>NC_045706.1:64270559-64570559 GCF_009834535.1 Camelus ferus | reverse complement strand
GAGCCACCAAAACACTGCCCCTGTGTGGCCCATCCAAGGGCTGAGGGTCAGTGCCAGCCATGGGTCTGGCTGGATGAGGTGCTGTCCTCAGGCTCAGACAGCCTCTGGAGAGGACTGCTTCCCAGAGGCATAAGCCTTGGTGAGAGAACATTTACATGTGGGTATCACACCCCACTGGGAAGGGGGTGCTCCACTGGGCTGTGCGCTGGGTTCTCTGCCCTTAGTGACCTGCACTCATGAGGGCAAATGGGTGTGAGCTGGGCAGGGACCGCCTGGACCCCAGGCTCTACGCATATCTGCAGCTTGTCAGAAGCGGTGCCATTTCAGCTCAGAGTCTGGGTCCCCAAGCTTTGTCAGTCCACCTTTGGGGCCTTCCTTAAAGTCAGGCAGCTTTAAGAGGGTGTTCAGACCTCAGCACCAGGGGTCAGGGGAGCTTCAGGTCCTCAGATTTCTGAAGAGAGAAGCTGAGGTCAGGGTAGCTGAGGGGGCCCTGCTGGTAGAGACAGGTGGCCCAGAGGGGCAGTGAGGGAAGCATTTTAAGGAGCTTCAGTGCAGCTTGTTCACCTCAGTCTGGCTCCTAAAGGTTGGAAACATTGTTGCAAGGGCAGGGAGAATTCCAAGAGGGATTCTGGAAAATGAGTGGCCCCACCCTCGCAGAGCTGACAGCAGTCGTGATTGGTCAAGGCACCCTGGGGCCCACTGAGCTCCCCGCGGGGCACCCTCCCAGGACCTCCCTGGGCTCTGCCCTTCCTCTGCAGACAGTCCCATCCAGGTCAGAGGCCTGCCCCCCATGGCCCTGCCCTCCCACGCCCTCGCCTGCCACCCCCAGATCAGGACACTGGTGTGTGTCAGAAGGGCAGCCCCCTCTCTTGACCCCCTCTGCTTCCTGCTGCCCTGAGATCAAAGGGTGTCTCCTGGGTGGCAGTGTCTGTCATCAGCCCTAATGGAAGTTCTCCTTATTAACACAGGGGTGGGGAGGAGAGGACAGCCAGGAGGGAGGTGGGAGCCTCAGATCTGGGCCCTGGCCTGGGAAGGAGAGAGGGGGGAAGGCTCAGTTCTCACCCCCTGCGTGTAGTACACGATTTGAGAGGGCTGGATGCCTGGGCTGCGGGTGAGCCTGCCTCCAACCCCTGGCCCCTCCAGAACACAGTCTGCATGCAGGATTGCTGTGGGCCCCTGGTGTCTCAAAGCTCCCTGTGTGGAGGGGCCGTGGGGTGACAGAGTAGGGGACAAGTGCATCCTGCCTCAGGAATCTCAAAAGATGGCCATTCTGCACAGGGATCCTCATGAGTGTGCAGGGAGCCTGGGTGGGCCAAGAACCCGGGCCTGGGCCTGAGTCCTCCCTGCCACCAGAGGCCTGAGGTCCCACCTTCCTTAACCCATCTCCCCAGGGCATAACAAGGATGAGGTGCGCAAGGGAGGGCTGGATGAGACCCTGAGCACTGCAAGGGTGGGCCCCGTGGCTGTCTTTGCCCTTGTTCTGTGAGCTCCAGTGCTCAAGCAGGGACAGCACGTCACAGACACCGATCGAGGCCCCGCCCTGGAGAAGTTTGTTGGGGAACCACACTGGCACCCGCATCCCTGGCAGAGTCTGATCTGGGCCTTCTCCTAGCAGGGCGCTCGGGGACAGCTCCCAGGACGGCTGAGGGCCTGGCACGTGACCATGGGGAGAAGTGAGGACGCCCGCCATTTCTGCTGTACTCAGAAAGCCTGGGGGCCAGCACATAAGATAAAGGACAGGAGGCACAAGGGGTGGTGAGGAGGTCTCTGGCCAGGCTCGGAAGGGCCTTGCATGCTGACTCTGAGACGAAGAGTCCTCAGTGGTCTTGGAGGTGAGTGAGGGGCAGCTGCACAGAGTGGCCCGGCCACTGTGCTGCCGGGCGCGCCATACCCGCCCCTCCAGTGACCCCTCCATCGGAGAGCGCCTGGATCACTCCCCAGCTGGACAGACGCCTCAAGGCTCAGGCTTGCTACATGCCTGCTGGTAGGCATTCCTGGGGCGTCATCACGGCCAAGTCACCCACGCCTGTCAAGCTTTCTGAACAGGACCACAGGAGGCCACGGTGGGCCACACCACTGCCCAGGCCCACCCAGGCCCACGGGGTGGCAGGCCCTCTTCTTGTGGGTGACACACCTCATAAGGAGGCCCACGGTCACCAGAGCAGCAGGCAAGGCTGTGGGTTCACCTCACTCTCAGGTCCTCTGCATCACTGGCCTTCTCTGGACTCAGGTTTGTTTGTTTGTTTCTTCATACACAAAAATATATTATAAGGTCCGATCCAGAGAACAGAAACCTTGCTGGGTAGACAAGATGGAGAAAATGTAATTCAAGGAATTGACTACCCAGGGAAGTGCTGACTAGGCAACTCAGAGACCAGCACCCATGGGACACTGTCCCCGCCCTGGGAGGTTCAGAGCCCCAGGACACAGAGCCACCTTCAGGAGCTGCTGGCCCCACCATGGCAATGGTGGCCAGGTGACTCTGCGCATGAGGACTCAGGTCATGTAGAGATGACGTCCTCAGGATGCAAACTGAAAAGGCATCAGGTGGATTTACGGGAGAGGGCACAGAGACCAGAAGCAGAGAAAGATGAGAATGAAAAATGATTTGGGGAAAACCCACATTAAATATGCAGACGTGCCATTTTGACCTTAATGGGTTCTTGAAAATGTGCAATTGCAAAAGCTGTTCCTCCTAATGTGTCTGTGGTTCTGAACAAGCAGCATGGCTGACCACGCAAGCCGGCCTGGCCCAGGAGGCTGCTCTGGACACTGGTACCCAGGCTGCAGTGTAGCGCTTGAAGGTGTGTGGGAGCCATGGGGTAGACTGTGCTCCAGGCTTCTTCCCCACTGGTGGGGAGCTGCTGGGCAAGGTCTCCATGTGCATGTGTTGGGGAGGGCTGCCCTGAAAGGATGGGCGGAGCCTGGGGAAGGGGCAGGGCTGTCCTTAGGTGGGCAGATCAGGAGGCCAGGTGGTCCCAGGAAGGGGCCTGGCCAGGAGCCTCCTGGTTGAGCCTAAGGCATGAGCAGGGCCTCCAGGCTTCTGAGCCTCCTCCCTGACAGACTTCTCTTCCCCTGGGTTCCACTATGGCTTGGGTTTCCACACGACATGCAGGAGAAGTATCTGTGGGTGGTAGCCTCTGCCAAGGTGTTCTGGCACCTGTGGGGCCTGGTGGCCGTCATCTTTTCCTCCACTCGGACACTGTACACTGTGTTGCAACTTGGCAGTGTGTGGGGGCTGGACTCCTGGTTGGGGCTGGAAGTGCAGACAGGGAGTGCGGAAGGAAGGGTGGTGGTGAGGGGAGTCAGTAGGGGAGGGAATGAGTTCCCTGTCATGAGGTGTGACCAAGTCTCCACTTGTAGGGGACACTGGCGAGGGGTGAGGTGCTCTCTGAGCCCCTTCCGGCCCTGACATGTGGTGAGTTCCCTTGCACTCCTGGTGATGGGCACCCTTGTTCTGGAACCAAGCAGCAGAGTAGAGTGGCAGCAGGAGGTGCAGGGTGAGTGGCCTCCAGGCCCCTATGTGGATGGGGGAAGGGCCCACAGTGCTTTTTCTGAGGCCGAGGTGTCCAGAGGCCCAGAAAATGGGGGTCATAAAGTTCAGCCTCCCCTCTGGGCAGCACTGCCCCTCAGCCATCCCTCGACTCTCCTAACTGGGCCTCCAGGAGGACCCTGTCATCATTCCCCGGGAAGTGCCTGCTATCAGCAGCACCCAGAGTAGCACCTGGTCTCCTTGTGGCCAGTGCAGGGCCATGGCCAAGCCCACCCTCACGGCACCACCATGCCCAGCACTCTGCCGGCTCCAGACCCTGAAAGCTGGAGAGCTGCTGTGCTGGCCTGAGGCCACTAGAAGCCATACAAGACACACAAGCACAGGGACATTGAGTCTGACCAGGGAGTGGAGCCCAGGCCGGGCCGCAGACAGACAGCTGGCTCATGACTCAGGGGTCCCCAGCCTGGTCCAGCCCAGCCAGTTGTGTGGCCTTGGGTGGCCCCTCTCCCCCAGCAGTCAGGGCGTGAGGGTCACGGCACAACCTCGTCCTTTGGACACTCTGTGAGGCCTGGGGCCCTTTATCCCTCATTCCTCTCTGGCTGGGTCTGCTGTCAGGGCCTCAGAGCCTCACCAGGCCAGGAGGTTCGTGTCTGTCAGCTCCTAGCATTTAGCTGCCTCTAGCCAGATCCCCTCTGTAATTCAGTTTTGTGATATATGAGGACACTTTGATTGACAATGCTCCTATCGGGAGATGGCAGAGTGAGGACCAGCTGCACCTCCCTTACACACTGCCGGGCGAGGGGCTGGCATCCCGTTTTCAGCCCCTCGTGGTAACTCCGAGGACAGGGTGTTGACAGAAGTACGTGCAGTTATCCAGGCAGCAACTGGCCTCTGGGACTCCTGATAACAAGAGAGTCTGGGTCCCTGTGCCAGCCTGGCTGGAGGTTCAGCTGAGAGGTGTGTGGGTGGGCTGCACACTGGCACTGAGGGCCAGACCAGGCTGAGAGGCCAAGGAGCCAGAAGGCCTGTGCAAGGCGGTGAGGCAGCCACTCCCAGAGCTTTGATGGGGGTGGGGACTGGGGGTGCCAGTCAGCCCCTTGGAGAGGAGCCCACATCTCAGCTACATGCGGCAGGACCAGAGCTGTGGACCTCCTTCCCGTGTCCTGGGATCACAACACTGCCTGCTCTGGGCTGCAAAGCGAACCCCAGCTGATTCAGAGGACAGTGTCACTTCCTCCGAAACACCAGCTCAGAGAGGCACCAGTTTGAGAGCTTAACCCCCAAACTTTCAGCTCAGCAGGACCTGAGCACTCTAGGGGAGACCCAAGAATGTTGTGGGGGCCCCTTGTCTCCTCTAGGCCCCGGGCAGGCCCAGAGAGGGCTCACCATGGATGGGGATAGACGCATGTCCACGAAGAAGAAGGAAATCCTGTTTGATGGCCACCCCCTCTGCCAGGCCCCGGCCCATCCCACACAGCCAGCCAGTCCGGACCTGCTCATGGTGAAGTGTCTGCAATGGAAGGTGAGAGGGTCACTCTGCAGCCCTGCAGACCCCTCTCCTGCCTGTGTGGGATGTGCATCTAGGGACCATCGTGTCCACCACATACCCCAGGGGGCTGCTCCACAGAGGTGATGAGAGGCAGGCCTGAGGGGCAGCAGGTGGCCAGAGACCCCCAGTACTGCCCCGTCACCACCAAGAAACAAGCCCTCTCATCTTCTCTCTTCATTCGGACAGGTCCAGGAAAAGGCAGTTTCAAATATGGGACATGTGGGTGGCCAGGAGGCAAGAAATAGCCTGCACAGTTCTGAGGGCCACTGAGACCCGCCACGGCTCGTTCTGGAAGGGATAAAGCCTGCGGGCCGGCACTCCCCGGAGAGCCCTCCTCCCACGGGCGGGATCTGCCTGGCACGACACCCACCCACGCGTGTCACCTGAGCTCGCTCAGCGTGGAGGTGAGGTTCAGTGGCTAAGAGAAGAGCTGATTGAGGCAGCCAAGCCCAAGGCGAGGGGGATGGCAAAGACGGGGTGCAGTCCCAGGCAGGGGTGGGGGAGGTACAGCAAGTCAGAGGAGGTGATGGCGGGCTGCGGCCACCACTCCTGGATGGTTCACCCGGCTCTGGGCTGCCAGCTGGGCTACTCCCCAGAGCAAGTAGCTAAGGTGGCCTCAGACAAGGCCGTGCCCATAGCTGTGGCCTGGGGTGGGAAGGAAGCTGTGTTCCTCCCGGCACAAAGTGTTCAGGGAAGAACTCAGCCTCGGTCCAGCCAGGCCTCTCCGAGGTGCGATCGACCTGAGAGCCAAGCTAATGGGACCCTCTGGGCATTGAGTTCAGAGGCGGGGTTGCTGTGAGCAAGAATCTCGGGTGCTTCATCAGCAGGCTGCCTCATGCAATATGTAACAGCACATTAACCCGCACTCCCAGGACAGAGCCAGCGCGGCAGAGTCTGCCGGTCCTCGGAAGAAGAGGCGCAGAAACAGGCCTGGGTGGTTCCACAGTGCGCCGGGCCAGGGACCCGAGGTCTGGGCCCCACAGCAGAGTCTGCAGGCCCTTTCCTTCTTGCCGCACCTCCAGCGCTTCCGTCTGTGGAGACGAGGTGGGCAGTACAGCTGGCACTTACACCAGAGGCACCCCTGCCTCCCCCAGGGAGGGCACTGGTAATCGCTTGCAGCCTCCACCTCCCTTCCGAGCCCAGATGAGTCCTCAGGGTCTTTCTCAACACAGTGCTCCTGGTAGTAGCAACCAAGCCACCCAAGCAGGCGAACAAGGTCAAAGCTGTTGGCCAGTCCCAACACCCTTTCCAGCTCTGACCCCCCAACTAATTCTGTCAGTGTACCTCACTCTGCACTAATACCTTCTCAGCACCTGGGAAAACCAGGCACAGAAAAGCCTGGACTTAAGAGAAGGCTCAGGGCAGGTGATATGATCCTGTTTTACATGCCAGGAGACGGAGGCCCAGAGGCCCAGAGGGAGCCTAGCCTTGTGCCACTTTTCCCAGACACCCGTGGTGGGAGAAGGGGTTGGAGGTGGCTTCCTGACCTGACTTTGAATTCCCCACACAGGTTTCTAGCATCCAGGCTGTAAGTGGTACCCCACTGCTTCTGCCCTCAGTGATGGAGACAGCCCATCTGAGGTGTGGGGAGCCACAGCTGCTGCTCCTCTGGCCAGGCTTCCCTGAGCTGCAGTGCTGGCTCGGGCCTGGGCACCCCCTGCCCTCTGCCTCACGGCTCAGCTTGTGTCAGTGTATGATGCGTGGGAACACGTGTAACTGGAGACTGCCCATAGTAGGAGGAGCCAGGAGAAGGGATAAGTGCTCCAGCTCTGACATTTGCCAAATGGGGGAAGGGTGGGGAGCTGTTTTGCCACTTTGAGCCTTAGTTCCTCATCTGTAAGTGGCACCAATAGTGTAGTGTTACACCTGCTGTAGGAACCCCACTGTAGGTGGGGTTGTAGGTGCCCAGGGTCCCAGCTATGGGTAGAATCAGACATCTGAAGAGCCCTGGGGCCACAGGGGGGCTCACATCCCCTCCTCCTCATAAACACTTTGTGAACCTCGAAGAGGACTTGAATATTCAAAGGAAGATCCTTTGCTATTGGCTGAAGAGGCAGCAGGAGGCAGACCCAGGTTCAAATCTCAACTCCACCCCTAACCACTCCATGACTGTTATAGGGTGGCTTTCCTGCTGTGGGTCTCTGCTTCCCTGTCCACAAAAAGGACAGAGCAGGCTCCATTTCAGCAATCTGGAGACCTCAGAAATCCTCCACCTCCAACCCACCCCCAACATTTAAATGCAGGTTGAACTTTCGAGAGAGTGAAGGGCATTTCCAAGGTCAGAAATGAAGAGCAAGAAATCACAGAGAGTAAAGCCAGGCACTGATCTGATGCTGTGCCCGACCGGGAACAGGGCAGGGTGACAGCTGCCTAGCCCAGGACTGGGGCTGGAACATCCTCACAAAAAGACTGACTGCACCATGCGACCTTAACCTTCAGCTGGCCGAACATTCCTTACAGGGTCACCATGAAACAAAACAACAGCCAGCCAGCTAAAACGTCACAGAAAACTTTAGAAACTGTTAGAATTTAAAAACCATATCACCCAATAGCCACAAACTTTATTATCATCAAAGAAACAAATGTTTCTTAAATTGGTAGATTTGGCAAATTGGTCATCTGGCAAATTCCATCTTCAACAAACAGTTTTTTTGAAAAATTGACTTTCAGCAAATTGATTTTCCATGAATTGGCCCTTCGGTGAATATTGCATCTTGGCCTGCTTCCAATTTTAAAGGTCCTCACAGGAGAAGGGTCAAGAGCCTGGGCTGCTAAGAAGCAGAAAGCGGGAACTGGGAGCCACTACTTCCTCACATACACCCAAGTCAGGACCTTAAAGGCTTACAACTTCAGTGAAAAGGTCTAGCAAGCAAAACAAAAACGTTCTCATTGGCAGACGGTTTTCTGCTTGAGTTTTTAATCATAATCTTAGCATCTTGAGTGTCTAAGTTTCAAATATACACCACCTGCATGATTCTGGAAGCCCAAGCCAGAAACCACCATCAAGAGTGGTTCAAGGCCAGCAGGAGCCTCAGGCTATTAGTAGAAGCAAGTACACGACCTCTCTGCAGATGTGTGTCCCCTAGACACCACAGAACTCCCACAGCCCAAGCCCCATGTTGCTGCGGAGTGTCTCCTTAGAGAGAGTCAAAGCTTTGCTGAGAAAATCAATGGATGACTATATTTGACAACAAATCAGTAATTAATTAAAAAAATAAGCCCACAATCCCAAATTAGAGAGGACACAGGGAGACAGGTCAACTAAAGAAAGGCCCCAGAGACACCACAGTGGCAGGATTCCAACACCCTTTAATGATGTAAATCCTCAGAAAACTAGGAATAGGAGGGACTTCCTCGACATGATAAAGGGCATTTATGAAAAACTCACAGCTAACATTATAGTCAGTGGGGAAAAACTGAAAACTTTCCCCCTTAAGATCAGGAGCCAGACAAGGAGCCCATTTTTTCCACTGCTATTCAATATTTTCTGGCAGTTCTAGCCAGAGCAATTAGGCAAGAAAAATAAATAAAGGCATCCAGATTGGAAAGGAAGAAGTAAAACAATCTCCATTCACAGATAACATGATCTTGTGTATAGAAAATCCTAAAGAATCTACAAGAAAACCGTTAAAACTGATACATGAATTCAGCAAGTTTGCAGGAAACAGGATCAACAGACAAAAATCAATTATATCTCTATATCTTGCAATGAACAATTTGAAAAAATATTAAGAAAAAAATCCGCTTATCATCAAAAAGAATAAGATATTCAGGAATAAATTTAACAAAAGATGTGCAAAAACTTGTTCACTGAAAACTACAAAACATTGCTGAAAGAAGTTAAAAACCTAACCTAAATAAGTGGAAAAACATTCCATGTTCATGGGCAGGAAGACTTAATACTGTTAAGGTGTCAATGCTACCCAAAGCAGTTATAGATGCAACACAAACCTTATCAAAATTCCAACAGTCTTTTTAACAGAAATGGAAAAGCACATCTTCAAATTCATATGGAATTGCAAGGAGCCCTGAATAGCCAAAACAATCTCGTAAAAGAACAAAGTCAAAGGATTCACACTTCTTGATTTTGAAACATACTGCAAAGCTACAACAATCAAAACAGTGTGAACTGGAATAAAGATGAATATATAAACCAATGGAATAAAATCAAGCCCAGTCTATGTTCCATTGATTTTTGGCAGAGATGCCAAGTCCACTCAATGGGGAAAGAGTAGTCTCTTCAACAAATGGTTCAAGGACAACTGGATTTCCACATGCAAAAGAATGAAGTTGGGCCCTTACCTCACACTAAAAGCAAACAAACAAACAAAATTCAAAATGAATCAACAACCTAAATATAAGAGCTAAGATCATAAAACTCTTAGAAGAAAATACATAGGTAAATCTTCATGACCTCAGATATGGCAATGGATTCTTAGATATGACATCAAAAGCATGAGCAACAGCAACAACAAAAACAGATAAATTTGAACTTTATCAAATTTAAAACTTCTGTGCATCAAAGGACATTGTCAAGAAAGTGAAAAGACAACTTACAGAATGGGAGGAAATATTTGCAAATTGCGTATCTGTTAAGAGTTTAATATCCAGAATATATAAAGAACCTTTAAAACTCAACAACAAAAAGACAAAACAACCCAGTGTAAAATAGATAAACAAATTTATACTGTAGAGCACAGGGAAATATATTCAATATCTTGTAGTAGCACGTGGTGAAAAGAATATGAGAATGAATATGAGGAATTGTGCTGTACACCAGGGGCTGACACAACATTGTAAACTGACTATAACTCAATAAAAAAAAAAAGAAGGAGAGGGAAAATAGAAGTCTAGAAAAATCCAGGACAAAAATTAAGGGGTAGAATGAACTTCTCACAGATCAGTAAAAAGAATAACCACAAACGGACTCTACAGAGACTGTCAGATGGGACACAGAAGGAAAATCTAGCCTTATGTTGCTAACAAGTGTCACACTGAAGCATAGAAAGGTAGAAGGCAAGAGGATGAATCCTGTCAGATAAATTCTATATGTGGGTGTGTTTATCCCCCCAAAATGCAGACTTTCAAACACCAGGTGTCACTGGGGATAAGATGGCCAATCCGAGAAGACATAATGGAGAAAGTGAAGCCCGCTCTGCTCTACTGAACCCTCACTCCTACAAGGGCATGTCAGTCACAGCAGGTGACCTGGCTTTGCAAAAGAAAAAGGCATTTCCCTGAAGGTTGTGGGATTGTGTTGAGATCGGCCCAGTGCAGCCTGGTTCCCACTGAACAGGCAGACCAACCCTGTCCTCCTGGGACCGGGCCACCTCGCAGAAGCCTCAGAGCAGCTTAGTGAATGGCTGAAGAGCACACCTTGACTCCTTAAGCCAGAAACTGCCCAAACCATCTTCATCCTTCATCCCTATGTGTCATCTTCATAGAGACTGAGTTTGGAGGGGAAAAGAAAACCCAAGTACACCGAAAGACTGTTAGAAGGCTGACATTGCTTAGGATGAGACTAGGTTAAAAAAAGTGAGTAGAAGTTGTGGTATATTTATACAATGGAATACTACTCAGCCATCAAAAAGAATAAAATAACGCCATTTGCAGCAACATGGATGGACCTGGAGATTGTCATTCTAAGTGAAATAAGTCATAGAGAAAGAAAAATACCGTATGATATCACTCACATGTGGAATACTTTTTTTAAAAAGACACAAATGAACTTATTTACAAAACAGAAACAGACTCACAGACATAGAAAACAAACTTATGGTTACCAGGAGGGAAAGGGAGTGGGTAGGCATAAATTGGGAGTCTGAGATTTGCAGATACTAAC
Organism: Camelus ferus; assembly: GCF_009834535.1. Lineage (NCBI taxonomy): Eukaryota > Metazoa > Chordata > Mammalia > Artiodactyla > Camelidae > Camelus > Camelus ferus. Next base: position 64,559,675 of record NC_045706.1, on the reverse strand, counting down.
TACTATATGTAAGATAGATAAACAACAAGTTTATACTGCATAGCAGAGGGAACTGTATTTAATATCTTGTAATAACCTATAATGAAAAAAAATATGAAAAGGAGTATATGTATGTGTGAGTATGACTGAAACATTATGCTGTACACCAGAAATTGACACATTGTAAACTGACTATACTTTAATTTTAGAAAAAGGTTAAAATTTTTTAAAAAGTGATTTGATTTATAGGAAGTGATAACAAAGCTAAAGTGATATTTGGAGAAGGAGACCTGGCCCCTGGGGTCCGATGTCGGGAAGTGACCAGAGCCTGGCTGGTCTTGGCACCTGGAGCCTGGCAGGACCCCGCTCCTTTCCCTCAGGGGCCTCATCTGGAGGACAGGGGGTGAATGCACTGGTCTCTAAGGCCTGGAGGCCGGGAGCACTGTGTGCAGCCAGGTCTCACTGTGAGCAGCCATGAGCCAGGACTTTCCCTGATGGGGATGCTCCTTGTTTATCTCAACAGCCTCCATCTCTGGGTCCTGAGCTCACAAGGGCCCTGTCAAAAGTGGGCCAGCCTCAAGAAGGAACCCTAGATCCACCTTCCAGGACCTCAAAGGCCATCCTCTGTGGTTGGAAGGTTTCTCAGGACCACTCCAACACACGCACATCCACACACACACACACACACGCAGGACTTTGGACTCAGTTCTACAAATCTTAGCATGTACCATAACTATTTCGGTATTGTAAAAGCCTGTATTGATTTTTAGAAGGAGCCATTTTTAAACTGCATGTGAAGACCATTATGTCTGGAATCTTATGCCAGCTCTAGGGGGTCTCCATGTAGGGGTCATCTCACCAGGGCATGGGGAGACTTGCACCTTTTGAGGGCATCCAGCCTCCCAGTGATTGCCTCTCCTGGACAACCCCCTGCAAGGCCAGCCCCTGATGGGTTCAAGGGAGAGACATGGTTCTCTCCTGGTAGGGGAGAGTCGTCCTCTTCACCCTCAAGACCCCCAACTCTGCCTCAGCTTCCTGCTGCACATCCCAGACTGATCCAAGGGACCCAAGGCTGGCAGGCCACCCAGCTTCAGAAACAGCCATGAGCCAGCAAGAGCAGGGAAAGCTCACAATTCCCTAGCGGAAGGCACGGAACCAGAACACCTGGGTTCAGATCCGAGCAGCACCTCTGACTGACTATGGGACCTCTCTGAACCACAGCGCCCTGGTGTGTACACTGCGTGGGTTGCCGGTTATGGACAGTACCCTCACATACAGAGGAAGAAGGAGGTTCAGAGTGTGAAGGGCATGCCCAGGGGACAGGATGTTAAGTGGTCTCACCCACATTCAGGCCATACAGCCAAAGCCTGTCCCAGAGCAGGGCGTCTGGATGGATGCTGGCACACACTCAGGGCTCCTGGGCCTGGAGGCTCAGAGCTCATGATAGTGAATTTTGTGTCAACTTGACTGGGCAGATGGGGTGCCCAGATATTTGCTCAAACAGTTTTTAAGTGTTTCTCTGGGGGGTGTTTCTGGATGACACTAGCATTTGAATCAGTAGACAGCATACAGCAGATTCCCTGCCCTGATGTGGGTGGGCCTCATCTGATCAGTTGAAGGCCTGAATAGAACAAAAGACTGATTCTCCCAGGAGCCAGAGGAAACTCCTCCTACCTGACTATTGAACTGAAGCATCGATCTCTTCTGGGCTTCAGACTTGAACTGAAGCACTGAGTCTCAAGCCTGTCGGCCTTCAGACCAGAACTTACATCTGTCCTGGGTCTCCAGCTGCCAACCGCAGATCTTGGGACTTCTCAGCCTCCACAATCATGTGAGCCAATTCTTTATAATAAATCCTGATAGATAGATAGATAGATAGATAGATAGATAGATAGATAGATAGATAGATAGATAGATAGAAGAAAGAATATCTTATTAGTTCTGTTTCATTGGAGAACCCTAATTCAGAGCCCAAAGGTAGGGGTGGCCCTGGGGTCACTGTACCCAGAAAGTGTCCACTCCTCTGTGCTCCCAGGAAGGATCCTCCATGGAAGGTAGGCTGTGAGGTGAGCAGCCACAGACTGAGGGAACCACCCCCAAAGTCTATGCGTCTATGAAGAGAGGCAGTCTGAGCTGTGAAATTCAATAAGTTGAGGTGTAAACCTGATGCCGACATGCAACCAACTGTGGCCTAGAGGCAGCTACTTACCTTCAGTTACCTCCCTGTGAGATGTGGACTTGAGAGCACTCACCTCACAGGGTTTTAGAAGCCCAGCACAGTGCTTGGCACACAACTGACAAGTATTGGACAAGTATTAGCTGGTGGCAGAAAACTGGAAAGCAGACAGCTGACCTCCACAAACGGGTCCAACTTGTCCCATGCCTGGCCATGCACAGAGGGTTGAGCCCCGTATCTGAAAAGCCCAATGTCCAGGGCTGAATGCCAAAAGGCTCCTGGTCCAGGACACTTGCAACTGTCCATCAGATGCATCTGGTGGAAGTAGGAACCCCAGGGGACCCAGAGGGTAACAACAGAGACCCTGACCTTGAAATCCTGGTGCCTCTTCACTGTCTGTGCCAACACCTCTGGGAGTGCCCAGGAGGGTAAGCCCACACTCCCCTGGGAGACATCCAGGGCCTGCCTCTGTGCAAGGGTCACACTCTGGCTGCTGGAACCACTGGTAATCTCTTCTCAGCTCCCCAGCCAAGAGCAACACCCCCAACATGCCTGTCCTCTGACAGCTGGCCCTAGAGCTAACTTCCAGGGAGGTGTTGGTCACTTTGCACTTTCAGCCCTCAACACTAGTCCTGTCATCAGCTTGTCATCATCTTGTCATCAGTCACCTCAGGCACCTTCAAGGACTGCTCAGCTACACAGTCCTTAGCCATGGCCCCAGTATGTCCCCAGCTTCAAAGGGGCCCTCCAGGGGAGAGGTCCTGCCAGCCTCAGTCCACATGGGCCTGCCCACTTCCAGGCACCTGAGCTATCTGTTCTTCCTGTTGATCACACCCCCCTGCTGCCCCAGCCTCACAGCCCAGAGCATCCTTCTATCTAGAACATTCCTACTGGGCCAATTGTATTAGTCAGCTAAGACTGCCACACAAAATACCACAGATGGGGGAGCTTAAACAACAGAAAGTTATTTCTCACAGTTCTGGAGGCTGGGTTGGTTTCTGGTGAGGCCTCTCTTCCCAGATTGCAGGCAGCCACTTTCTGTGTCCTCACATGGCCTGACCTCTAAGCATGTGGAAAGAGGGAAACAGAGTGTTGGAGAGTTCTCTGGAGTCTCTTCTTCTTGTTATAAGGGCACCAGTCCTACTGGATTAGGGCCCCATCCTTATGACCTCATTTAACCTTAATTGCATCCCTTTAGGCCCCATTGCCCAATACACATTAGGGGTTATGGTGACAACATATACATTTGAGGAAGACATGATTTAACTCATAAGAGCCATTGTGGCATGTCCCCTGCCCAACTGCGTGCTGGTGACCCCTAGGAGACACAAGGCCCTCGGGTAGATCTGGGACAGATCCAGGGCACCTCCAGGGGTCCTGCCTGCCTTCCCTGGAGCCCAGAAACCCTGAGCAAACCTTCCTGTAGAGAGATGGAGATCAGCAGGCAACGAGGGTCCTTGGTCCCCAACTCTCCTCTCCCTTTGATTTCACCACCACTATGCTGACCCCATGCCTGTGAGCCCACCTGGTGACCCAGACAGGAGCTGGTCTTTCCATGAGACATGCGGGACTTGCTGTGGTCCTGGAGAGGGCAAAGCCCTAAAAGGAGAGCCTGGAAAACCGCATCCCACTTCAGATGCTTCAGAGCAGGTCCAGGAGCCCATGCAGTCCATCCGGGGGGCCCTGGCCTTAGTCCCTCTCCTGAGAGCTCCTTTCTGTGCTCTGCAGCTTTGGGGCCTCATCCAGGAGTTCCTTAGGGCTCCCTCAAGCAGTGGTGCTCAGAGCTCACCCCTCCTTAGACTGGACCCCAGGCTGCCTTGGCCCAGTAAGGACACTCCTCAGTGGCCAGCCCAGCTTGCACCTCCAGGCTGAGGTGGGGGTGTGGGGTCAAGGGTAGCAGGGCCTGAGATCCAGAGCCAGCCTGAGCCTCCCAGGCCATCGAGCTCTCACCCTGCTAATGCTCGGTACCCAAGGTCCCTTCGGGTGAGGACATCCATGGTGTGCTCGCCTCAACTGAACATCTCTGACCCACCCACTTTTGGGGTGCAGACAAGAGAGCCCCATGGAAGGCCAGGCTGCAGAGTCATGGCCCTCTGAGTCCCCCGAGGCTCGTGCAGGGGCTGAGACCATTACTTCTTTTTAGAAAGAGCTCTTTGAAGAGGGAGAGCTTTAGAAGGAGGAGCTTCCCAGCAGAGATTTCAAATCAGCCCCTGGTGTGGGATTTGTATTATTGATTTTATTGATAAACAGAGAACACAGCTTGACAAGAAACAAGCGAGGGCTGTTATAAGCACATGAAGATGGAGCAGAGCCCATTTTCCTGTGGGAGTGGGGCCGTCAGACTTGCCCTGAGACGCACCTCGCTGCTGCCGGCCTGAGCCTGGGCCCTGCATGGGGAGAGGCTGGGAGAGGCACTGGGCCCCTGGCATTTGGTGGTGACCTTCTCGGGCGGCCTCATCTGCTTCCCTGTGAGGCCGCCCAGGGCTGCTGCTCTGGGCTCTGCCCAGGGAGCTCCTTCCCCTGTGTGGGCAGCACCTGGCAGAGGCAACCGACATAGAGATGATGTCAGTGCTGGAATGCAGTGAGGAGTGCACTTGGGGAATGGCTGCGGGGGCCCTGGCAGGAGAGGGCATTCAGCAGAGGGGACGCTGAGGTCAGTCCCATGAGCGGGGGTGCAGATACGTGGAGAGAGGCCTCCCCTGAGCAGGAGCTGAACCTTGGATGGAGGATGACCACTCACCCCAGGACGGGGCTGGGGCAGGGCTACCTCCACTGCTCCCCTACCCATCCCCAGCTAAATGGACCCAACTCAGGTCGGCCAGAGGCTCCACTGGACTCCAGGGACTGAGTCGAACTGTGAGCAGGAGGAAACGCCCTGGGTACTGCCGGGGTCCGTGAGTGCCTGCACCCCTCCCTGGCTGCCTGCGTCCACCCCGCTGCTCTCCCCAGCAGGGCTCCCCAGGGCAGGCCGCAGAGCCAGTGGAGAGCCCTGCAGATCATACCCACTTCTGTGATGACAGGAGGAGACAGTGGTGCAGTCCAGCTGCAAGGAGGTGAGAGGACCACGTGGTCGTCTGCATTTTTCACAGTATGAGATTGCGAGGAGGGAAAGGCCTTTCAGAGGGACATTCAGCCTGGCCCCAGGAGGGAAGGGACACTAGCTCAGACAGACTCTCTGTGTGCCAGGGGCAAGTCTTAAGCCAGCCTCTCCTGGTCTGGTTGTCACCCTGAGGAAAGCAAACTGACACCAAGGCCGGTGGGCAGCTGGGAGTAGAATCCCACACAGCATCTTCTGGCTCCAGGGAGGGACAGAGCCCTGAGTATCAAAGACTCCTAGAGGCAGTCTCTTAAGTTTTTTCTTGAAGCTTCACATCCCATGTTCAGGCTGCTTTGGCCTGAGTGACAGTATTTAGGTTTCTTTTTGTGAGGAAAAACCCATGGAAATTGACTACCTTTTTGTATTTCCACTGAGGTTGCCGCCTACACCTTAAATGTGAGTATGTCAGGATACAAGGGGTCAGGGGACTTGCTGAGTGACTCTTCCTTGGAGTTGTGCAGCAGGGCAATGGGAGTGCCCCCGAGCTCTGCTGTCCCACTTGGGAATGGGACAGGGTTCTGGCCAGCTTTGTGACGGTGACTCAGGCTCTGCTGAGAGGCTCCTGTGGGCTCCGAAGATATCAGAGCTGCCACAGAATTCCCCAACCATAAGGAGAGACCTGCTACCTACCTGGACAAGCTGATGCTCAGAGAAACTCACCTGTATGGTCATCTTTCCTTCAAGGTAATAAGGTCATGGGTTTCCAGGGGACTCTGGGGTTTTAGGGAGACTGGGATTCTGACCTTGATCTTTTAGCTCCAATATTTTATCTGCCCATTTTCTAATTAGTTTTTGTTTGACAGAAGCCTCAGGGCCAGCACTAAGCCCCAGGATCTTAGGGTAGGAAAAATCATCCCCCAGATTTCCTGTGGAATATTTGATCATGGTGGAGGAACAATAAAACTTTCAGTTAAACTTGGCTAATTGAGCATTTCATTTATTTTTCACTCTTTCCCCAAATCCTACCAACACGATCATAAATCAAAAGAGAAGTTTTACACCTACAAAGACAAATGAGCAATGAATCAATCAAAACTTAGGAGAAGAGACAACAGAACAACGGGTACCAACACTTGTGGGAACATGGAAAGCAGATGATTTGGTGGAAACAGCCCTGAGTCCCACGGAGGGAAATGGATGAGAAGCAGTGAGTGAGCTCCAGAGTTAAGCTGCAAGACCGCACCCATCCCACCCACCCAGCCCCGCAAGAGGTGGGAGGTGTGTTCCCAGGGAAAGTGAGCCAGAGAGGTCCTCGTGTTGGGAATATCTGGTACCTACTGAGAAAGGGAGGCACCAGGTGGGTGAACATTTACCTACTGAGCAATGACATAACCTCCCCACTCCCTTTCCCGCATGAAGCAGCAGTCCAAGTAGCAGCAACCAGACATGTACTCCCCAGGCCAGAGATCAGAGGATTTTTCTCCAGGGAAATGAAATTGTCCCAGAGAAAAAGCATTTAGGGCAAGATCCTTTACTTAAAAGTCTGGCACATTGATCACATCTCTCTATACAAAACTTTCAATCTATTTTTTAAAATAAAATTTTTACTTTAGAAGAGTTTCCTATGTCCAGAGTTATTGTGAAGATAGTACAGAGAGTTCTCATATACCCCACACCCAATTTCCTTTATTATTAATGTCTTCTGTCAATACGGTACATTTCTGACAACTAATGTACAGATATCAATGCACCATCATTAATTGAACAGCACACCTTACTTAGATTTTCACAGTTTGACCTGATATATTTTCCGGTTTCAGGAGCCCATCCAGGACACTACATTGCAAGTAGTCGTCATGCCTCCTTCAGTTCCACTTGGCTCTGACAATTTTTCAGACTTCCCTTGTTTCTGATGACCTTGATAGTTTTGAGTACTGGTCAGGTGTTTTGTAGAGTATTCGGCGGTTGGGATATGTCTGATGCTATCTCATGATTAGAATGCGGTAATATGTTTTGGAGAGGAAGACCGCAGAAGTAGAATGCCCTTCTCATCAAATTGTATCAAGGGTCTTTGCTGTCAATATGACTTACAACTGTAAGTATTGAACTTGGTCACCTGGCTGATTTAGTATTTGTCAGATTTCTCTACTGTAAAGTTACTCTTTTCTTTCTTTCTTTCTTCCTCTCTTCCTTTCTTTTCTTTCCTTTTTTACAAATTACACTATATTCCACAAAAAGAAGTAACTAAGAGCAGCCCACACTTTAGGATTGGGAATTATACTTTACCTTTAACTGTGGCGTATCCACAGTTGTTTGTGATTCTTCTGCATGGGATATTTGTCTATTCTCCCATTTATTTATTCAGTCATTGATTTATATCAGTAAGGAATTATCAATATTAATTTTATATTTTAGGTTATAATCCAATACTTTATTTATTTTGTCACTCAAATTCTTCCAGCTTTGGCCATTGAGAGCTGTTTCAGTTAACTTCTGGGTCTCCTTTACATAGTCCCATCATATAGGTTTTTTTTTAACCACTTCTTACTTTGGGGCACTACAATATGCTCCAGGCTCATCTTGTTATTTTCCACCCCAGACAATTTCAGTCATTCTCCAGGGTGCTCTGGTTCCTTTTATTGAAGAATGGTTTTAGAAACCAAGATCTGAAAGGTGAGTATGCTCATTCCCACTGGGATGTTGTTGCTTCTAGGCCCTCTTAGCTGACAAAGCAAAGGAATAAGTGCCCACACTGTTGTGGAAAAATGTGTTACAGCTCAGTGTTATAGCTCAGTTGTGACAGCAACCTGGATCCAGGCGAGAGACCAAGCAGCACTCAGAGAGTTGGAGAACTCAGGTTTATTACACCACCAGGCCCACAGGAGTTAACACTCCAAACTCTGGACACCAGCTGTAGGTTACACCAGCTTTTATAGGCTGCCAATTTACACTTTGCAACATCATATGCAAATGAGGTATAACGAAAGTTGACTAATTAGGAACAAGCTTTGTAGAAATGGACCAATCAGGAGGGAGAGAAATAACCAATCAGGAGTGAGGGAAATGGACCAATCAGGAGGGAGAGAAATAACCAATCAGATGTGAGCTCAGGAAACCAATAGAATTTTAAGGGTAAGTTAAGCCATTTCAGAGGCAAAAAGTGAGATAGAGCCTCTGGGCCAGGGAACTGGATGGTGCCAGCAGGAGAGTAGTGGCCCTGCCTGGGGGTCCTGCCTGTCTTTTTATGTTGCTTCCCACCTCAATACTACATGTAATGGTCAATCTTCTGTGTCAGCTCGGCTAGGGTATAGATCATTCTACCTTCCCTTCCTTGTTCATTTGTGACCTCCCACTCCAGCAGTGAGAAACCTGGCTCCTACCACCATCTATCCATTTGTTTAATTGTCCAATTTTTCTATATATGTAGAATGGTTTCAGAATTGTTAATCCATACTTCTATGGGGAACAACCATATCAGCTAGAATATAGTGCTTATGTACAGTTCTTTTTATCTTCAGTCTTACAAACTCCACTTAGTTATAAAGTTTTCTACCAACTCTCTTCAGTGAAATAATGTCACACTTGTAGCACAGTTAAATTCTTTCGTCATGTTCTGCACTCCATCCTAAGATCTTCCAACTTCATAAATGATTTTTTTTAAATCTGAGCTAACTGTGTATGAACAGCTCTATGCCTAAGGCATTGGTTGACATCAATGAGCAGCAGTTGTTCTACACTGCAGCTGTCTGAGGTAGCAATAGTAGTTGGGGCCAAAAAGAGGCTGAATAAAAAGTTTAAAAAGAAAACCCAGGGAATGTGATTGTCTATAAGGGGCTTTAAAAAGCTCTGACTTATTCCTAGGAGTCTAAAAGATCATATGCAAGTGCAAGGCTATGCACAAGCTTAGGGAAAAAACCTGATAAGGATCTAATCTTTTGCTCCTGGATTAACTTGAGGCTCTCTGCAAGCAGAAGGCAAAAGTTAAGGCAGACTTGTAAACAGCATGCCTGAACATTGAAGGTGTGCTTGCTCTCTCTCTTTCTCTCTTTTTCTTTCTCTCTCTCTCAGACACATACACACACAGACACACAGACACAGACACACACACACACACACACACACACACACACACACACAGAGTTCCTCAGCAAAGTTTAGAGTACTTATTGGTTCAAGGCATTTAAGGAAATCTCTTCCCAGCCATTAGCTGATCATTGATATGTTAATTGTAATCTGTAGAGGCCCATTAATAAAATAAAAAATACAGTAACAGAAACAGCAAGGACACCAAAACAGTATACTGGAAAATATAATAGAAAAGAAGGCTGTAATGGAGGAACAGAGGAACAAAAAAAGATAATACATATAGAAAACTAATAACAAAATGACAGATGTAAATCCAGACTTATCAGGAATTACATTAAATGTAAATGTACTAAATATGCCAGTCAAAAGTCAGAGATAGGTGGAATAAAATTTTTAAAAAGGATTTAACATGTGCTGTTTACAAGAGACACTTTAGAGTTGAAGATACAAATAAGTTAAAAAAAAATAAAAGGATGGAAAAAGATATTCCATGCATACAGTAAACATAAAAGGGTTAGATTGCCTCGATCAGTATGCAAGGTATACTTTAAGGCAAACTAGAGACCAAAAAAAAAAAAAAGACATTTTATAATGACAAAAGAGTCTACCCATCAGAAAGACACCACCATTATAAATATGCATGCACCTACCAATAGAGCAATAAAAATTATAAAGCGAAAGGGGCCAGAAATGAGAGAGAAAGAGACAATTCAACAATAATGGTGGGAATACTAACTACTATATATCTAAAACAGATAAACAACAAGGTTTTACTGTTTAAAAAAAGTTTAAATTACAAAAACAATAATGGTGGGATATTTCAACATCCAACCTTCAACAATGAATAGAACAACTAGTCAGCAGATCAACAATGAAATAGAAGACTTGAACAACACTATAAACCCATCAGACACCTATAGAACACTCCACCCAACAACAGCAAAATACACATTTTTCTCAAGTGCACATTGAACATCCTCCAGGATAGACGCATCTATTAGGCCACAAAACAAATCTCAATAAAATTTAAAAGACTGAAATAATACACGTTATCTTCTCTGTTCACAATGAAATGAAACTAGAAATCAGTAATAGGAGGAAAACTGGAAAATTCAAACTATGTGAAAATTAAACAAAACACTCCTAAATAACGAATGGATAAAAGAAGAAATCAAAGGGGAAATTAGAAAATAATTCATGCTGGATGAAAATTAAACACAACATACCAAAGTATGGGATGCAGCTAATGTAAGATTAAGAGGAAATTTTATAGCTATAAATGCCTATATTATAAAAGAATAAAGATCTCAAAGTGATAACCTGAGCTTCTACCTTAAGACACTAGAAAAAAGTAAACAACCCAAAGCAAACACCAGAAATGAACACAATATTGTAAACTGAGTATATTTTAATTTTTAAAAAGTTAAACATAAACCTACCATTAAAAAACCCAAAGCAAGCAGAAGAAATGAAATAAATATGAGAAGAAATAAATGGAAGAAAAAGAATGAAGCTGGAGAAATAACCCCCCCAGACTTCAGACAATACTACAGAGCTACAGTAATAAAAACAGCATGGTATTGGCACAAAAACAGACATAGGGATCCATGGAAAAGAATAGAGAGCCCAGAAATAAACCCACAGACCTACAGTCAACTAATCTTCAACAAAAGAGGCAAGAATATACAATGGAGAAAAGACAGTCTCTTCAGCAAGTGGTGCTGGGAAAACTGGACAGCAACATGTAAATTAATGAAGTTGGAACACTCCCTCACACCATACACAAAATAAATTCAAAATGGCTTAAAGACATAAATATTATTTCAGACAAGACACTATAAACCTCCTAAAAGAAAACAAAAGCAAAACATTCTCTGACATAAATCTTAGCAATGTTCTTCTAGGGCAGTCTACCCAGGCAGTACAAATAAAAGCAAAAATTAACAAATGGGACCTAATTAAACTTACAAGCTTTTGCACAGCAAGGGAAACCATAAGCAAAACAAAATGACAACCTAAGGAATGGGAGATAATATTTGCAAATGATGTGACTGACACAGGCTTAATTTTCAGAATATATAAACAGCTTATACAACTTAATAACAAAAAACAAAAAAACCAATCCAAAAATGGGCAGAAGACCTAAACAAGCAATTATCCAATGAAGATATAGAAATGGCCAATAGGCATATGAAAAAATGCTCAATATTGCTAATTATCAGAGAAATACAAATCAAAACTACAATGAGGTATCACCTCTCACCAGTCAGAATGGCTATCATTCAAAAGTCCACAAACGATAAATGCTGGAGAGGATGTGGAGAAAAGGGAATCCTCCTACCCTGTTGATGGGAATATAGCTTGGTGCAACCATTATGGAAAACAGTATGGAGATTCCTCAAAAAACTAAAAATAGATTTACCATATGATCCAGCAATCCCACTCCTGGGCATATATCCAGAGGGAACTCAAATTCAAAAAGATACATGCATCCCAATGTTCATAGCAATACTATACAATAGCCAAGACATGGAAGCAACCTAAATGTCGACAGATGACTGGATAAAGAAGCTGTGGTATAATTATACAATGGAATGTTACTCAGCCATAAAAACGAATAAAATAATGCCATTTGCAGCAACATGGATAGATCTGGAGATCGTCATTTGAAGTGAAGTAAGCCAGAAAGAGGAAGAAAAATATCATATGATATCACTTATATGTGGAATCTTAAAGAAAAGAAAGAAAGAAAGAAAAAAGAAGACACTAATAAACTCACCTACAAAAGAAACAGACTTGCAGACATAGTAAACAATCTTATGGTTGCCAGGGAAAGGGGGTGGGAAGGGATAAATTTGGGAGTTTGAGATTTGCAAATGTTAACCACTATATATAAAAATAGATAAAAAAACAAATTTCTTCTGAATAGCACAGGGAACTATATTCAATATCTTGTAATAACCTTTAATGAAAAATAATATAAAAATGAATGTATGACTGGGACATTATGCTGTACACCAGCAATTGACACATTGTAACTGACTATACTTCGATTTAAAATTTCTTTTGAAAAAAAGAAATGAAATGAAGAATAGAACAATTAAGATAATAAAGAAACAAAAGGTCATTTCATTAAGAAGATAAACAGAATTGGCAAACTTTAGGTAGACTGATGAGAGAGAGAGAAGACTCAAATTTACCAAAATCAGAAATGAAATAGGGAACATTACTACCAACCTTACAGAAACAAAAAGAATTATAAAGGAATAACATATATAATTGTGTGCCAACAAATTTAGGTACCTAGATAGAGTATCTATTTTACAGACTACTGCAATGGACTCAAGAATAAATAGAACATCTGAATAGACTTACAGTAAGTACAGAAGTTAAATTAGTAATCAAATTATTACTCACAAAGAAAAGCCAAGGCCCAGAGAGCTTCACTGGTTAATTCTATCAAACATTTAAAGATGAATTACTCCAATCCTCACATATTCCTTCAGAAAATAGAAGGGATCACTCATTCCCAACTCATTCCATGAGGCCAGTAATACCTTGATTCCAAAATTCAGCAAAGATACCACAGTAAGAGACTATTACAGACCAACACCGTTTATAAATATAGACACAAATGTACTAGCAAATCAAATCCAGCAATATATTTTAAAAGGATTATGTACCATAGGTAAGTGAGATTTATCCAGGAATGCAAGGTTGGTATAACATCCAAAAATGAGTAAATGTAAATAAAATACCTTATTAAATAGAATGAAGGGAAAAGATCTACATGATTACATCAAGAGATGTAGAATAAGCATTAGACAAAATACAACATATTTTCATGTGCAAAACAATCAACAAACAGGAATAGAAGGGAGCTTCCTTTATCTTCTGAAGGGCATCCATGAAAAGCCCACGAAATCATACTTAATGATAAAAGACTGAGTATTTCCCACCAAGATAAGAAACAAGACAAGGATGCCTGCTTTCACCACTTCTATTCACCATTGTACTGGAGGTTCGAGCCAGGGCAAATAGAGAAGGAGAAAAAAAAAGAAAGACATAGATTGAAAAGGCAGAAGTAAAATCATCTCTGTTCGCGGGTAACATAACATAATCCCATGCATAAAAAATTCTAAGAAATTCTGAAGAAAACTATTAAAACTAATACCTGAGTTCAGCAAGTGTTCAGGATAGAAAATCAATAGACAAAAATCCATTGTACTTCTATATACTTGCAATGAACAATTTGAAAATAAGATGAAGACAAAATCCATTTAATAGACTCAAAAAGAATAAAACACTGAGAAAAAATTTAATAAAAGATGTGCAAGATTTGTTCGCTAAAAACTACAGAGCGTTTCAGAAAGACACGGAAGAGGACCTAAATAAATGGAAAGGCATCTCTACCACCCCTTGGTCAGTTAAATTCACATGAAGATCTGAGTTGAAACATTGAAAATCCCTGACAGAGTCGGCTCTCTGGAAACAGCAGTTGCTCTGATGATAGTGACAAGAACATATGTGAGGATTAAATAAATGAGATAACGCATTTAGAGAGCCCGGTCCAGCATGGCTGTGCAGGAAACCTGAGTTCTCTATATTTCCACTTCCCTAACGACCTTGTGCAGCCCCACCGCGCTGACCTCACAGAGCGGCTGTTAGTATCACAGAAGGTCCTGGGGCATTGCATGTGTGTGTGTGTGTGTGTGTGTGTGTGTGTGTGTGTGCGCGCGCGCGTGTGTGAAAGAGAGAGAGAGACCCCTGAGGAGGACCTGGAGCAAGTGCACCATGGAAAAAGCCATGTGCCACTGTCCCCCGGAGCTAATGGAGCCACTTCCATCACCACCAGCCTCGGCTTTAATCATCCACACTTTCAAGTGGAAGGCAGCGCTCCCCAGACACCAGACAGGCCATCATCTTCCAACTGGTGATGCAGAGAAGGGCTGATGAGTGAAAGGAGAGACACTGGACCTTCCTTCCACATAGGCAGACCCCACTTGGGGCCAAGATTGCCTCCAGGCTGGGGGTGGGGCGAGGTGGTGACCCACAGCCACTGGTGTTGAAATCAAATGCGTCCCATAACCACAGCTCCCGCCAGCCTTGGAAGGGAGCAGGTGTCTTGTGCCTCCAGACAGGTCTGGGTGCAAGGCTGGCAAAGTTGAAGGCCAGTCCTGAGCTCAGTCCAGGGATTGCCTTCCCCACAGGTGTCCAGACACTTCTTAGCCTCCGAGCCATGATCAAATGAAATGTCATATGGAGGCCCGATGCCTAAAAGCTGTTCTGGTTGACACCAGGCAAGGGAGCTGCTCCCTTTCTGCCCTGAGCCCCGAATCCCAGGCTGTCCCTAAGAGGGCACTGAATAGCACACTTAAGGGCTTCACTTCCATCCTGTCTGTCCTCCCCACCAGTGATCACACCTGATGTACAGACACCATCCCCCGGAGACCATGCTGGCCCCTTCTCACAGCCTCCTCTCTGACCACCCCCTTCTCCCCCACATCCTCCCACCTGCCCTTTGCACTGTGCCGTGTCTCTGGTACAATTTGCACCCAAGACATGGGCCCCACATTCCAAAGCCAAAGAAGATGTGCAGTTAAAGGTACTGATATGTGAAGCTTCTTCCTTTCCTTTTTGAACTTGCTGTGTTTTAATTTACTATTTAATGTCATTCTAAGAAAATTTTTAATTTTAATTATTAGCATGAATTTTACCATTCACCTTTCTATTGTTCAATGTCAGTTTTAAATGCAAATGTAAGAGCATTTAGCTCATACGCAGAAGTATCAAAATTTCTATAACTCGTACATGCATGTGTATTTTTTTCTCATCAGAACAGTGCAAATGCTTCACACAACTAACTCAACTGTTTTAATCTCATTTCTTGACATCAGGGCACATTCGACCAACACCCTCAACCTCAGCTTACTGGCGAGGAAGGAAGGCAGTCTCTCTCCTTCTATGTCATCGTTTTCATTGAGTGGTTGGCTGACCCAGGGAAGTGACACCAGAGAGAAAGGACATGATGTTTGTCCTTGTTCGGGTTTCTCAGACCGCCGATGCTCAGCACTTTCGGATTCTACAGAAAGCACGGCCCCTTGGGGCTGCCTCACCACCACCCTTACTCAGTCATCCAAGTGACAAGCTCTCCTTGTCCTCACAGATTAGCCAGCCCCCCACACAGTCCACTAGTACCCTGTGCTTCTGAGATTCCACGATGGTATGTGCGAACAGGTCTGCACTCATATTCACACGTCTCCCCTGATCACGCGTGCTCCCTTGTTCCAGGACTTCATAAGAGAACACAAGTTCAAAGATAAAATTGTTAAGAGTCTCAAGACAGCCAAAGCTGAGACCGTGTGGTCGCCTGCCCATGAGGCCATGCCTCCTTGTCCCTCGCTCTCTGCCTCGGTTGATTCCATGGCCACGTCACTGGGATCTTACAGGGCAGGGGCCCTCCTGTGCCCCTGGGCCTCTTCTCTCAGGGACCCATTCTGCTTCCCAGGCTGTTCTGTTTATGGGTCTGGCTCTCCCCCTAGAACACAAGCTCCCAGGGGCAGGGCTGTGTCTGTCCTGTTGGCCACTGGCCCCAGTCCGGAGTCTAGCACCAGCACTGAATCACTATTTGCTGAGTACCTAGAGTGGGATGGGCACCTCTGGGGCCCAGAGATACAGATGACGTAACCGTTTCTGCCCCCAGGGCCTCCCACCCTTATTCCCACCTGGACAGCTTCTAATCTCAGGCTCTGTGAGGTGAGCAGTTTCCACAGGGCTGACCCGTGTTGCTGATACACAAGCCTGGTTGCCAGGAGCAGACCCAGGACACATGATTGCTGACCTTTCGGCCCTGGGCCCTCAGGATTCAGACCCACAGGAGTCTGAGTATTAGGAGGGCTGGGCAGGCCTCCGGCCGAGCACCCAGCTCACCCAGGCCTCCCCCACATCCCTGGGCTGCTGGGTTGGGTTGGAGCAGCCTGTGCCCAGAAAGAGGCCTCCTTGACTTAGAACTGACCTGCTCCACCTTCCGCTTTACACTTCAGAGCCTCAAACCTCCCTGAGCAAGCCTCCCACGTCCTGGGAAGGCCAGTAGGTCACTGGGGCCGCAGGGCACAGCCCCGTCTCCGCCTCCCAGGGGGAGTCCTCAGGCTTTCAGCTGTCAGCACCCAGATCACAGCTTCTTTCTCTTCCGTTCTAATCAATGAAAATAAAATGAAAATTATGGCATTGTGATGACTATAAAGGGCACTTTGCTCTTTTTTTAACTTTAAAAAAAAATAACCTCCAACTTAGAGAAAAGTTGCAAGAAAAGTACAAATGCGCACATACCCTCTACCTGGATTCAACAATTGTTACAAAACAAGGACATTCTCTTGCGAGAATGCAGCACAATGATCAAAGCCAGGAAATTTATCGGTGATGCCACCCAGCTTTCTAATATTCAGTCCAAATTCAAATTTCATCCATTGTTCTTTACAGCACTGTTTTTTTCCTAATACAGGACCCAACTCCAGACCATGCATTTCATTTACTTATCATGTCTCTTCATTAAGGACATTTTCAGAGAAAGAGCAGCCACAGCCCTGCTGTCCTGACAGGCCTTTTTCCCTGTTTCATGCCCAAGCTTCCCATGCATGTGCACGTGTGCACCCAAGCCCACACACACACACAGGTGTGCGCGCACACACACACAAACACACACATACACACTGGCCCAGACTGAGCTCTGAGGTCAGCCCACCAGGTCCTGTAGCTACCACCTTCTCCGCATGTTCCCCAATGGGGCAGCCATGGCTCCTAATCTCCCCTCTGGTGGCTTGCAGGTGGGTCTCCTTGGTAGACGGACTGTGCTGTATTTGTTTGTAGATTTTTCCAGAGCAGGAGGAATAACCCCGCCTCCTGCTGGATCTGTGAGGGGGCTTCCCTGAGAGGACGCCCTCTGGATCAGACCACTGTTGTCTCTGCCATGGGTGTCCCCACCCAGGCCAGCTGGATTGTCCTGGTCGACCCTGCTCCCAGGGACATCTCCAGAATGAGGGACCAGGTCTGAGTGCTCAGCAGTAACCCGGACTGAGCAGGAGACATGGGAAGCTGCTGGCTCATGACAGGAGCTTCCACTCCCAAGGAAAGCAGTTGATCCAGCAATTCTGTGACTCTCTACTCTGTGTGACCTCAGGCAGGTTCTCTGGCCTCTGAAAGCCTCAATTGTCCCCTTCTGGAAAATGGGAAGAATCATATTCTTTGTTAAATGGGGTCATGCTCAAAAAAATCCTTCTCATCATCCTGGGAATGTATTAGGTGCTCAGTAAACCCTGACCACCACCCCTCATTTACCCTCCCTTCCCTTCTGAGAAGGAGCACAGAGTGCGGAATCAACATGCTGTCCCCGGGCGCTCAGGTACTCAGAGTGTAAGCATCCTTTCTCCTCTGTGCCACCTGAGGCCAGGAGTCAACACCTGATCTGGCAAAAGGATTCTCATTTCTCAGGAGGCCCCCAGACCTTCCTCTGCAGACCTTCCTGCTGTCTGTGCACACCCATACAGGTAGGGGCCACCCAGGAGCCAGAGCCCCACACCCTTGTGCTCTGAAGCCCCAGGGCACAGACGCCAGCCTGGCCAACCTGCGTGGTGAGGTCCTTCCGGTCAGGCCCACCCACTCTCAGCATTCAGAGGCAGCATCTCTGGATGCCGCCCCTCCTTGGCTGTGGAAAGGACAGGGGAAGTGTCCCATAGAGGCCCAGCCCAGTTCAAGTCTCGAGCCCTGTGGGCTGTGCTCAACCCTTGCAGGGACACTGAGGGGCACTAGTCCATTCATGGTGATGTGTTCAAGGTGACCTGTTGGGCCAACCTGTGAGGCCAGGCTTCGGTGCCTCCAGAAGTCTCAGATACGTACATTCGGATTCATGCACCAAGACCAGGCCCAGACCCCGCCACTCCGACCCCCGGAGCAGCCCCCCCCTGTGCCACCATCCTCGTGTGACAGAACTGTGCCCCATGCAGGGTCAGGCACATTTTTGACACTTGGGACCACCTTGCTTGGCTGTGCCTAGGCCTTTCTTAGTGACAACAGCAGGTGATCACTGGTTTGCTTCCAAGCCTGTGCAAGACCAAACGTGAGTCTTCACCTGGATTTTATAACCAATTTGCATTTACTGATAGAACACCTACTGATGTTCCACTGCCCTGTTTTTCCTGTTTGTACACTTTCTTTCTTTTTGGCTCAACCTTGTTTTCCCAAAGATGATTCTATTTCTAATAGATTATTTGAACTTGAGCATACGAACATGAATCCGGCAGACTTAGTTCTCACAACTTCGCTTCGAGACACTGAGCATGTAAGTGAGATGCCGTCTGAGATCAGAGAGTTTGCTTCCTATAAGAACAACCAGGCAAGCAGACGTCCTAGGGAAGGTGGCCTTGGAGCAGGGCCCTCTAGCTCAGAAGACAGTCATCCTGGGAAGGGTGACCTGCACGAGCACGGTGAGAAGGCGGGAGTGAGCACAGATGCTCCACGATATGTTTGAAGGGGGCCTGGCAGGAGCCAATGCAGGGCAGATGGATGGCGCGTGCCCCAGAGGGGCCTCGGCCACTGCAGGGGCTCCTGGTCCAGCTGTGTGCTGGGGTCGCAAGGCATGAACATGATACTGCGGCAAAAGCGCTCTGCACATGGTCTCGAGGTGGTGATTGCATTACTATCCTTTCAGGCTCTCCCCGGCAGACGCAGCAGCTCCGAGCCTTCGTCCCAGGGGTCCGCTGTGAGCAGACACTACGACCGGCTTCTCAGGGTGGGGGTAGGGGATACAGGCCCCAGAAAGGCAACCCCAGCTCCAGCTCCACTGCCCTCTGACATGCAAATATAGACAGTGTCCAGCAGGAAAAAGCAGATGTGACCACAGTTCTTTGAATCCAAAGGGTGTCGTGGGCCGTGGCGAGCACTGGCACATGAAGCTGAGTCCCTGCAACTTACTTCTGTTCATGCTGAGGGCTCGTTAGAATTTGAGCATTGCTCCTGCCGGCTCTTGGGGTGGCACCCCCGACTGCAGCCCCAGCCCCTGAGACCTGAGACCTGAGACGGCAATCAGGAGGCTAGGGTCAGGTGAAGCCTCTAGGTGCCCACACTGTGGGGCTGTAAGGAGAGACCAAAGCTGGAGGGCAAGGGGACCTGCAGGTGACATCCCAGGACCCCCGCAGGGCTTACAGTGCTCATCTGAGGATGCCCTTAACAGCACTGGCCTGGGCCCTGCCTTTCCCAACCCTGGGTAACTCTTCCCTGCCCCCAGGCCCCTTCCTCCCGAGGTAAAAGCAGGGAAGAAGGGAGGCTCCCAACCCTGGAAGGGGGCCAGCACCAGGGGGACCCCTCATTCTTATCTCCACTCAGAGGTGAGTTCATCCTGACTCCTGTGTGTCAGGGGCAAAACCAAAAATGTCACAATAATAGCTTCCCCAGCCTTTTCCCCTCTCTCTGTCTGTTCTGGATTCTTTCCTTGCTCCTGGGTCTTTCCTTGCACCAGGGATTTCTCTCCTGGTGTTGGCTTTCACAGAGGGTGGTTTTGAGTTGTAAACCAGATGATGACAGTGAAGTCTAAGCACAAGATAAATGTGGGCTTTATTTTTATAACTCTGGAGTAAACCCGACTTCTCCTTCAGCCCAGAACAGGATGGGCATACGGAGGTCTGAGCTGGTCTGGGCTCTGAAATTCAATGTGGGCTGACCTCAGGCTGGGGCCGGAGCCACCAGATCTTCAAGCAGCTCCCTAGAAAAGGGACGGCTGGAGACCAGACAGACTGCCCAGAGGCCAGAGCTGGACCCAAACTGAGGGCCTGCATGGCCTGAGCAAGCAGTGAATTATAATCCAGGGTACCCATGGGCATTGTCCTCCAAGGTCAGCTGGGAGCCGCTGTGGACTCAGACCCAATCATGTGCTGGGTGAGTTCGTGAGTGTGAACCCCTGAATCAGCCTGGCACTGTTCTGAAGAGTAGCATCAGTTGCCACCTTCTTCACTTTTTTAAATGGTTGGATTTTTTTCCAGTTAACTCCTTTGGTTTTCCTTTGGGTTTTCTTTTTTATCTCTGTCTAAAGTTTTAAAACTATAGAAACATACAGACCATAGCAGACACCAGTGTCAGAATTTATAAATGTTGAGACCTGCTCATGTTGACTTCAGAAGTTTTAAATTCATATAAAAGCAATAAAATGTTGGAGATTACCTTCCCTCCTGACTCCAGCTGCTTTCCATATTTTTGAGACATACAGACACACACATGCACACACACGTGCAAACAAGGTCCACGAGCAACGTGAGGACAGTGATGCCACAAATGCTTCAAACTGTAATCTAAATTCAAGCTCAACCCCATTGATACATATAGTTCTAATTCACTCATTTTAACTACTCCACAAGGATTCTATCTCATAAATACCTCATAATTTGTTTGTCTACTCCCCTCATGATTTAAGTTATTTCCGATTTCATGCTATAACAAACTACTCCATCAGGAACATCCTGATTCAGCCTCCCAGGGGTACCCAAGGGCATGTACCCAGAGTGGAATTTCCGCATTTTCAAGAATGCACTTTTTCAAATTCACACATTTTTGTGCTCCGATCCTCCAGGTGGTTGGGTTAATTCACACTCCTGCCTGTGGCTGTGAAATCTCCCACTGTTCATCCGTCCAGCCTCTCTTGGGATTATTAGATACCATTTTCTTCCAAACTGATGGCCGTGAAATGAGCTTTCATTTTTATTCATTTGTATTTTCTCAATAGTGATGTTGAACATCTGCTTTCATATTTTTATTGGCCATTCATGTTTCCTCTTCGCTGAATGGTTCTTTTTTTTATCCTTTCCCACTTTCCTATGGGTTATTTGTATTTTTTCTTATTGATTTTTTAATTGAAGTGTAGTTGATTTACAATGTTTCAAGTGTACAGCAAAGTGATTTAGCTATTTAAATCATATAGATTCTAATTCAGATTCTTTTCTATTACATGTTATTATAAGATATTGAATATAGTTCCCTGTGCTACACAGTAGGTCCTTGTTGTAACTTTGTATATAGTAGGGAGTATCTGTTAACACCAAATTCCTAATTTATCCCTCCCCCATCCCTGCTTTCCCCTTTGATAACCATACATTTGTTTTCTATGTCTGTGAGTCTACTTCTGTTTTGTAAATAAGTTCATTTGTATCAATTTTTTAGACTCCACATATGAGTGACATTATATGATATGTGTCTTTCTCCTTCTGACTTACTTCACTCAGTATGATAATATTTAGGTCCATCCATGTTGCTACAAATGACATTATTTCATTCTTTTTTATGGTTAAGGAGTATTCCATTGCATATATATATACACTCCAACTTCTTTGTCCAGTCATCTGTCAATGGACCTTTACGTGGCTTCCATGTCTTGGCTATTGTAAACAGTGTTGCTATGAACATTGGGGTGCATGTATCTTTTCCAATTAGAGTTTTTGTCTTTTCTGGAAATATGCTTGTCTTACTGATTTTTAAGTTGTAACCCTTAGTTTTCTGCATGTACAGCAGAACATCTTGTCCCTGTTGGTTTTCTTCTTAAATTGTTTTCGAAGCATAGCACGACACAGCAACTGCATAGCTCCAAATGTATAGCTTCACGAATTCTCCAGAGTGCGTAAGTCCGGGTCACCCACCCAGATCAGAGCACCACCAGGCCCTGAAGCCCCTTCACTCCCCTCCCACCATCTGAGCCATTAATGAGCAGACTCTGTTAATACCCGTCCTAACACTGTGAGCCTTACTCACCAGAGGGACATCCTCCTGGTTGTGGAGTATTATTCTATTTGCTAATAATTTATTTAAGGTTTTTGCATCTGTCTTCATAGAGGAGAGTGGTCAGTGGTCTGGAGTTGTCCATTTTTTGCTGTTTATTGAATTATGGTATTCATGATGGGCTGGCTCTTTAATAACTATTTTTCAAATATGAGTTTGTCATTAACCCTGGAAACTGCATTAGGGGTAAGAGGAAGCAGCAAAGAAATGAGGTTCAAGTGAGGGTTTCTTGGTGGTCCCCAAGCTTGGGGTTGTGGCTCAGGAGACCATGATGGGGTTCACTGGTCACCCAGGACCAGCTTTTCAGGCAGAGTGGGGAGAGAGGGTGCCCCAAGACTCATAACCCCTGTGAAAGAATTTCAATCTAAAATGGAACTAGAGGCTACTGAACAGAAAATCTCAGGCATGTGCCCTCAGGAAAACAAAACTTAAGGACTGAAAGACTGATTTCTTGTAAATGCCTGATTTATGGAAAACTGATCATTATTGGAATTTTCTTAAATGATAGGGAGCTGATCAGGGGTGCCTCATATCACCCTTGGGAAATTGGTTTCCATAGGCATGAACAAAAAACTTACCTGGGTCAATTGGTCCTGCAAGAAAAGCTGAATCGAGCTTTGTATGTCTAAACTGGATTTGTCTGCTAGGGAAATTATCAAAGCTGCGCTCATTTGTTTTTCATTTTAGCAGGTTCTAACTGAATTCTCTCCTCTTTACACTCCTGCCCATAAATACAGCCTGCCTCAAATCCTCGACCGACGCACCTGTAGCTGGTACAGTTTACGTGTCCCAAATTGCCGTTCCTCTGCAATTCCTGAAGAAACTCATCTTCCTGACAATTTTGAGTTTGCCTCACCCTTAACATCCTCTGCCTGGCACCACCCTAAGGGCATCTCCAGGACCCCGGCTTTGTGGTGTGCTAATAGGTGTGGTGTCTCTCATTCTTCCCGTATTAGTCAGGGTTCACTGGAGAAACAAAACCAGCAGGATACATACATAGGTCTTCCCATGAACGACTCGTATGAATCTCCAAGAGTGGGACAGGCAATGATGCCCCCTTATGTCTTAAGACATGGGTTTCTTTGTTTCCACAGGACACACTGGATGGTGGCCTGGACTCAGCCTGTCACCTTCTCCACACTTATCACTTCTATCTCCGGGCTCCATCTTCCCCTCTGGAGGCCACTCACTGCTCTCCTCAAGTCCCTCAGAAGAGATCATCCTAGCCTGTCTTCACAGAGTGAAGGATCCACCCCATCAGCATAAGCCTGCAGCCCAAGGCAGGTCAACGTGGGAGCTCAGGGCCCTGGGACTCTGTGAGCAGAGAGTGACATGTGCCTCCAACCCACAGACTCATGAACTGATCCTTCCCCAGTCAGGGACCAGGAATGTGGACCATTGGACGGAGTCTGTGATTCTGACTTCATCACCAGGTCTGTGACCCATTGGTCCAGCCCAGCAGGGCTTTGGAGAGGATGGGGACTTGGCCACTGGGCACTCATTCATTCAACCTGCCAGCATGGGCCGGGGGACAGGGCGGGCGACCCACAGTCTTTCCTTGAAGCAGAATAGCGTGGAGACACAGAGAGGCAAGGAGCTGGCCCTCTATCAGCAGAAGCTCTGGGCCTAAGAGCGGTGGTGGGAAGCACACATATTCTGCCCAGTGCCCTGCAGTGTTGAGTGAGGAGGGGGTCAGAGGCTGGCACCTAGTCTGGGGTCCAGGCCAGCCCTCAAGGAGTCCCACCAAGAAAGCATGGCCAAGTAGGCTCATTTTGGCAGCTGGATGGTCTCATGCCCTAGGGGATGTGCCCAGGTCACGGGAAACGGAGTTCAGGGGTGCATCCCCCGAGATGGCACATACACCCAGAGAACTAGAACAATCCGCCAGGCCTCGGGGAAAGCCAGCTTGGAAAGACCCTGGGGAACTCAGGAAAAAAAGGGCCCAATTCAGAAAGGAAGAGAGCTCTGAGGCAACCCCGTGTCAGGGCCCCGTTTCACAGGAGGGGAAGTGGAGGGAGAGAGGGTGAGGCTGGTCCACAGTCCCGTGGGCAGAGGCTGGGGGGGCTGCCCACTGGGCACAGACTGGAGCCCCAGGTTGAGTTTCTGGTTGGTCTCACACAAAGAATAAACTGTTCCAACATCTCATTACACGGGAGGCATTCAGTTCAGCCCAGAGACAGCAGAGTTAGCCAAACAAGGACATGGAGGGCAAAATAATAACCTGTGTGGCTTGTTTTTATCATTTTTATTGCTTCCATCCTTTCACACAGCACCATCCCTTGGACTTCAGATGGTCCAGGAGCGGGCAGCACATGCAATGCTCCCATGAGGCCGCTGAAGTCTGGGAGGTACAGGGGGCCGCCCTCATCCAAAGGCCCCTACTCTGGGGACCTGGAGAACCTTTCCCACATGCCAAGCCTGACTGCTGGGGGCGGGACCGGAGCACCTTGGAGAGCAACATGGACCCTGACAATCACTCCCCTCCCTCCAACCCTCCCCTGCTCCCCACCAGCCTCCACCTCAGGGGACACATTGTGCAGGCCTGCATACAGGAGGTGGCAGCAGGTGAGCCAGGGTCTGCCCTGCAGAGGAGACTGAGGGATCGGTGTGTGATACCAGCTACCCTCCCCCGCTGCTCCACAGCCCCCACCCCCCACAGCCTGAGGAAACCCCTCAGCCCGGATGAAGGGCTGGTGTACACTCTCCCTACAGGGGAGGGCAGGTTCTGAAATTTCTTGCTTCTCTCCAGCTTCCATAGAAGCCCTCAGGATCCCCAAAGGTGGGCGCTCTCTGTCTTCCCAGGCTGCAAAATCTCAGGAGGCTCCAGGGGAAAGGGCAGTTCCTTCAGTTACTCCCTCCCCCAGCAGCTGAGGACTGAACAGAGCTCAGATCTCAGCCACGATCATAAATGCCTCCCTAACTCCTGGCACTGGGCTGGCCTCCTCGGGCTGACATCCTACTGCGGACCTTCAGGGCTGCCTCCTGAGGTTGTCAGGAAAGAGGTCACCTCCTGAGGTTACTGGCTTGCCTGAGGTCCCTCCACTAAGTGGGCTGGACCCTGAGGTCTCCCTCCTGCCCCTTCCCAGTCCACTCAGCACGAGTGACTCTATGCTCAGCAGTGACATTTCCTGGCATCTTCTCCAGGCAGGTGCGGCCCTCGGCACTTGTCATGCTTCCGGGGAGCCTGAGAATGAGGTAGAATTGTTCCCCAGTTTCATGGATGAGAACACTGAGCACCTTCAGAGGTGGAACCGCTCGTTGGGCCAGGCACCAGGAAGCAGGGCCTCTGAGTTTCCAAAGCGCTCAGGCAGCCCGTGGTGCTCTCTTTAAAAAGCAGATCACACTCGCTGCATCTCTGTGCCAGACCCTCAGTCCCAGAGGAGCAGCACATGCAAGCCCGTGCACACGCATGGACACACGCACACCTGCCAGGGGAGCCCACCCTCCGCCCGCCGCCGTCCATTCCCCCGGCTCTGGGGAGCTAATTACATCGCAGGAAACCGCAGTGTGAGTCTCACATCATCGGTGGCATCCGCAGTGGAGGGTTCAAGACAGAACACATGTGGCAGAGCTGCAGGCCAGGCCCAGCTGCAGCAGATGTCCGCCACAGCTGGAGGGCAGCCAGGCGTCGGGCCATGTGCAGCTCGTCCAGGGCAGAGCCCCAGCCGAGGGTCCGCAGAGCAGTTGCAGCACAGGCCTTCCAGCCAGCGTGGGCTCCGCCGCCTCTCCACTCGCCAGTGCTCCTCCTGGGGCACGAGGTTGGAGGCAGTGTTTCCTGACCGATGGGGAGCTCTTCAGCACCATGACCCTCGGCAAACCAAGCCCATGCACGTAAGGGCATCACACGGTGCCCAGCACGGAGGTGCGAGGAATAGTGTCCACGACCACAGGGCAGCCTCTGCCCTCAGTCAGCTGGCAGCCTGCCGAGCGGGGCGAGACTGACGTGCCCGGAGCAATGGCCACTCAGGGCACAAGCCAGACAGGTGAGTATCCACCTCTCTTAGGAGAGAGCTGGCGAACAATCAATAAAGAAGATGCTGGCACACTCTGACGGGCAGGCGCGGTGAAGGGGACGAGCAGTTTGCTGGGGAGGGTAACTCACACAGAATGGCTGGGCATGCTCAGGGAGAGCCTCTCAGGACAAACGACAGCTGAGCTCAGACTGAAGGGAGAGCAAAGGCCAGACCGGAGAGGAGAAAGGGGACCCTGCAGAAGGAAAGGTGCTAGGGCCTACCCAAGGCTAGGAGGATGGCCGGGCAGTGTGGTCCCCAGGAAGGAAGTGGCTGAAGAAGGAGAGGGGCCAGGAGATCACAAAGGGTTGTGGGGACCATCAGAAAGGAATGTGGAATTTATTCTACTGGCAACAGGAAGCTACTGAGGGGTTTGCGTGAAGGAGGGTCGGGTCTGGCCGTCATTTTGGAAGGCTCACTCTGGCTAATGTATGTGTGAGTCGGGGAGGTGTGGGGGCCCAGAGGGGAGCATGGAGGCCAGTGAGAGCTTCTGCTCTGGTCTAGGACTGAGATAGCGAGAGAGCAAGGGTGAAGAGAATCGAGGGGTTCGAAGGAGAAAGATCTGAGAAGACCCTCTGTGCTGGGCTGGTCGCCAGGAGGAATGCTGAGGCCAAAGTGGTGGGGAGAGCAGTCCAGGCAAGAGGCAGGAGGGGGCCAGCTTAGGCAGGGAGTTAGGAATGGATGAGGAAAGGAGGAGGGGTTCAGGGATGGGATCAGAATCAGAGAATCCCAGGAAGTTCAGTGGAGAAGGATCCAGTGGTTTTCAATCTCCTGAAGTGAGATGAGAGGCTAGAACTGGTCCCCAGACTCCCATGCATGGTAACCCATCCCTCTGTGACCCCTGAAGCACCTCCTGGGGAACACCTGGGCTCCACAGAACACGCTTTGAGAAGCCTGAGGTAGGCCATCTCTGTTGGTTTGGAGTTCATCGAGGCAGTGACCAGAGAGGGGAAGTGGGTAGCCCAGAACACACAGCGAGTTAGAGGTAGGGGGAGGCAATTCAAGGGCATAGGAGACCAGCCCAGGGCTCACCTACCTGTTGGAGCTGACTCCCACCCTGGAGGCCTCTCTTACCTCATTCCCAGCCTGAAGTCTCTCTGCCCGTCTCTGCCATCCCTGGCTTTGTCACCAGCTTCTGTTGCCTCTCCTCCCTCCCTCTGGGTGTACTAGGTCTTGGATGTGGAAGGCCGGTGGGAAGGCGGCCCCTTGATTTTCCCGGGTAGGAAGCAGTGTGGTTTGAGTGGGGAAAAGGCCCACTCCTTGAGGGGTTCCAACCAAGTGACCTCTCAGCCCTGGATCAGCCCCACCCAGCGCATGTACCTCCCAGCACTGGAAGCCCCTCTCAGCATCTCAGCCATGCAGCCCCAAGGGCTGGGGCAACTTCCCCAAGCTCAAGGCAGGCAGGGTAATGCCAGGTTTTGCCACTACCAGAGGCCACAGAATGTGGTGAGCTGACCTCTGTGGCTGAGACGACCACTCCAAGCTGGGCTTCCTGCAGGAATCCCTGTGTGAGTGTCCAGTAAGTCTGGTGCAGGCCTGGCCTAGAGATCTGATCACCCCAAGAATTCTCAAAGGTTAAGGAGCAGGCTCTGTCCTCTTCCCCCTGGTCCTGCACCTGCCCCAGCTGTGACGTCTTCAACACCCACTCCGAGTCTTCTGAGCTGCCCACGTCCACTTGTCTGAGCAGCCTTAGCATGGTGGGGGGGTGGGGGTGGTAGACTCTGGTTTCTGTCTCCTAGTGGGGTTTATGTTTAAGCACAGAGGCACCAACCTGGGCTTCACTGGAGCTAGTGTGGGAGCAGAAATTGGTGACTCCTGCTGGACTCCCAGCCCCTGGGGCACAGAGGGCCTGCTCAGGACTGAGGACACGCTGTGGGAGCTGGTGATGCCGAAGGAATAGCCAGCTCCCAGGGACCTGCCCCGGCTCTTCCCTCCAGCCTGCCCCACGCCCAGGGGTGCTGCAGCCCGCTGCTCTGGGTGTCTGGGAGGGTCTCAGCACTGTCCCGGGAGACACCTCAGTCCTCCTGCTGGCCACTCCTGACAATGAGGTGCACCCCAAATGGGAAGCCGGGGCCCAGAAACAAAAGCTCTGTTCAATTAGATTCTAAGATCCTTGCCAGGACGTCATGACTCCCATTCCCTGGTCAGGAGCCAAATGGACCCTCAGTCATCACCTCCCCCAGGAGGGGTGAAGGGGGGCTCCATGCCTCCAGGGGGCCCTGGCTATACAAAGCCCCCTGACCCCTGTTTAGATGTGCCTTTGTCCCCTCTGCTTCAGGTTCTGATTCTGCCCATGGGCATACCCAGAACCATCCACATCTCTCTCCTCACAGGCCCAGAACCTGCCACGTTGAGTTGGAAGCGTCCACCTGCCTTCCCATCGTCCTCTCTCCTGGCCAGCAGCCATCCCACTACAATCAGTGCCAGACCTTACCCAGGGGCCTGAGAGCCACAAGCAAGAAGCCGTTCACTCCTGGTGCTGTGTGGATTCCAGAGGGGGGATCCTAGCATCTGGAGAGGCTCATATTGTCCCCTCCCCACGCCTCACTGGCCTCTCCCTGTCCCAGAGACTCCAATGGTTCCTCTGCTTCCGTATGGAAAGAGAGTCCCAGAAGGGAAAGGCAGGGTGGACACCAGGCCTGTGAGACCCTCATTCTCCTGGTCAGCTAAGAAACACCCAACCCACTATCCAGGCAGATGCCCAGGCCCCTCCTTCTCTTTCCTCCTGTGCCCCTGCCTTTCACCAGTCCCCTCCCCACTCCCTCTGTGTCTCCTTCCTCTCTTCCTGCACCCTTTCCTTCCCCCCCTCTCCTGTGAGGATGCCAAAGGGGTCCAGGCCTGACCCCTCAGGCAGTCTCTCAGCACCTGGAATCCCCCGCCCCCGCTTTGTATGCTGACAAGACTAAAACTTTGCCCACAGGGGGGATTCCTGGCAAGTGGGGTCCCCCCACCTCCAGCGGGTAGAATCTGGGTTGCAGGGTGGAGGCAACCCACCCCATTCCCACCCCATTCCCCCAGCTCAGCCTACCTGGCCCACTGGGTGGCCCAGGCCCCACTCAGTCTCCTCTTGGGAAGGGGGCAGTTGTGCAGATACAAGTGTATGGCCCTTCCGTGTGACTGAGGACAGGATCAGTAATGGTGTCAGCAGTTGGTCTCAACTAAAGCCACACGCCAATTAAAATGGATATACCTCCCATGATTGGCAGGCAGGAGCCAGAGTGGAGGGCCTGAGGATGTTTACACAGAAGGATACTGCCCGAACCCAGTCCACAAGAATGAAAGCAATTCATTTCCCTGAGTCGGGCGCGTGTGTGATTTAATTAAGGCCTAATCAGCCCCAGTGTTTGGCTCTCTCTGTGGGTGTCACCGGATGGCGGTGTTGAGCGGGCCCCTTCTTTCCTCTTCCCTAGGATTCCGAGGGTGGGAACACAGCCTCGGAATGTGCCGATGTGCCCTCTGCTTGCCAGGCCGGCTCTGGGACCTGACACCTAGACCGCATTTCAGGCACAGTGGAGGAGACGGGGACCCCCAGGCCAACACCCCATGGAGGTTCAAACATGGACAGTAAGCCCCCTGCTGAAGTAAGCTTAGGAAAGCTTAGCACGCCCAGGTAGGCAGCTGTGCAGGGGGCACAGCCAGTAAATGGCAGAGTGGGGAACCACACCCCAGTCAGTGTGACTGTGCCACCGTGGTCTGGTGCTAGACCCGAATGCAGTCATCCCTCAGTAGTGCCTGGGAGAGGGCTGAGGGGAAGAGCATTCCTCAGGCCGCAGGTGCACCTGGCCGGGCTGCCTCAGGAGGGACGTAGTCCTTGAGGTAGACCTAAAAAGAGTACTATTATCAGCTCAACATGGAGCCTGCCAGCAGCCCGCCCACCCCTTAAGCTACCAGGGTTCCTGGCAGATGCTGACAACAAAGGCACAAAGAAGGGGGAAGGGCTAGGCGCCCCAAAGCCCACAGCAGACTAACTCGGGGCACAGCCGATGGAGCTGGACGGGGTCCTGCGTGGGGTCACTGACCACAGTCCCACCGAGGAGGCAGCCATGGTCTTACCTGGCCTTTGTCTGTCCTTTCCCTCAGAGTACAGCACGGGGCCAAGCAGAGACCTGGATGGTCCCTGTTCCTGCAGGGGGGCTGCCTAACACCCCTCGTTCTCAGGAAAGAAGGGCAGGGGAGAGGCCTGCATCCCTGCCGCCTCGCCCACCCAATCAAGGTGTGCGGGCCTCGCTGCTCTGGGTCGCGGGGGACCAGAGGCAGAGGGTATAAGCTCTGTGCAAACATCCTGCCTTCTCCTCAGGATATTCTCTTTAATAAAAGAGCATGGAAATGTCAGCTAGTCTAAACAAATAGCCAGGTTTTACAGAGAATGAGCAGCCGACATACAAGCTCCTCTGGGCCCGCTTTCTGAGGTGACTCTGGAAAATTGTGTGCCAGAAAGGAAGCTCATAATCCCTCCTGGTGGGGCAAGCATGGGGGCTCAGAGAGGTAGGGCTTACAGGGTTCCCAGGTGGAAGGGGCAGGCAGACCCTGAACCTGATGTGGGGTGACTGTCCAGGTGGCCCGAGGAACCGGACTCCCACCAGATGGGGGTTCCCTCCTGAGGACCCTGTGGGCAAAGGGGCGGGGAGGGGGCTGACAGCCGATGATTCTCAGGCTCAGTGTCCCTCCCTTCCTCTTCATCCCTCCACCAGGAAGAGGTCCACTTCCTGGAGCCCCATCTTCCTCCTTGTTCGTTATGCAGATCTCTGTGTTAGAAGAGGCACTGATTGGGTCTGATCCTGAGGGGCCTCCCAAGGTGAGATGGGACTCACGGCTTCTGCTGGACAGCAGGATAGGGAGGCCCAGAACTTGTGGGGGGAATTACAACCAGAGTCTCACAAACTGGGGTCTTCACCTGGCGGGAGCTGGGGGAGCAGCTAGTGGCTCATCCAGGCAGCATCCAGGGAGCTGAATCCATTCAGGGTTTGGGGTGTCCCCGAGAACCTGCCTCACACAGCAGGCCGAGGGTGCCCACACCATTGAGGAGCAGGTCCAGCTGCAGCCACTCACAGGGTGGGGATGGGCTGGGCCCAGGCTGTCACCATCGTCAAAGAAAAGCCCCATGTGGGTTTAGATGGCCTCCGGGAATTCGGTCAAGGCAAGAGCCCACTGTGAGGAGAGCCAGCAAGTCAGGAGCAGGTCAAAAGAATGAGGCCTGGACTCTGGCAGACAGGCTGGAGTGGCTCAAGTGGTCAGCGGGTCACTTCTAGAGCAGCAGCAAAGGTGGGCCACCTGGCCCTGGGGCCTCATTGCAGACACTCACTGATCGGTGAGGTCGAGCCCACCATAGACAAGGCTTCCAAGGCTGGGAAGGTGGGCAAGGGGCCAGGACCAAAGCCAATGGTCAGCTCCCCAGCCAAAGCAGGGTCCCCTGGCCCAAGGCATGGGGAGAGGGGTGCAGACTCTGGAGTCCTGTGGGCCAAGCTTGATTCTCAGCTCTGCCCCTGATGTGCCAGCAGAGGGACTTGGACAAAGTAAGACACAGACTCCCAGACTCCCCCTTTCTCATCTGTGAAGCAGGGAAGTGATTTCCACTTCACATGCTATTAAGAGGAGGGAGTAGGGTAATTTGTTTGGTGCCAGGCACAGGGCAGGGCACTCAGTCAGTGACCTCTCTGAAGTGGGCACCAAGGCAGACACCATGCAGAGGACGCCATCCCTGGGCCTCTGGGAGAGAGGGGTCCAGTGCAGAGGATGGTATTTTCCCAAAAAGACCACAAAAGTGTTCTCTGTTCCACATTCTCTCTCAGAATCTCTCACTCCCCCACCAAGAGGGAACCTGTTTCCTCCTCCTTTGAACTCGAGGTGGGTGCCAAGCATGGGAGGTCGCCCGCCCCAACACCCTCTCCACCTCTGGTCAGACAAACCCAGGAAAGCCCTTGCCCAGTAAGGCCTGACCCAGGAGACAGGGCCCCTGTGACCGTTCTGTCCCTGCCAGCCCAAAGCCCCAGGACAAGGCTAGATTCGGGGCCCAGAATCCCTCGACCCTCAGGAATAGAGCCCCACCTGTCATGGCCAGAGGCTTTGCCACTCACCATTCAGATCTGTCTCATTTAATCTGCAAGCAGATCCCATGTGGTCAGGCCTGCTATTTTTCACATGAGAAAATTGAGGCTCCGAGATCAGCTGAGTCCCTTGCCTAATGTGTCCCGGTTTGACCTTGGAAGGGACACACGAGGCAACGATTTAAAAGCCCCCACTCTAGATCACATCCCAGTGCCCCCGTGCCAGCCTCTGCCCTACATTGCTGGGGTGAAGCAGCAGCTCTCAGCCACAGGCGCCCCCATCAATCAATATTTTTAATTACTTACATGATTGACTAATAAAATTCTCCACCGACTAATTGATTTTGTTATCAAACGAGAGCCTCTGTTTTTATTAAAAGGCTACTTAGATGAATTTTTTTTCCCACTGAAATGGGAAGTTGTATTTCTTTTGGTCATTTCGGAAAAAGAAAAATGGGAGGAGGCAGGAACAGGGGGAGACCTAGAGGCCAAGAAGGTGATGAGCCCAAACCAAGAGTCCCTGGGATAAATGAATCATTAAATTAACTGGCAACCCCTGCTCACCTATTTGTCCTGCCAGATCCCCAGAGGCTCCAGCCGGCAGCTCAGGCCCTGGCCAGGAGGACTCTCGGGTCCACACTTTACCCAACCCAGGTTTGGCCAGAGCTGCTTCTGTTGTTTTTAAAAGGAAACTGTAAACTTTCCTTTGCATTTCAATAAAACTACTGGCTTTTCAGTGATAAAGTAACCCATTCTTCATACACAATTTGGAAAAAACAGGCAAATCTAACGAAACAACAAAGCAGTAAGAGAAGGTTCTCAGCCTGGACACCCAGCCTGAAAGAAAAGTTGATGCAGACACTGTGAGGAGAAACTGCAGGGCTGATGTCCACTTTTCCAGGGGCCTCGGGTCCCAAAGAACTGTCACCATCGAAACCACCTGGGTCCCAGGGCCCAGAGAAAGCTGCTCGTGGCTACTATGTCAGCAGGCTTTTGGTTTTTGTTTTTTCCTTTATCCCATTGATTTCCAACTAGTTTGACAATGTCCTGAAATTTACGCTGACCTTTAACATTGTGTTGTAAATGACCTGTCCCTGTGGTGCACAGCAAGGTCACTTTTCCTGGGTGGTGCCAGGCGTTGGTGGGGCCAGGGGCTTGGAATGGGCAGTTAGGGTGAGGGAGAATGGAGCATTTGGTGAAGGAGGGACAGGGAGCAGACAGGGGGTCTAGGCCTGGGAGAAGAGCACCCACTCATAGCCCTGGGCAGCCCCTCCCCTCTCGTCCTCAGACTCCTCGCCCAGTGTGAGGATACTTCTGCAAGGGGGCCCTAGGGCCTGGCCACCCTCAGTTCTCAGCCCTGGAGAGGCACAACGGATCCAACTGCTGCACCAGCTCGGTTCTGGTCCCCAGGCCCGCCTCTGCCCATCCCATCCACGGTCACAGCCATCCCACTGTTTCTGGTCTCACTCTGACCTCATCTTCTCTTAACTGCTACACACCTAGCAACCAGAATGGTGGATGGCACATGGTGGGTGCTCAGTGACTACCTGACAGGTGAATGCTGAATAAATAAATCCATATGAACCATGAATACTCGTGATGGGCTGCCAAACGGGAAAACGATGACCTCCATGCCCCCTTATGAAGGTCATAGCCGACAAACAGAATGACTGGCGATGACACGTCCTCTGCCTTATGACAGCCCACATTGCAGAGGCCACTGTTCCGTTCTGTGGACAGAGGCAAGAACAGTCACAGAATGGCCAAGAGACTCCCCAGGGCCACACAGGCTATGAAACGGGTGTCTGGTTCTCTGAAATGGGTGAGAAGTTTCTCAGGATTACCCAGAGGTTCAGCCCCACTGAACCAATGCCCAGGTGACCTGCCCTCACCTGGGTATAAAGTCCCCAGACCCATGTGGGAGCCCTGAAGCTATTGCCAGCCCGAAATTGTACCTATGGGATCCAGATCTGGAACCTAACTTCTTACCTTTTTTTGAGGGGGGTGGGTTGGAAGTAATTTGGTTTACTTAATTATTTTTTTAATGGCGGTACTGGGGATTGAACCCAGGGCCTTGTGCATGCTAAGCACACACACGCTGTCACTTGAGCTGTACACTCCCTCTACTTCTTACTTTTAAATAAAATAAAATTCACTGTTTTTTTTTTCTTACACAAAAATAACATCTGTTCAAAGTGGAAAACTGAGAAATAAAAAAACATTAAGAAAAAAGGTCAGTTGTCCTGCTCTGAGTGCTAATGACATGGGAAAGAAAAGTGGGGACATTTCAGAGGTGCAAAGGCCCACGAGGGGGCTGGCCACTCCTCTGTGGATCTCAGTACATCTGAGGACATCTAGGTCCGTTGTGACCTCCACATTTTTGGCTGCCCTTGACTCTGTGAGTCACTCCCTCCTGGAAGCACTGCCCTCCCTGGCTGGGACCAGCGGAGCAGCAGCGGGTGGCCAAGGCAGCATCCCAGCCCACACAGATGGCCCTGGAGTCTCACCTCACCTACCACCCACCCCTGATGGTCCCCTGGCTGGCTTCACCCTCTCATCCTGACGTGTGGACTTTGGAATGTCCCGGGAGGCTCCATTATTGGTCCTCTTCTCTCTCCCCACTCCCTCCGTGGTGATCTCATTCAGAAGTGGCTTCGTGCATCTGTGCACTGATGCCGCCCACAGAGACTGCTCCGACCCTCTAAAAGGCACCTCCAGGGTAACTTGTGCCACCTCCTGACCCATCCACGGTGCCCACACCACTCCCCCCAGCCCTCCTCTCCACCGTGGCAGGTGCAGCCTCATCCCTCCAGGTGCTCAATCCAAAAGCCTGGGAGCTAAGTCACTGCGACGCTGCTGCTGTTCCCCACCCTCCATCAGCAAACCCTGCGACCCTGCCCAGGAGTCCCAGCCACCCTGGCCTTCAGCTAGACCACTGCAACTTCTTCTGACAGTTCCCCCACACCACCTGGCCCCCTACCCGTGATTTTCAGTTCAGTGATCCCAAGAGAGAGAGGAAGCCAGCTGAGTATTAACTACTGGCTCCCTACCTTCCCATGCTGCTCATCTCTCTCCCATTAGAGAAAATCCATAACTTTTGCCGTGGCCTTCAATGACCACAGAACCCAGCTGCTGTCACCTTGCTGGCCTCATCTCCCAACCCCTCCCTGCTCCCTGTGCTCCAGCCACGGTGGCCTCCGTGGGGCCCCTGGAGCGCACCAGGCATGTTGCCTCAGTCCCTCCACAGCAGGGCCTGCGACAAGGTCTTGGGGAGAGTAGGTGGTCTGAGAGGCAATGGCAGGAGGAAGAAGTGAGAGAGAGAGAAAAGCCAATAGCGAGGTGGTCATCAATGGGAGCTGGGGGCTGCTGAGACCCCCTGAGAAGCTTTCAGAACCACCCACTGGGAGGACGTGCAGCTGGACACTGTGTAAGGGTTGCCACAGCTTTACCTGTCGGTACCTTAGGGACGCCCCAAGGTGCAAAGGGGGAAGACCCAGGGCATGGCTGGAGGGCACACCAAGGTGGGTGGGAGTCTGAGCACACAGAACCATCTCCCACAGCTGTGAATGAAGAGGAGCCAGCCATAGGCCATACAGGGGGCACCTGAGGCCTTGTGTCTGAGTCCTGTCTCAGAGCTTGGCCTGGAACATCCTTCCTCCCATGGTGGGAGGCTCCCCACTCACTCCCTTCAGATCCCTGCTTGAATGTCACCCTGTCCCCTGAGCCCCTACCCATGGAGAAGCCCCATCTCCACCACCCTCCATCTTCCTGATTCTGCATGAATGGAGATATGACGGCAACTCTTATCATCTTCTAATGTGGTATCTATTTATCCGTTTAATTACCAGCCTCATCCATGAGAACACAAGCTCCGAAGAGTGAGACTTGCTCTGTTTTGTTTACTGTCCCTGGTGCCTAGAACAGACCTACACACAAGAGACACTCAATGCATCTCTTTTGACAGGATAAGTGAATGAGTTGGAACAAAATGAAAAATGGATGCAAAGGAAAGATGTAGGGTAAGAGTAACAGCAGTGGTCACATTTAAACATTGTTTGAACATTTATTATGTAAAAAGTTCAAACATACAGAGAGTAAATAGAATAGTACAATGAACACCCAATGTGCCATCACCGAGTTTCAACAATTATCGACATTTTGTCATTCATTTTTTTAAATGTTTCATGCCTTTAGGCGGGGGGCAGGGATTAGGTTTTTATTTATTTAATTATCTTCAATGAAGGCTCTACTGCTGAGCTATACCCTCCCCCATGCTTTTTTGTTTGTTTGTTTTAATGAAAGTACTGGGGACTGAACCCAGGACCTCCTGTATGCTAAACACACACTCTACCACTGAGCTATTTCCCTCTGCTGCTTTTGTCATTCTTGTATCATCTTTACCTCCATCAACTCCTCACTCTACTCAATTATTATTTTTGTTGGTAAAATGTGCATACAACTTGTAGAAATAAACAAAGACGCCCCCCAATTGACCCAACTGAGAAAAGCAACAACTATTTATTCTGAACTTACTATAGCAAGGGAGTGGATCATGGTTGCTTGCATGTTAGCAGAGACTCAAAGGCAGGCAGAGGAGTGGGAAAACGTTACAATGGAAAGAAGAAAAGGCCTCAGGAATGCCCTGCTTGGAGGCTGTTGACCTGGGAAGCTGTAGGTAAGCTAACTATACACAGGGCATCCCATGTGATTGCTTAGGTGTGCACATTTGGCTCTCTCTGGTTGGTCCTAAGTTGTAAGTAGGGACCAAGATAGGGAAGCTGTCAGTGATTAATCAAGGCCTTTCCATTTGGGGCCAATTGTTACAAAAGTTATTGTTTAGCTTCCTGGGTGGTCACCAGAGAGAGCAATCTGGCTTCCTACATGTCTGACTTACAGCAGACCGGCTCCCTGGGCTGGTTATTGTAGGTAAGAGCAGATTGCTGCAGGTTGTGGGTCAGAGTCCTATTTTTACATATGGTGTGGCCATTGTCCATTTGTGTATTCAATCTCTCAATTAAGATATATAAATATTAGCTGCATAATTTTGATAAATGGGAACAACCAGTGTCACACATATTCTTGACATGATAGAGAACAATGTTTACAACGTTTTTAATTGCTTAAAAAAATTGAAACTTAGATGTTCAATACATTTTGGCTGAATGGAAGAAAGATGAATGAATGAGTGAATGGAATGAGTGAATGAAATTAAAATTTCAGTTCATTGCAACATGGGAGATTATGAGAAGGGAAAGGGGAATAGAAGCATACTAGGACCCTTATTTCTTGATGGAGGAAATAAAGCTGCTTATTAAATTCAGACTTGATAGAAAAATATAAATCTAAATATTTGTATTAAACATTCAAGAGTAGCTACTAGAAAAATAGAAACAGAATGGGAGGGGAGACGGTATAAGGCAATGGTAAAGCACGTGCTTAGCAGGCACAAGGTCCTGGGTTCAATCCCCAGTGCCTCCATTTAAATAAATAAATAAATAAACCTAGTTGCCTCCCCCTCTCAAAAAATAATAAAAATTAAAAAATAAAAAACAAAACAGAATGGGTAGTTTTTAGTAAACATTGAAACAAAGAAAACTTAGTTCAGTCATTTATTTGAATATATTTTTTGAGGGCTTACAATGTCCCAGACACTCTTCTAGGTGATGGAGGTACAGCAATCAACAAACAGACAAAATTCCCTGCCCTTGTGGAGGTTACATCCTTGTGGGAAAAACAGAAAATAATCAAAATAAGCAAGCCAATACATAGCATATTAGCTGGTGATAAATGCTATGGAAACAAAGCAGGAGAAGTGATGGAGAAGTGTCAGAGGCGGTTTGCAGTCAGAGTGGTCAGGAGAGGCCTCCCTGTCAGTAGAGACCTGAAGATGGTGAGGAAACACATCATGTGGATCAGAGGGAAGAGAATTCCAGGCAGAGGGAACAGGAATTGTAAAGCCTCTGCAGTGGGGGCTTGACTTGGGCAGCAAGGAGGCCAGTGTGGCTGAAATGGAGTGACTGAGAAGGTAGTGGAGGACACGTGGTAAAAGAGGAAGCAGCGGTGGCAGGGTTGGTTTGCTGACGGACTGGGTAAGGGCTGTGTGGCAGGCAGCTCTGAGATGGCCCTCAATGATCCCTGTGTCCTGGTATTCACATCCAGTGCAATCCCTGCCCCTGGAGTGTAGGTTGGGCTTAGGGACTCACTTCTAGAGACTAGATCATGGCAGAAGTGATGATATGTCACTTCCAAGATCAGGTTTGAAAAGACTGTGGCATCTGCCTTGGCTACTCTCACTTCTGATCACTCATCTAGGAGAAGCTGGCCATCATCAAGCTTACAACTTATCACTCATCTAGGAGAACACTCAGGCAGCATTTGGAGACGTCCAAGTGGTGAGAAACGGAAGTTTCTGGCCGGCAGACAGCAGGGAGCTGGGACCTCCCATGTGAGTGAGCTTAGAAATAGGATCCTCCGCCAGTTGAGCCTTTAGATGAGACTGCAGCCCCAGCTCAACCATATCCTCATGAGGGACCTTGAGCCAGAACTTCCCAAATCAGCCTCTCTGACCCACAGAAACGATGACATATGAATGTTTGTTATTTTAAGCTGAAGTTTGGAGTAATTTGTTACATAGCAATAAATAATTAATACACCCAGTGTGACTGGAATAACTCAACAAATGGAGGCTATTGGCAAACTTGACTGGAGCAATTTTAATGGGACAGTGGGAAATGAAAGCAAATGTGACTATTGAGTAATGTTGTTTAACACGGAATAAGAGAAGTGGAAGAGTAGCTAGAATCTAAAGGAGGTCAAGAAACTGGTTTGTTTCTTAGGGTGAGATAAATTACTATCTGTATGGTTATATAGGAAATATCTGGCAGAAAGGGGGAAATTGATGATGCAGGAGAGATTAACTAGAGAAAATTCCTTGAGTAGGCATGAGATGTTGGGATCTAGGGCACAAGGGATCTTACTAGGAGCAAAGACCGTTTATCCATAGAAGCAAATGTAGAAGGTATTGGGAGCATACACTGCTAAGTGGGTAGATATGAGTGGAGTTTGTGGACATTACAAACTGCTTCTGTTTTCTCTGTGAAATATAAATATACATAAAGCCAGGTATACAGCGTCTGCTGAGAACATGGTGTTTCAAGTAGAGAAGAGAAAATATAATAACCATCTAGAAGAATGGGGGAGGGAACTAACCAGAGACTAGAGCATGACTGCCAGGCAACTCTGTGAGCCATCTGAGGTTGGTGGCCCTGGATCTGAAGTGAAATCAGCTGGTCATGGGCTTTTCTCCAGCCTGTTAGGCTTGTGGGCACAGACACAGGTAAGCAGGGGTAGGTGTAACCAGGATGGGTCTTTGCCATGAGCAAGGGTGGAGGAGGGAAATGAGAAAATGAACAGTGAAGGGATAGTGAAAAATTGGCAAACCCAAAGGATTTTAGGTGCTCGTGAGATTAAGCTAAGACTTTAAAACAGAAGGAATAGGGGAAAGGAGATAAAAAAGCATAATAAAGAGAAAACATACAATAAGATGGCAGGAATAAGTCAAATCCTATCAAACTTCACAATAAATGCAAATGGGTTAAATTCCATTATTAAGAAAGGAACTTAAGAGATAAAACATTTGAAGCAAAAAAAAAAAATGAACAGAACCTCAGGGACCTGAGAGACTA
This sequence comes from Camelus ferus, assembly GCF_009834535.1. Classification (NCBI taxonomy): domain Eukaryota; kingdom Metazoa; phylum Chordata; class Mammalia; order Artiodactyla; family Camelidae; genus Camelus; species Camelus ferus. The sequence goes on along the minus strand of NC_045706.1, from coordinate 64,519,845 downwards.
TAACAAAAGACCTAACATTTATATCATTCAGTTCCCAGAAGGAAAGGAGGAAGAGTGTGGGCTGAAAAATCCTCAAAGAAATAAGAGGTGGAAACTTCCCAAATTTATTGAGAAACATAAGCCTGCAGATTTAAGAAGCTGAGTAAACCTCAAACAGAGGAAAACCAGAGAAATCCACGCCAAGACACATGATAAGTAAATTTCTGAAACATAACAGCAAAGAAAAAATTCTTGAAAGCAGCTAGAGGGAAATGGCCCCTTCAGATGAAAGTGAATTCTTCATCAGCACATGGAGGTGAGCAGGAAATGGCATTAGTATTTCTCACATGCAAAAAGAATAGCCACCTCAGAATCCCCCAGTGAAAATACCATTCTCATTCTCATCCTTATTCTCAAATGAAGGAAAACTAAGAGAATTTGTCATCAGCAGACTTACCCTAAAAGAATGGCTAAAGGAATTTTTCTAAACAGAAAATGAGCAGTAAAAGAAGGAATCTTGAAACTTCAGTAAGGAAGGAAGAATGTGGCAAGCAAAAATACCAGCAAATGCAACAGGTTTTCCTTCTCCTCTCGAGATTTCCAAATGATGCTTGATAGTTAAAGCAAAAATTATAGCACTATCTTACCTGGTTATAAATGTGTGAGGAGGAAATATTTAAGACAATTACATTGTATATGAGAAAGAGTAAAGGATGTAAATAAAGGTAAGATTTCCATACTCAAAATGGCAAAACAATGATACAAGTATCCTATGATATTATAAATATACTATATTATGGTAATACCCAGAGCAACTACTAAAAAAGCCATACAAAGAGATACACTCAAACACACTAGAAATACATCAAAATGGAATTCTGAAAAAAAGTTCAATTAACCCAAGAAAGGTAGAAAAAACAAAATGGAAAAATTTTAAACAAACAAAATGGAAGACAAGCCCTAACATATCATTAAATCACATTAAATAATTATATTAAATGTTAATGGTAGTAGTATATCAATCAAAGACAGAGATTGGTAGAATGGATTTTTAAATATGACCCAATTATATGCTGTTTGCAAGAAACTCACCTCAAATATAATGATATAGGCAGTACAAATGTACAGTAATGGAAATAGACGTTTCATCCAAGAACTAACCAAAAGGAAGCAAGAATGACTATATTAATATCAACTAAAGTACACTTCAGAGCAAAGAAAATTACCAAAGACAGAGACTTCATATAATGATAGAAGTCAATCCACAAGGAAGACATAGCAACTCTAAATGTATGCACACCAAACAGAGCTACAATATACATGAGGCAAGATGCAATAGAACTGAAAATGAAATCGACAAATCTACAATTATGGTTGGAGGCTTCAACACTCCTCTTTCAGCAATTCATAGGACTACTAGACAGAACATTAGCCAGGATATCGAAGAATTCAACAACATCATCAACCAGCAGGATCGTATCTTCATTTGTAGACCATCCAAATCAGAAGCAGCAGAACATACTTTTTTTAAGTTCCTACCAAACATATTCCAAACACATCATATCCTGGACCATAAAACAATCTCAGCAAACTTAAAAGAATTGGAATCAGACAGTGTTTTCTTTGACCATGATGGAATGAAACTAGAAATCAATAACAGAAAGATAAGAGGAAAATCTCTAAATACTTGGAACCTGAACATCATAGTTCCACGTAATCCATGGGTCAAGAAGAAAGCATCAAGGGAAATTTAAAAATACACTGTAGTAAATAAAAATAAAAATACAACCTATCAAAATTTGTGGGACACAGCTACAGCAGTGATGAGAGGGGACTACAGCACCAAAGGCATGTGACAGAAAAAAGCTCAGATGGATTATCTAAACTCCCTCCTTGTATTAGTTTGTTAGGGCTGCTGTAAAAAGTACCAGAGACTGGGTGGCTTAAATAATAGAAAATTTTTTCCTCATGGTTCTGGAGGCTAGAAGTTCAAGATCAAGGTGTTAACACATTTGGTTTCTTCTGGAGCCTCTCTCCTTCACTTGCAGATGGCTGCCTTCTTATCATGTCTGTTTGTTTGTGTCTGGGTCCTAATGTCCTGTTCTTATATGGCCACCAGTCATGGGATTAGGATCCCATTCATATGACCTCATTTTACCTTAATTATCTTTTTAAAGGTCTTATCCCCCAATACAGTCACATTCTGAGGTACTCAGGTTTAGGACTTCAACCTGTGAATTTTGGAGGAGCAGAATTCAGCCCAAAGCACTCCTCAAGAACCTTAAAAAAAGAAAAGCAAAATAACTGGAAAGCAAGTAGAATGAAGGAAACAGTAAAGATAAAAACAGAAGTCAATGAAAGTGAAAACAAAAAACAAATGAGAAAATCAATGAAGCAAAGAGTTGGTCCTTGAAAAAGATCAATAAAATTGACAGACCTCTAGCAAGACTGACAAAGGAAAAAGAGAGGTCACAAATTACCGGTATTAGGAATGAAATGGGCTATCACTACAGACCCTGCAGACATCAAAAGGATAAAGGGAATCCTGTGAAAAACCCTACACACGTAAATTTGACAACTCAGGCAAAATGGACAAATTCCTTGAAAAACACAAATTATCAAACTCACCCAAATAAAACAGATCATTTGAATATGCCTATAAATATTAAGAAAAATAAACTTGTACCTTTAAAAACTCCCCCAAAGAAATTTTCAGGCCCCTAAGTTTGCATTGGAGAATTTTACCAAACATTTAAAGAAAAGTTAACACCAATTTCACACAATCTCTTCCAGAAAATAGAAGAGGCGAGAACTATTCCCAATTCATTTTATGAAGCTAGTATCACCCTGATAGCAAAATTAGGCAAAGATGGTACAAAAAAAAAAAAAAAAAAGAGAGAGAGAAAACTATAGACCAATATCCTTCATTAATATAGATGCAAAAATCCTTAACAAAATAAAGGCAAAGAAAATTCAGCAATATAGAAAAAGAATTTTATACAATGACTAAGTGAGGTTTATTCCAGGAATATAAGACAGTGTCAACATATGAAAATTAATCAGTGTAATCCACCATATTAACAGACTGAAGAAGAAAAATCACATGATCATATCATTGACAAAGAAAATGCATTTGATGGAATTTAACACTCATTCCACAAAAAAAAAAAAAAAAGGCTTTCAGAAAAATAGTAATAGAGAGAAATTTCTCAACTTAATTCAGAATACCTACCAAAAAATCTATAGCTAACATTATACATAATGGTCAAAAATTGAATGCTTTCCCCCTAAGATATCCACTTAGAATGATGATCTCCAGGTCCAACCATACTGCTGCAAATGACATTATTTTATTCTTTATTGTGGCTGCATAGTATTCCACACTAAGTGAAGTAAGCCAGAAAGAGAAAGGAAACTACCATGTGATATCATTTATATGCAGAATATAAAAAAAGACACAAACGAATTTATTTACAAAACAGAAGCAGACTCACAGACATAGAAAACAAATTTATGGTTATCGAGGGGGAAAAGGAGTGGGAAGGGATAAATTGGGAGTTCAAGATTTGCAGATACTAACTACTATATACACAACAGATAAACAACAAATTTATACTACATAGCACAGGGAACTATATTCAATATCTTGTAGTAAATTATAATGAAAATGAAAAAGAATAGGAAAAGGAATATACATATGTGTATGTATGACTGAAACATTATGCTGTACACCAGAAATTGACACATTGTAAACTGACTATACTTCAACTAAAAAAAGGGAAAAAAATCTCTGAAATTAAAAAAATTAAAATGAAATAAAATAAAATCAGTGGGGGGAAAAGCCTGATCCTTAAAAGGAAAACTTAGTATGCTGAGTTTGATCAAAATTTAAAATTTTCGTTTTGCAAAAGACCCTGTTATGAGGATCAAATGCAAGATTCAGAATGGGAGAAAATATTTGTATACCATATATACAACAAGGAACTGGTATCTAGAATATATCATTTTGTGCCATTTGATAGAACATTTTCCTACTTAAAACTCAAAACTCAACAAGTAAAAGAAAATTAGGGGGAGGATATAACTCAGGTGGTAAAATGCATAGCTTAGCATGCACAGGGTCCTGGGTTTAAACCCCAGTATTGCATCCAAAAATAAATAAATAAACCTGATTACCTCCCCCCCCCAAAAACAACCTAAATAAATAAAATTGCCTAGAAAATGTAAAGAAAAAAATTTAATAAAACAAGTAAAAGAAAATCAATTAGAAAACGGGCAAAAAACATAAACAGATATTTCACTGGAAATGGTATATAGATGGCAGATAAGCATTTGAAAAGATTGAACATTATAGGCTATTAGGGAAATGCAAATTAAAACCATAATGACATATTATTATCAGAATGGCTGAAATAAGAATAGTGACAACACCAAATGCTGAAGAGAATGTGCAGAAATTGTATTACTTGTAGATTCTAGGGATGTAAAATGGTACAGCAACTCTGAAAAACAGTGTGACAGCTCTTTTAAAAAACGAAAATAAAAACAAAAACAAAAAAACTAAACAGGCAATTACCATACAACCCAACAATTGCACTCCTAAGTATTTATCCCAGAAAAATGAAGACTTACATTAACACAACAACCTGCACACAAACAAAAATTTATAGCAGCTTTATTTGCGATAGCCAAAATCTGGAAAGAATCCAAATGTCCTTCAGTGGCTGAATGGTTAAGCAAACTTTGAGACATCGGGACCACAGAGTACCACTCAGTAATAAAAAAGAACAAACTATTGATAGAGGTAACAACCTGAATGAATCTCCAGAGAATTATACTGAATGATAAAAATCAATCCTAAAAAGGTTACATACTCTATGATTTCATTTATATGACTTTCGTGAGGTGATAAAATTGTAGAATTGAAAACAGATTAGTGGTTGCCAGGGGCCAAGGAGGGACAGGATGGAGGAGGGGGAAGTGGGTGTGGCTATAAAGGACAACATGAGGAATCCTCATGGGGATGGAAATGTTCTGTATCTTGATTACATCAATGTCAGTATTCTGGTTGTGATATGGTACTAGTTTTGCAAGATGTTACCATTGGGGGAAAATGAGTAAAGGGTATTATTTCTTACAACTGAATGTGAATCTACAATTATCTCAAAACAAAAATTTTAATTTTAAAAAATAATGATGACATTAGAAGCAGACTTGAGCCCCAGCAATACTGTTTAACTACTAGAGATTAGGCATATTTTATATTTTTGCAGGAGCAAGAAAAGATGATAGATTTGACTAATAAAAATGTAAAACATTTACACAGCTCAAGACTATAAACATCCAAAGGTAAATGACAAAATAGGAGAAATATTCACCATGTACAGAAAAGAACTGTAATACAAATTCAGGGAGCATTCTGTTAAGTAAAACAAGAACAATCTAAAAGAAAAATGAGCAAAGAATTTTGAAGAGACAATTCACAATTCTGGTTTGTGTGATTTTCCTCCAGATTAGATCGATCACACATTTGGGGCAGGAATTCTCCAGAAGTGTTTCTGCACCCTCAGTACATCACACCAGGGTGGACATGGAAGTTTGTTCCATCACTGATTAATCAACATTGATTATTTGGTTAAGCTGATATTGACTGGGTTTCTGAATTGTAAAAAATGTATCACTTTTCCTTTTGTGATAAACAAGTACAGTGATTCCACTTTTCGTGTTCAAACTTTCACCCACAAATTTAGCTTCTGATGATGATTCTTGTCTGAATCAATTATTACAATTGTTGCCAAATGATAATTTTTCTACATTCTATCTACATTTATTAGCTGCCATTCTACTATAAGGACAAGCTTTTCCTTTTCTTCTTATTTAATTTCATCATGCAGTTTTAATTTCAATAGTTATAATTCATTACTGTAATTACTAATCTTGATGTCCCAGTTGGGTCAAGGGGAGCCCCTGTGTCCCTCTGACATGTCCCCATCACTGTTTGAGTACTTCCTTACTTCCCGTCACAGCAAGCTTTCCTAAGCTCATTTTAAAATTCCCTGCCCCAGCCCTGAAATCAATCATTTCTCCAAGAGCCTTGGTTCCTGGTTCCTTTTGGTGGAGACTAGCATTTAGAAACCAAGATTTGGGCACTGGATATTGTTACTGAGGTGTAACAAATGTTTTGCAACATTTTTAAAGATTCAGGGTATTCCCGATTAGTGAGGCACGGGTGAACAGCACCCTTGTTCTCAGTCAATGGAAGACTAACCGGTACAGCAGTTGGGAAGGGCGTTCGGCCATACCTGTCAAATGGTGCTATGTGTGCACATGGGCGCGGCCATGCAACTTGTAGGAGTCTCTTCAACCCAAACTAGCACGCAAGTACACAAAAGCAACACATTGGAAACAACCACACTGCCCACTGACAAAAAGTTAACTAAGCAAGTCATACTTCTTTCTTCCGTACCAACACTCAGCATACTTTGAAAACAGTGAGCCAGGTTTGTGTAAGTCCATTAATTATTTTTAGAGAAGAAGCAACTTGCAGAATGCCATGGAGTCTGATTTTTTAAATTTAAAATAAGAGATATGCATCTTACCTAGGTGAGTGTGTTTGTGTAGGGAACACTCTGAAAGGGCACACTCCAATCTCCTAGGGAGTGCTACCCCTCTGAGTTATGGGGGGAAGGTGTGGAGGTTAAAAATACTGGAGCAGAAAACTGTAGTTTTTATTTTGTACACTTCTGAACAATTTGAAGGTTTTTATATCAGCCACGTGTTTCTTTCACAATTAATAATAATTTTTAAAAAGATTTAGGATAATAGGTGAAGAAGAGACAGTGAGCTCCCCAGCCTACAACACTCACCAGTATTTCTGAATACTAAAGTAGCTTGAAAAATATGTTAATCAGAAGTAGAATCAATCAGCTCTGGAAATGGAAGAAGACTAAAAAGAAGAGAAAATCTTGGCAGTGTCCACTCATACGTGCCCTGGAGCAGAGGAGGGGCCTTGGCCCTGGGTCTTGGCTGTCTTTGAAGGAGTCCTGCAGGCTCTCCCAGCTCACACATTTCAGATGTCACTTCCCCAGCTCTGATCCTGGCTCTCTACCCTCCTTCAGAAGGTAACTGGCTTTTCCAAGATGGCGGAATAGAAGGACACACTTAGCTCACCCTCTCCCACGAGTATACCAAGAGATACATCCATGGACTCACCCATTCACTCAGAACACTGGATGAACTTTGGTGGAACATCACCTACTTCAAAAGACAAGAAGATTCCTCACAAAATCTGAGAGCAGAAGGTAACTGGCTTCCAGGGATCAGTGTGTGGAGAGAGGGAATCTGGTGGCCATGAGGCTTGGGAAAAGAAGCCTTAATCTGGGCTGGGCTGTTCTTCTCTGCCTCCTGATCTTAGAGATAAATGGAGAGCACTGCACATGATTAGAGATAAATATAGAATATCCCACGTGATTAGAGATAGATGGAGAGTACCCTACGTGATCAGAGGTAGATGGAGAGTACCCCACATGATCAGAGGTAGATGGAGATTACCCCACGTGATCAGAGGTAGATGGAGAGTACCCCACATGATCAGAGGTAGATGGAGAGCACCCCACGTGATTAGAGATAGATGGAGAGTACCCCATGTTATTATGAGGACAGATCCTGGAGCCAGACTTTCTGAATTCACACCTTGGCTCACTGCTTACCAACTTGGGCAAGATCCCTCAACCTCTCTGGGCCTTAATTTTGACACACTGTAAATGTTCCCCACGAGGTTTTTGGAAGATCAAATGAGTAAATATGCCAAGTGCTTAGGATAATATCTGGCAGGTACCAAACACTCAAAAATATTATTATCATTCCTGGTGGTTTCAGTGGACACACCCTTGCCTCAAAACGTGATGGGAATGCATCTGGGGTCTCACTGTCATGTGTGATGCTGGCTGATAGTTTGACACAGTGGTGTGCTTTAGCTGCAATGCTTTCAGCTGCAGAAATTCCAAACACAACAGGTTGAACAAATAAGATTTGGTTCTACCTCAATTTATCAGAGGCCTGTGAGCAGACAGCTGCTGGCCTGGGTTCAGCAGCTTAGCGTGTCAGGGCCTTGTCTCAGCAAGTGCTTAGCCTCTCTTCCGTGTGTTCCACCTCAGTGTTGCAACATGGCTGCCACAACTCTTGGCATCACACCCACCTGCATGGCAGAAAGAAGGGAAACAGAAAACTGGAAGTACCAGCCACATATGGCTCTTTTATCAAGAAAACAAGCCTTCCCTGAATCCCCCAGCTGACTGCCGGTTGTATCTCATTTACCAGAACTGTGTTATCTGGCCACACTTAGTTCAAGACAGACTGGGAATAGAGTTAGCTTTCCAGCCTCAATAGTGCAGATCACAAGGGAAAGGAGGTTGGGAACAACCTCACAGAGCCTGTCTCTAGTTTCTTCATCCCATTAAAGAAAAATCTGTGTGACCACGTTTAGTAAATGGGGAAGTTCACAAATGTTTTCTCAGCAAAGGGACCCCCTCCTGCTTTAGGGGTTCATCTAAAGTGAGGCCCACCTATTGTGACACAAGAGGGAATTGTCCAGGTATGGGGTCCAGCTGGGAGTTCACATTTTCTTGGGAACTTAGCAAAGCTGAGAGCCATGCAGACCAGGATCCAGGGCTTCCAAAGCCCCCAGTTCCAGCTTCCAAACCCAGACACCTCTCTGCCAGAAACAGCCACTGCTGTCAGCTCCAGGCCAGTGAGGAAGCCGGAGGTTGCTGGGCCACCCAGCCCTTGGCAACAAGAGCATCTCTGCTCATTTCCTCCCAGACTGTTAACCTGTTTTCCATCTTCTGAGCTCTCGGGAGCACTGGGTGGGCCGACCAGGGATTAAGGAGCTCCCATGTGTGACAGCCCCAGCCTCCCTTCATGTCTGCGGGGCAGGCCAGGCTGATGGTATCTAGTTCCTGAGACCCTGCAGTGAACTCAGACCTCAGATACTCTCTCTTGATAACAGCTTCACCTTTTCCATCTCTTCTAACAAATACCAACTCCTGCCTAAAACCCCAAACTCCTGGCTGAAAGCTCCTTTGCTGCTTCCCGGAAACAAGCCTGGTCTGAGCTGGCCAGTGGAGAAGGCTGGGCACCCAGGACTCCCCGCATGCCCCGGGTTACCTAATGCCTTCTCCGGGCCCCAGATCTGCATCAGTAAAGCAAAGGAGGCGGATCAGATGCTTCCTGGGCTGCTCTCCTCTGCACACACTCCGCAGGTCCCCCTAGGTCACCCGTCACAGCCAGCCACGGGCCAACTTCAGTAGGAGGGCCACGGCCACGGTCCCAGGCTTCAGAGGAAAGGCAGTTTGTTATTTCTGAGTTTGTGGGAAGTGCCCTTTGTACACATTTGCATCAATGGAGGAAATAATATCTCTCCCCAGAGGCCAGAAAAGAAGGAAAATTCAGTTGGCTGAGACATCCAGCCCTCGGGTCCTGCTCTCACTACCTGCTTTCTTGGCCATTGAGAGGCAGCAAATCCTTCTGGGCCCAGATGAAGAGGAAGGGAAACAGACGCTGCATCAAACAAGAGGTTTTTCCTTAGTTTAGTAGCAAGTTTCCACTTGCATAGTGATTTTGGCCCCACGCAGAGCACCCTACCCACCTGTGGGTGCCCCCCGGGTCCCACTCCCAGGACTATACAAGGTTACTGCCGATGTTGTGCTCCTGCTCACACAGCCTGTGAGGGTCTGTTCTCAGTTGCTCCATTTGCCAGATGAAGAAACCGAGGCTTGAGAAGGTCAGCCCCTGCCTGAAACCATGGCAGGAGCCTGGCCCTGAGCCTGGTCTTGCAGCCCAGCATGCTCGGACCCCTGGCTGCGTCCTCAGTTCAGGCCTGTGCCCCTAGGGTCTCCTTCCTGCCCCCAGCACCTTGAGGCTGAGTCAAAGATGTCTGGGGTTAGCCTCTCCTCCCCTCTGTAAAGCTTATCAGCCCTTTTCTTTTTTTTTCCCCAGCTTCTCACAAACCACATGAAACAAGGCTGTAGATGCAACATGAGATTAAAGGCTGAAACTCATCCAGGTCAGGAAATTCCGAAGGCAGTCTCCCAGCTCGGCTCCAGCTCTCTCAGTCACCCCCAGGGTCTCTTATCCATCAGTATGGCAGGAAGTCAGGGGACCGGTACGTGCTGCAGGGGCATCCGCATCCTCCAGAACTTCCTGACGACCAGACGCTCTGATTTCCCAGCCGGCTCCCAGGGACGTTTCCCTCTGCCTCGCTTGGGATTGGTTCCAGCCACCACCCTAGCTGCTGCATCCTGGTGTTTCACTCTCTAGCTAGACCGTCCTCATCCAGTACAAATATACTGTTATTTCCCCATCTTTAAGATATCCCTCTGTTGGACTCTCTTTGCTCTGACCATTGAGTTGCTAAGTGCCAGTCAGCACTTGACCTTGTAGTCACTCAGTGATTCAGCCCCGCAGCTCCACACTGTCCTGGGCCAGCCACACTCCAGGCTCCCTGCCCTGGCCCCTCCCACCCCTTGGTCCTCTCCTCACCTGTCTCCACACTCCCTCCTCTCCCGGGGCTCTGAACACTCTACAAACTGCTGCCCAGTCCAACTGCCTCCTCAACCTTCCACCTCAAAGTCAGACAGGCACCTAGGGCCTGTGAACCCCGAACTCCGGGTCTTCACACACCTGCTTGCCGTCACCTTCTCTTAGATGCCAGAACTCTTCCCTCACACCCCACCTGTAATCCTGTATCACCTTTACAGTAAACCAGGAACTTACACCTCTGGCCATCTCCCTACCACCTCTAGTACATCATCACCCACCTGGACCCTGTGAAAACGTACATCTGCTCAAAGTCTTAAAGCCTCCCTTTCCCCAAGCTCAGAGTAGAAGCCCAAATGACAAACCTGTCTGCCCTCCCCCCAGCCCCTCATCCCTCTTGTTTTATTCCAGCCACTTGTCTCCTGAGCTCCCACAAATTCATGTCCTGAAATCCAACTCTGCCCCTGGGATCCCCCGGCTCACTCTCTCCCTTCTTCAAGTCTTCTTAAATAACCCCTTCCCTCCCACCTTATTTTAAACTTCACCCCTACCCTGACACTCTCTATTCCCCTTTGTGTTAGTTAGCTACTGCTGAGTGACAAGTTAACCCAAAACTTAGAGTCTTAAGACAACAACATTTGTACATTTATCTCACAGTCTCTATTTATCAGGAATCTGGATGTGGCTTAGCTGTTCCTCTGGCCCAGGGTCTTTCATAGTTTTGGTCAAGATGTTGGCTAGGCTGTGGTCCTCTCAGGGCTGGATCTGTTTCCGGCTCCCTTACAAGGCCGCAGGCAGAAATCGGCCCCTCTCGGGCTGCCCTCAGTCTCTTGCATGGGGGCCCACACAGCGCTGCTCAAAACATCAAAGTAAGCAAGGGAGAAAGGAAGGGTGTGCCAGTAAGACACACTGACTGTCATTTGTCACCTAGTCTTGGAGGTGACATCCCATCACTCTGCCTTTCCTAGTCATTAAAGGAGGTCCTAGGCTCAGCCCACACTCAAAGAGAGGGGACTGCAGAAGCATGCGAGCACCTGGAGATGTAAACGGCTAAAGCCACTTCTGAAACTGGCTACCACTCTTTTCCTGCTGCTTTTCTCATAACATTTCTTCCCATCTGACCTACTATTCTGTTCATTGTCTGTCTCAAGTGAAACGCAAACTGTGTGAGGCCAGCACTGTTCATGTTGTTGCAGGGCGTGTCTTCACCACCTACATCGTCACAGCACACAGCAGGCACTGCATAGATGCTTGTTGTGTGGTGCCGATGAACTCCAGGAGGTTCTTGGCCATGCAGGATGAGTAACAGCCACCCACCCTCAGCGACTGGACTTTCCTTTTCCTGTGTTACAAAGTGATCCAGTGACAGGCGCTAAAGGCTGATTTCTGCAAGAGTGAAAAAGGCTTGGGTGTGAGACTCCAGTGCTGGAGCCTGGAGTCCTGGTTCCCATGGCCAAGGCCAAGAAATCACAGTCCCCCACACCCTCTCTGAGACTCAGCCTCGCCCTTGTGAAACGACACTCGGTCCCAGAGCCTGAAATCACAGTCCCAAGGGCTCTATAAGGGAGTGGTGCTAATTTCATTCCTTTAAATATGTGTCTTCAAATATTTTGAAAATCATACTTTGTTAAAAAATGCCCTTGGGGGACAGTTTAGCACTGTCTACCAAGGCTGTAAAGGCACATACTTCTTGACCCTGCAAGTCCAGAGCCTGGAATTATTGATTTTTCACTATATTCACACATGATTGCAAAGATAGGTGTACAAAGATGTGCGATGCAACTTTATTTATAGTAGCAAAAGAAGAGAAATGGGAAATGTGCTCACGTAGAGGGGCAGGTAATTAAACTGCCGCATATCTACACAGTGGAACAGTACACAGCTATTGGGAAGACCCGGGTAAGCCGCATGTCCTGACGTGGGCGCATCACCATCTCATTTATTTAGTTCATTAACAGCTATTTCTTGAGGATCTACTATGGTCCGGGCATTGTTCTAGGCACCAGGGACACAGAAGCACAGACTTGCTGCCCTCGGAAGCTTACCTTATAGTGTAAAATGACACACGTGCAAATAAGCATGATAGCAAATGCAACCATGCAAATGTAACGAGGTTCTAAGGAAAGCAAAGTAGGGCAGGGATAGTGTGGGAGCCTGCTTTAGAAAGCGTGGCCGGGGAAGGCCTGCCGAGGAACAGTATCTGATTAGACATCTGGGCGAAGTGAGGGAGAGATCAGGGGCATATGGGACTAGCACCTCCCAGATAGAGGGGACGGCCAGTGCAAAGGCCCCACGTACAAACAGGCTTGTTGTATTTAAGGAAGAACATAGCAGGCCGGAGGAACTCAAGCAGAGTGAGGAGGAGGCTGAGGCTGGGGAAGGGGAGAAGCACCCACTCATTAGAGCAGGCTCTGGACCACTCATCCTGCAGGCTGCAGACTCGGGGTCAGGCAAACTGGTGCGGCGGCTGAGATACCTGCCCCGGCAGGGTTGGGGCCTCAGCTCCCTCCTCCATGTGATGGGCCTTGTTTGTTTCCAGCATCACTCTGGGGCTATGGGGAGGACAGATTAGAAGGGGATGAGGGCAAAGGTGGGCATTCCAGAGGAGGCCACTGCAACGGCCCAGAGAGGACGGCAGCTTAGACCAAGGCGGCTGTGACCAACGCAGGTGGTTGAGATTCTGAACATGTTCTGGAGAACCAGCAGAATATGCTACTGGATCAGATATGAGGTATGGAAGAAGGAAGGGAGTCATACGAAAAATCTTTGCTCTTTGTCCGGAGAAACTGACTGAATATGGTACCATTTACTAAGATGGGCAGAACAGAGAGAAAAGCAAGATTTGAGGGTGGGAGGAGTGGAAATCAAAAGTTTGTTTTGAATGTGTTAAACCTGAGATGTCTGTCGAGGGCCACACAGAGAGAGCGCAGAGGACAGGCAGCCCAGTAAGTGGACTTCAGGTGGCAGGAGAGGCTGAGAGAGCAGCTGGGGCTTGGGAGGGGGCGGGGGGGCGGGTGTTGGAGGGGGTGGGCTGGGTTTAAAGCTGGTCCTGGATGAGGTCACTGAGAAGGGAGTGTGGGGTAAGCTGAGGGCCCAGGATGGGGACCCTCTGTGAACACTTCCATGTTTAGAAATGGAGACAGAAAGGCAGGTGGATGAGAAGAGGAGGAGGTGTGTCTGGGAAGCCAAGAGAGGAGATGGGGGGCAGGCAGATGGGCCCGCCCAGCACTACCGGGGCTGAGTGGATGTGGATGCAGAGGGTCACTGTGGGCCCAGCGGGGTGGAGGCCTGCAGCCTTCAGGCTTAGACAAGGCCAGAGTCAGGGGAGGGGGGAACCCGAGGCACCACAGGGACCACAGGGGCCAGGAGAGGAGGCAGTTATGGAGGTAGCATCTGTCAAGGGAGCCGAGAAATGAGAGAGAGGCATGAGTTCTTGGGGTTTGGGTTTTGGCATTTCGGCGTGATTGTATTCTGAAGGGAACGATCCAGGAAGCATAAGAGGGGGTCTCAAGCTGCAGCAAGAGGATGTGCAGGGTGGACGGGGCAGGCTCATGAGCTGTGGCTGAATGTGTGGTGCAGACAGAGTGGACAGGTAACCAGCAGAAAGGCTGTTTCCTTCAAAGAGAGAGGGAGGCTCCAGAGGTGGGTGTGAAGGCTGGGGTGCCCCAGAAACCAGTGAGCAAATGAGCAGGGCGGGCTGAGATCGGAGGTGCCCTGAATGCAGGCAGCCTCGCTGAGCCTCCTCCAGCCTGGTGCAGGCTCAGGGAGGCAGCTGACCGGGCCCACCCAGGGATGGGTTTTGCCAGGTGAATAGGAGTGTATACCATGGGGCAGTGTAGGGGGAAGAGGAAGGGAGATGTCCGTGGCATGTCCTTGTCCTGCTCTGTACCAGGAGCTCTGCAGGTTTGCCGCACCCCCACCCTGGGGCCGGCTCCACTTTGAGCCCGTTTTGTGCTGAGGACATGAAGTCTGCAGCTGATGGAGGGCTCAGGAAGTGGGCAAATTCTCTGTGAGGGGACACAAGGATTTGTGGCAGGGAGAAGAAGGTGGAGACCGGACCAGGGGTGGAATATGCTCCAAGGAGTCCAGGACCCCCACCTTCTGAGAAGCTCGGTGAATGAATGACCTTAGAGATTGCTGAAGTCCCTTCCAAGTCTCAAATCCAATGGTTATGATCCAGAAAAGGACATTCAGAGGGAACTCCAACTGGATGCAGGAAAGCAGCCCCCTTCTCTCTGGCCCCTCTGGGGTCCTTGCAGCAGCCCTGCCCAGCACATGGGCACAGCCCAAACCACCCCATCTCAAAGACCCTGAGGTCCAGGTCCTCCTCGGCCCTAATTTGCGGCCACATGTCAGTCCTCATTCTGAGAAAGACCAGGAGGCCAGAGAGGCCTCAGGTCCTAGGGCCCACGGTGCTGACCAAGCCCCGTGTGTGCCCAGCACTACTAGGCCTCATGGGAAAAGCTGGAGAAGGATGAAAGGGCATCCCTGCGCCCCGGCACCCAGCGCCCCCAGGCTTGGGCCTTCTGATGCATGTTGCTGGACGCTGGGTGTGGCCTGGGCGCCAGGTGAGGAAGGAGGCCTCAGGTGGCCAGTGAACACTGTCCCATGCCAGGCCGTAGAAGAGCAGGGTGTGGGCCTGGATCCTCGTGTGTGAACAGCTGTCCCTGCTCCCCGGCCGGCTCCTCCCTCGTGTTGGGGTCCAAGAAACCAGGGCGTTATGCCACCGGCACAAGTGTCACGGGTGTGAAGGTGAGCTTGACGAGCGTGCAGACCCCATTCCACCCAAATATCCTGCCTGGGAGGAGCTGACGCCCCGGGGTCCCCGCCGGGGCAGGTGGGCTCCAGGAGCCCCTACTGGGGAGAAGGCGGCCTGGGCACAGGTCGCACATCCCACCCACATGCCCTGGATCAGAGCATCGGCCCTGGCAGCATTATCTCATGCTGGCTGTGCTGTTACTAAAGGAATCACAGCTTGCCAGACGAAGCAATAAGATTTGTAAAACGCCCTAGGCATGACAGATCCTCCCCTTGAATGGGTCATTTGCTGAAGGAGTTTCCACTGATGACTCATTCTGTCCTTTGGAGAGTCCTGGCATCACGGATGGCGGAAGCTGAGGAACCTTGAGAGAGGGTCACGGCTCGTCTTTGGGCTGATGGGCCCATGGGCCAAAGGGGAACACGTGTGTGCCCTGTGCAGTATGGACTCAGACTCAATTCAGCTGCAGTAGGGAGGCATTTTTGGACTCTGTCCCTAATTCCTGATGGTGAAACATATTGAGGACCTGTCCTCTTTGACCCAGACTCCCTTGTGTGACCTCCGGACCATGATGTGTCAGGCTGCATTTTCTAAAAATGACCACAGCAATATTTCTGCCCTATATGCTCTTCTAGAATCTCGCCACCACCCCCATTAAGCGATGGATTCTATTTCCCCTCTCCTTGAAATTGGGCAGGCCTTCATGGCTGCCAGGATGGAGAGAACATGGCAGAGGACACAGGGTGACTTGTGAGGCCAGGTCACAGAAGGTGCTACAACTTCGACCGCCATGTTGTAAGGAAGCCCAGATCTTACGAGGTGGCATGTTTATGTCCTGGCTGACAGTTCCAATGAAGGCGGAAGGTCTGGGCTGACAGCCAGCTCCAGAGACGGTCACGTGAGGGAGCCCTCGGGTGTTTCCAGCCCTGCCTGCAAGCCACCCTAAGCTAAGTCGACCGGAGCAGGGACAAGCTTCCCCATCTGAGCACTGTCCAAACTGCAGACTCACAAGCAAAAGGAATAAAGGGGATGAAGGTTGGGGAGGGATAAATTAGGGGTTGGGGATTAACAGACACACATTACTATATATTAAAATAGAAAAGCAACAAAGACCTACTGTATAGCACAGGAAACTATATTCAATTTCTTGTAATAACCTATAATGCAAAAGAATCTGAAAAAAAAATATATGTATATATGTATACATATAACTGAATCACTTTGCCATACACCTGAAACTAATATTATAAATCAAGTACACTTCAATAAAAAAAATGTTTAATAAAAATTGTTTAATTAATTTAAAAAAATTTTTTTGAAGAAATAATGGAATACTTTGTTACTCGGCCACAGACGATGGACGAGGGACCCTAGGTGACCCCTCTGTCCTCCCTGGGATTTGTCTGCTCAGGGGTGCAGCGCTCACTCACTCTGTGAATGACTGACTGAGGACATGGTTGGACACAGGGCTCCTCGTCCTGAGGGAGCTCCAATTGGTTTGGGTCTGAGAGAGCCACTCAAGAGGGTCGGCCATGTGTGGGAGGGGAGGTGCCTTATGCCTGGAAGCCCTGCCTGGAGGGGTTCCTATTTAATGAGAAATGTTTTCATGGTAGCAAAATGTTAGGTATTAGCCTTCAGAATTAGGTATATGGTCATTTTCCCAAAGTTGTGAGGTCTCTAAATCTTTCCTGCGAACCTACAGCCAGCTGAGTTCTGGCCTGCAGAGAAATTGCCTTTTTTAAGCCTCCACTGAAAGGCAGCACTAATGGGGCTGCCGTGAGAGCCAAAACTGGCACTGAGAAGGGCGGGTCAACGGGGCATCAAACAAACAACACGTGGAAATTCTCTGGAATAAGTTTCACCAAGGGGGGAATCTGTGCTTTTGTTCAAAATACATATTAAGTGATTACGCCTACACCAGTAGCACCCATGAGGTCTTTCCATTAGAATGACACTGCCCTGTTATTATGTAAGAGGACAAAGACACACTCAGTAGCCCGTTTCCTCCACCTCTGGCTGGATGGAGGCGCCATGGTTGGGTCATCATGGGGTTCCTGATCAAGGTCACTGCCAACAACGGGGACAGAAAACGTCACCTAGACAGCAGGCGATGTGGGCTCTGGCTCCTTCGTCCACTCTGTGCCTCTAACAGCCCACACATCCAGCAATTCTCTGACCTCGATCCCAGCAACCTAGGAACCAACATCCCCAAAGGGCCATCACCCCAGAAAGCCCCGGGCAGCCTTCCCCAACAGCATCTCCTCCTAACCTCTGAGTGTTAATAAATACATTACAATTTGCAGATCCATAAAACAAAACAAACTAAAAAAGTGAAAGCACACAAAAAAATCTGAAACACCAACACCTCCCCAAATTAAATAAAGACAAACTAAATGAAGAGTGCTCTAAGTTCATGACCACAACCTTCTTTACAGTCGGAATCAGTTTCCCATGGCTCCCACAGCAAAGTTCCACAGACTGGGAGGCTTACACAACAGTCCTTTATCATCTCACAGTCCTGGAGGCTGGAAGTCCAAAATCAAGGTCAGCTCCTCCGAGGGCCGTGACGGAAGGTTCTGTTCGAGGCCTCTCTCCTCAGCTCCTGTCACTTCATGTCATCTTCCCTCTGTGCATGTCTCTGTCCAAATTTCCCCTTTTTATAAGGACACCAGGCCTATGTGATTAGGGCCCACCCCAAAGACCTCATTTTAACTTGATTACATCTGTAAAGACCCCATCTCCAAATAAACTCACATTCTGGGGCACTAGGGGTTCAGATGCCAACAAATGGGTTTGGGGGAACATAATTCAACACATAATACAATGAAAAGGATACTATTTGGGCTTATGTTTACCTCCTTAGTAAGATTCAGGATGACTCTGTGGTAGCCCAGACCAGCATCATGGGAGACTCTGGAGCAGGCACAGGGCAATGCCCTGGGGCCAGGAGGCCTGCTTTGCTCTGTGGCCTTGGCCAGTCTCTCTGAGGCCTCAGTTTCTCCATTTGTATCATGAGGCTTAGATTGAGTGGTCCCTTTGGGCCTTTCTTTCCCTGAGATTGCTCAAGGTCACTTGTCCCTGGCTTTAGGTCACATCAGACATAGAGGTCCGCCCTGGGTCTGCCCCGTGTGGGTGTGAGCAGCAGTGTGGTGGTCACATGGACACTTTGCCAGGCTGCTCAGGGTGAGTGGGGCCCAGAAAGTAGACATCAATAGGCCTCCCTGGGAAGGGCCAGGTTCTTGTGTCCAAAAACAGGGAATCGGGGCTGGGGGGATGGTATAGCTCAGTGGTACAGCAGGTGCCTATCAAGCACGAGGTCCTGGGTTCAATCCCCAGTGCCTCCACTAAAAATAAGTAAATAAATAAAAACCCAATTACCTCCTCCCCAAAACAAAATAATAAATTAAAATTTAAAATGTGAAGTTATTTAAAAAAAAAAAAAGAGAACAGGGAGCCAACCCTTCCCCAAAAGTTTCATCACTGCCAGCCCTGCAGGAATTTTCCTTGGGGGCTGTATGGTCAGAGCCCAGTAGAAGCAGAGGGCACACCAGAAGGGCAATGACTAGAGTTTAACCTAAGAGCAGAGGGCTGGGCAGGACATGGTAAGAGGCTGGTACAGTGGAGAACTGGTACCCCCTCCCCCTGGCAGCAGCCGGAACTCCAGGCCTGGTAGAGAGCTTGGGAGAGGGACAGTGGGGGCTTCGCAGGGAGGGACGGGGGGATAAACACCTTGTCTTCCTCACGTTGGTCTCCTCCAGGGCCTCCATATCAAGAGGCAGATAACAAGGTAGTCCTCTGTCCCCCAGGAGCAGATCCAAGAAGGGTGGAGAGCAGGGAGCCAGCCAGGGGCAGATGCCTCCACAGGAGGCCGGAGCCTGGCTGGCCCTGACACTGGCCTGCCCACCCCACTGTCCACCCCCGCCCATGTGTGGCTTGTGCGCAGCAGGGCAGAACTGAGCAAGCACGGCCCTCACCACGGAGGCATGAGGATAACTCACCACTCACCTGGCACAGCAGGAAGGCCAGACGTGCAGCTGTGATGAGGCCCATTTGCTTCCATGCACGAGCCCAGACTTGAAGCTCCCTGCAGAGAAACACCCTTGGGGCTGGCCAGCAAAGGCTTGAACTTAGCATCTCTTTGACTGAAACAGCGGATCGTAAGTTTGAGATGGTGGGAATAAATAGCTGTATAGCCATGTTTCACCCTAAACCAAGAGTCTGGAGCAGTAATTGTTCACCAAGATAGATGTGCGATTGATTATGGTCAGGAGGTTCTCCCAAGCCCAGCTCCCAGCACAGGAGTCGTGGGGCCCACTGCTCTGGTCTCCAGCAGCACCTGGCCCAGCCTGCCCCACCCTCTTCTCCCCTGGCCGCCTCCTGTACCCCGGAGGGGTAGGGCACAGGGGTGAGATGGCCTTCTGGCCCAAGCCTCCAGAAACCCATCAGCCACATGCCTGGAGCTCACCAGGGAGTATAGGAAGGGGAAGAAAGGAGAGTAAGTGGCTCAGATGGGCTCCCTGCTCCAAGCAGCTTCCAGGGCAGCCTGTGTGCCCCCCTCAGCTCCCCTCCCCAGCCTCATGGGCAGACACAGCCAGTGGCCCCATTTCTCATCCTTATCGATTATGCCTGCAGCAGCCTGCAGCACAGAATGTAAATCATCGTCCCAGGGGTATTTAACCCAGGGAGGGTTAGTTGAAGGTGGCATCCCTTATAAGTCCTGCATCTGATGTTTTTATATTAATTCCTATAGTGGCCAGATTAATTTTTATTCCACTGACTGTTATCTCTTCTTCATTGACTAGGAGACATTTCTGAGCAGTGCATATCGCGTTGGGTATCAGTCATTTAGTGGGGTGCTTCCTTTGGTTGCAAGGTTTTTCATTAATGAAAAAGGAATGAAAATTTCTTTGCTCCAAAGACTCAGTCTTTGAAAATAACAACGCACAGGACAGCCAGAGTGACTGCCGCCACTGCCATCGCCAGCTATGTGCACTGTCTGGAGGGGCCTGTGAGCCCCCAATTGTGGTCACAGGATCCCCTGGCCCCCCCCTCTTCCCTTAGCTTCCCCAGGTCTCCCTTGGCCATAAACAATTCCTGAGTCAGCCTTTACCAAGTGACCATGACTTGGCAGAGACCAGGCACCCTAGGGCTGAGCACACAGTCCCCAGGATGATGGCAATAGCCATCTTGCTCAGCAGACGAGGGAAATGCGTCTGCTATAGACACCCTGAGTTCAGTACCATGCAAGGGTTGAGTCACAGATTGCAGTTGAATCCAGCCCAATCACAGAATTGACCACCCCTTTACCTCCACCCCAGTGGACTCCAAATCATCTATGTCTCCCATGAGGGACCCAGCTGAAGGAATAGGTGTTAGGAAGAGACAGCTGTCTGCAGACACAGGTGGGTCCCCGCAGAGGTGCATGACAGGCATGTTCTGGCTAGGCTCCCAGCAAAGCCAGGACTGTGGGCATAAGCCAGTGGTGGTTGGAGGCTGGGAACAAGGGGGAGATGCAGAGGAGGAGGGGGACAGGGTGGGCTGGTAGGAGGGTGAAGTGGGCGCTTTCCACCTTGAAACTCTTACCCACGTCGCTCTCATCCCACGAAGCTCTGGGTAGTCAGTCCCTCAGTTTAGGCTCGAGACCAGTGGCACCAGCAGCCCCTGGGAATTGGTTCTGAGTGCAGTTTGTCGCCCCACCCCACACCCAAAGTCAGAGCCGGGCAGGCAGGCTCACATTGGCTTGCACCTTGGGGACATTGCCTGTAAAATGAGATGCTGCTCTGACCCAGGCAGGGGCTATGAACTTGAATGAGTTAGAAGCTCCAGTCCAAGGCTACCCATAGGTAGATTCTCACTTGTACCCACCCAGGGCCTGCCTCCTTTTCTAGGAGATACGATTCAGGCCGCAAAGATTTGCTTCCCAAAGCAACCTCCCTCGGCCTCTCTTCTAGGGGTCAGACATGCATAATTAAACCCCAAACCTTTAGGATTTTGAGAATGCTGATAAATTCCAGATGCAAATGATAATTTACAAATGGTCATTTGTAGCCAGTCAAACCCCCTCCCAGCCTGGGTATCCACTTGGGCAATAAAGTAGGTCATTCCTTCCTGCCCCTATCCAGGCAAGGTCACGAGAGCCCCCAAGGATGATGCGTAGTTTATGGGCTGCTTTCAGTTTGTGGGCAGCTGCTTCCAAGACAACTGTGAAAAGACAAAAAAAAAGGTAGTTGTGAATGATGTTAAGAAATCATCGGTATCCAAGTGTCTGGAACCAGCAGGGAAGTAATTATGAGGCAAGAGGGAAGCTTTAGAAGATCACAGGTGTTTCATCCAAACGTTTATTACGCATCTATGAGGGGAAATTCTAATGAGTTTGTTGGCAAATCTCAGGGCTGAGGAAGTGAGTTAGAGTCTGGGGTGGGTGGGGGGAGTGCACCCAGGTCCCTGCTCAGTTCTGGCCTCTTAGCATCCACCTCCTCATTTATTCACTGCCTGACACAGCCCCAGATAAAACGAGCAGGACCTGGAGTGGAGTCTGGGGCAAGGTGAGAGTCTGAGAAAGGCCCCTGAGGGCCAAGGGGTGGGAGACAGAGGGGCAGGCTGGGAAGGCAGAAAATCCACAGAAATGGAGAAACCGTGGTTGAGTTTCTCAGTTACAGCAGCTAGAGCAGTTGAAAATGTGGTTCCAGGTGTCCTCAGAAGTCACCTAAGGGAAACAAGAGGACCCTCCCTGCAATCGATGTGGAATCCTGGCATATTGATTGATTAGAACATTTCTCCTGCCCCAGAAGATGTCCTGTCTGGAGAACAGCACAGACACAACTGTCTCTTCTCTCCTGCCCCCACCAGACCCCCACCCCCAGCACTCATCTCACACCTGTGCTGGGAGAGGGCCTGCCTGAGCACTTGGAGCCCGCATCACCACCAAGTTCACATGGGCGTCATCTCAGTTCCATCTGTGTGTTTTCTGTGAGCCAGTTCCTGGGTCTCAGTGGGCCCCTCCAGGTCCCATGTGTCCCTGGCCCACCCACACCCACTATGCTGGAAAGACAAGCCCAAGGTCAGCCCACCTTGGCCAGCGGACCTCCCCACATGGCCCAGAGCCACAGCGCAGACAACATGGGGAGTAGTTCTTCCATGCTGGCCTCATTCGGGGATGGGTTGCAATTCGAAGAGGGCATTCACTCTTTCACAACGCAGCTCCTGTCTTGGGGGCAGGGCAAGGGCTGAGAGCAGCGCAGCACACACAGGGTAGTGAAACCTGTCACAAGTGTGGCTGCTTGGTGTCCAAGCCAGAGCCAGGCCGAGGGCACCCTGAGATCATGTGGCAGAGCCCAGGATGGGCAGGTGGAAGCTTGTCTCTAAGCCGGAAGGAAGAAGCATCCAGACATGATCATATCTGACCTTCTCCCTGTGTCTCCTCTCTCTGGCATAGGGCCCGCGGTGAGCTCAGCTCCTTTGCACTCCTGGGCTTCAGTGTGGGGAACTTTGTAATGTTTCCAATCCACAGAAAATTGCCAAACTCTGGAGGCCTGAGGGGGTCCCACGTCCTCCACACAGAGCCCTTCTCATCCCTGAGGACCAGCCATCAGTCTTCTCTGGGTGGAGGGGATTGGGAAGAGGAGGGGGGGCACTGCTCTGAGCAAGGAGGCTGCATCTAAGCTTCTAAATCAGCTTCCTGAGAGACCCTGCCATCCCCCACCCCCACTGGCTAGAGCATTGAGGTCTTAGGAACCTTCCAGAGCATTCCTCAGCTGAGCAATCCCAGCCCAGGGCCAATCTCCGGAGAACCTAGAGAAAGAGAAGTTCTCCTCACAGAGGATCCTTGTAATCTTTCTGTTAAAGGGCCGGAGAGGAGAGAAGGATCCTGTGCTTTTAAGAGAAAGTCTCTCAACAAAGCACTTCCTGATGCTCGTCTGACACTAAAAACCTATTAAAGTCATAAACCTCTTCTGCAGAACGTGTCTCAAAAATGTATTTACCTAAAGGGCATCTGTGTTTGGTCTCAAACTCAACCACTCCAAATGTCGGGCCCCAGATGATTTATTTGGGGCACCTCGTTCCCTCCCTGCAAGTTGTTTGTGCCTTTGCCCACGTGTCCTCTCGGCCACAAGGGCCATTTCTCATAGCAGGTCATCTGACCAGCACTCTAAACCCCCACTAGTCCCCACACAGAGGGCTGGGAGATAACTCCAGCTCAGCCAGACCAGGAGGCACACTGGGCCCCCTTGGGAGTGCCTAGATGGAGCATTTGAGCACGGGCTGGGAAGGGAGGTACCATGGAGCCAAGACTTCTGAGTGATGAAGAGTCGTTGAACAACAGAAGGGTCCAGGAGGAGGCAGGAAGAGCTTTCCAGGCAGAAGGAACAGCCGCTGGAGGTCAGCAACCCAGAGAGCACCTGGGGAGTCTGGGGCCATTGGAGGTCAGGTGGCTTGGGAGCAGAGGGCGAGGGCTCTGGAGAGGGGCCAGGTGCTGAGCTCCCCGCACTAGCGAGCAGGCCCTTGGGTCTTAGGCTGCTGCACGGCGTCCCCTGGCAGCCCTTCATCACCACATCTTAATATGCACGAACTCATCAGCCCTTTTCCAAAGAGGCCCCAGAGAGCAGGGCCCTGCAGCCTTCACCACACCAGCCAGCAGGAGGCAGGGGTTTCAGGAGGCGTGGGCAGGCTTGGGGCTAGGCCCAGAGGGAAACAGAAGATGCCCCATAGCAAGAGCGCATGCCCAGAGTGAACCCCAGCCACGCCGCCATTCTCCACTCTCTTCAGGGGCGCTATGGCATCTTCAAACCACCAGGAAAGCGAGTGGAAGCTGCTGGATCAGAGAGCCCACTGGGGAGGGCGACCCAGCAGGCTCTGGTTTCTCTGCTCTCATTCCAGTAGGGGTGGGGTGGGGTTTGGGCGAGAAGCCTGCCCAGCCCCCGGGATCCCCAGGGAGAGGCTGGGGAGGTGTTTCTTAGAGCTTCAGTGCCCAGTAAATACACCAGCCACTTATGACTACTTAATTTTACATTACTATAAATTCAGTAAAATTAAAAATTTAGTTCCTCAGTCACACTAGCCACATTTCAAGTGCTCAAGAGCCATACTTGGCTAGTGGCCATCACATCGGAGAGTGCGGAATGGGAAGTTACTACCATTGCAGAAAGTTCCACTGGACAGCACTGTTCTAGGGGATGAAGGCCAGGCTGGCAAACTTCTCAGCAAGCAGGGAGGGGCCCCATCTGGCCTGTATAAGCGGCCTGCAGCAAGGCTGGGAGCCCCAGCTAGACCTAGGCTCAGGTAGTGACCTTAGGGAGATGCTGGAGAGGAAGCAATGAGGGCACCCTTGATCTTCTTGAGATCAGGAGCCCCCCTACCCCTGGGGGCTTGAAATAGCTGAGTAAGGTCTTCTGGGGCATTTGCAGGGTCGGGGGCGGGGAAATGGGGAGAGGGAGACAAGTAAGTGCCCTATTGCTCTTGTCTGTCTGCAAACACTGGGGGCTGGGGGAGCCTCCCAGGCTACGCCCTCAAACTCTGTGCCTTCCCACAGGGGGTTGCTGGCCCCCTTCTCCCAGACCCCTCCAGTTCACAGCACACCGCCTCAGCACCCGCAGGCCTGAGATGGATGTAGAAGTTGCATGCTGTGCCTGGAGCTGCAGCCCAACCCATCCTGGGCAAGGAGACTTTGGAAGCCATTACAGGGCATTAAGTCAATGAACTTCCTACTTGTCAGCATGCTGAGAGCACAGCAGGTTTTTTCAGCTCCAAAAGACTGCCCAGGCCAGAGTGCTCACTTTGCAGATTCTGCCGGCTATAATCCTCTCAGCGATCAGAGTAGCAGCTTCCAGAGGGGTGAGGATGTCCAGGAGATGCTCTCATGGGGAGACAAAAGACAGCCCCTCCTCTCTGCAGGGGCCTCATTCCAAGTGTAGGAAACTCCAGGGCCCGTCCTGTCCCCTCCCTGCTCCCTGTGGGCAGCACTGACCCCACAGCTCCGTCTTCTTTGCCCAAAGTCAGTTTCCCTGGGCATCCAGCCCTGACAGGGCCCTGCCCTGGGTCCCTCCCCACCTGGGGTCACTTTCCAAGGCAGTGCATATGTGCCTTCTGTGTTGGTGACTGTGAGAAACACCACAAAAGTAAGGTCTTCGTTGAGTTCACTGTAATGTCTCCCTCGCTGAAAATTGTGCCTGGAATACAGTAAGCACCCAGCAAATGTTTGTTAAATAAACGAGCTTTTGCAAGAGGAAGCGTGAATGGGAATGTGCAGCTCGGATGACAGATAGAGCGAAATATGAGTTTTAGCAAAAACAAGTCTCCACTTTATGCTAGTTGATCGTTTTAGGGTCCATGGCTGGAAAGGGATGTTTGGGGCCCCTTCCTGTGGACACTCATTAAGCATCCTTCCCCAAAGCGGGGCTTCCAGCTCACACCTCCCTGATTTTGTGATTCAGCCCTCCCACAGCACATGCTACCTGCCACCAGTTTTGTTTTGTTCTGTTTTTTCACTGTGGGCCATAGACCGAATAGAGAAGCATCATCCATCTTCCCTGAAGGTTTCGCCGTTTCAGCTTGAAACCGGAGAAGTCGTAAATAGGTTTTGCGATGGCAAAGGTAAGCTTAATTTTTCACCCACCTCTAGCTAATAACCAATGGGGAGGTCCATCTTGGCTTCCACAAGCAAAAAGGAAAAGAAAAGGCTGCCTAGTGACAGGATAATTTGTCAGAAAGTTATGAGTGAGCACCAGCAGGGCAGTATAGGAAGTGTGTGTTGAATGATATGACACACTGGCTTCTAATTGCTGCTGCCTTTCTGATCAATAATACATGTTTTCAAAAAGCCTTCTGTTTGCATTTACACAATGGACTGTAACTACTGCAAAGGATCCATTAAGACCTATTTTAAAAAGTGCATTCGTAAAAACTTGTCTAAATCTGCATTACAAGGCAGATTATGAAACTGCCTTGGGAGATGTTTTTTCTAAAAAGCATTCAGGCTGTATCAGCTGGACTGGCCAATTCGAGCTCACTGAGCTCTCCATGGCTTGCTTGGGAGCCAGACTGGGCCTTCTCTTTGGTGTCCTTGATGCAAGAGGTGGGCACTGCCAAGCCTGAGGCCCCATCAGGTTTCGGTGGCCTCGGGCCAGCGGTACCCTTAGGCTGGGGACTGTGTGGGAGCAAAGCCCCCAATGCCTGGTGGGGCTTGAACATTAATCAACCCACCACTCCTCAGTGTGTAATTACACTCTCACATAAGCGCTGCTGCAGCAAAGAGGACTCTGGGGTTCCGGGGCTCTCTCTCCTTCCACTGAGAAAGCTGCAGGTCATGTGATGGGGGGTGGGGGGCAGGTGAGAGACAGGTTAGTAGGCTCTTGCAGGCCAGCCTCACTGGCTGCCATCCCCATACAGGGTGTGACTCCTTACCTATGTAAGTGGGAAGCCAGAGCTGAGGGAAGCAGACAGCTTGGCTTTAGAGACCACCAGCTTTCTGTGCTACCTTAGCAAGTGCCCGCTGACCCCTTTGGCCTCTTGGCCTCAGCCTCTACAGTGGATGACAATCAGTGATAATGATGACAGCTCATACTGACTGCCGAGGACTGACTTGTCCTCGGGCACTTGGGTGGATGGAACTCCACTTTGCTGAAGCCCAGACACACTGGGAACAAGCTGAGGTTACCCAGCCCAGAGACACAGCCGGGATACAAGCCAGAGCCCACCTGCAACCTTCACACCATACCACTAGCCTACCACCCACACAGCTCCTTGGACTTCAGAGGACCCTGAAAGAAGAGCAAGAAAGATGCTCACTTTCTAGGGAGCCAGAAACTCCTGCCAAATGCTTCATTTGAGCTGAGCCTCACATCACTGCCAGGCAGTCACTGTATTACTATTTCCACTTTACAGATGAAGACCCTGAGGCCTCATTGATGCAACTAGCTTGGTTCTTGCACTGAGGGAAAGGACTGGAGAAGAGATTCTTTCAGAGAAGGGAGAAAGGAGGTGGGGAAGAAGGAGAAAGGGAGAGCGGAGGAAGTAAGGGAGGAAAGAGAGGTGGGGCAGGAAATGCAGAGGAGAAAAACTGGCTCCACTCAGGTACCAGCTCCTTGTCAGGCCCAAGGGAAGAGCCTCTCACCAGCCAGGCTGAGGCCCTGTCTGCAAACACCAGCTGTGCATATGAGGTACAGAGTTACATGAAGAGCACCCCTGGGCCACCCCTTGGGAGCCCAGCCTGGCGTATCGTGAGTGTGTTATGGGGATAGCATATTTGACACTGGAGGGGCAGGGAGCCCCACTGTGGGGCCCTGAGAGCCAGCTGGTGGGCATTGGCTGCCCTTGCAGCTGTTCCTGGAGGACGGCAAGCCATGGGGGACAAGGAAGGGCAGGTGACAGACCTGCCTCCACCTCAACACCCCACTGAAGCAGCAGAGTGCAGTGGTAGGTACAATTATTACCCCCATTTACAGAGGGGAGACTGAGGCACTGAGCAGTCAGCTAACAGCATGCAGTCAGCCTCAAAGTCTGTGCCTCCAGCCCCTGCATCACACTGCCTGCAGGAGGGACTGAGACCCCTTCCCAAACCTGCTCTGACCACATCTGGCCCCAGGCAAGGGCCTGAAATGCCTCAATCAGTAGTTCCAGGAATGCCGCCTGGCCTTCCAGTGCCCCAATGACTGAGCTGTGCTTGCTCCTGACTGTTTCCCCTTCCCTGCAAGGCCCCCCAGGGCCAAGGTTTCCTGTCCCTGCACCCAGCCTCACTCCTAACGGCTGGCCTTCTTAGCACCATTGGACCCGCCTGGACCTCCCTAAGTCTCCACAGCTACCTGGGTCCATGGTCGCAGAGCATCCCGTCCCACCTCCTACCCCCAGCAGCAGCTCCACCCAACCTGGGCAAGCCTGCTGGGATCCACGTCTACACTGGCTTTGACCTCCATGCTCCCTTCCTTGTGCTGTGTTTTTGGGCCAGACCCAAGGGGCTCCAGGGAGGCCTCACCTGATCAGAAGCAAGGAACATTGCAGGGACAACATGTGAGCCACCTGCCCACTGAGCTGTGTACCCTGTGCTGGGGGCTAGACCTTACACACACTATTTTGGTCATTCCTCACAGTCATGGGAGGGATGGGGACTATTTCAGCCTCTATTTTACAGAAGACAAAGCAGAGGTTCAGAGAGGTAAAGTGACTGGTACAATGTCACTTTACTAGAAGTGACAAAATTCAAACTCAGGTCTGACTCACTCCAAAGCATCACAATCTTTTGGGGAACTTTTTTTTAATGTGGACTTTTATGGAAGTGAGACCCAGGAATCTAACATATTGATAAAAGACGGGAGCACTGATAGCACTGTGATGTGCCCCCACCCCAGCTCCCAGAGAGCTTCTCATTGCCTGTGGGAGCCCACACACCTCAACAGTGTGGTCAGGGCAAGGCTAAGGCTAGAGCCAAGTCTTCAGCCTGGGCAAGGATGGCTATGATTTATTGAGCAGTTACTGTGTGCCTGGCACTGAGCTCTACCCTCACATGTACTCCCTTTTCATCCTCACTCTTCCTTCCAAGAAACTGAGACTCAGAGAGGCATGACTAGGGGAAGCCAAGACAGGGAGCAAGAAACTGCTTTAGACTGTCTTGTGTAACTGTCCCGGAGCGCCTAGGACAAAGAGAAGTAAAGAAAGGGGCCTCCCAGGAATCACAGACTGGCACCTTCGGATTCTACCCCAGCTTGGTCTCTGAACTCCACTTGTAAGGCCACATCCATTTCCTCCAGGGTGAGGAAGCTCCTTCCTGCTGCCTGATGTTCTGGATCTTGAGCCAGTGTCTAAGCCCAGGCAGGGCAGAGTCACTCCCCTCCCTGTAGTTCCCAGGCCAGCAAGCCCAGTGCTCTCTGTGCTCTCCTGAATGTCCCCTGATCAGGTCTCTAGGCATGCACGTGGGGAAGGGTATACACCCACATCCATGTATGTGAACACAGGTGCACACACTTACAGGGGTACACATATAAGGGTCCCCAAACCTTTTCCTAAGAAGATGGCAATGCCCCCACCATAGTGTCAGATGTCCACTCAAGACCCCCAAGGGTGGTGGTGGAGAGAGGGTGGAAGAGCCCAAGGGGACCCAGGCAGGAGCACAATCTCCATTGGGCCCTTGAGGCAATTACACAGCACAACCAGACATCCAGCCTGTCCAGTGTCAGCCAAAGCCTGGCCAGGGTAGTCCCTGGGAGGCACAAGGGTGGGGCTGGCTGGAAGAATGGGCCAGGCCACTCTTCTTCCTTCTGCATCCTCTTGCCATAGGAGCCTGTTTGTAACAAAGAAGTTCCCCTCAGGCTCTCCTTTCCTACTCAGGCCCCTTCCTTGTTCATAGGTCTGAATGTGCAGCCTTGGTAGATATTATTAGCACCAGAGGCAGGGCCTGTCTACACCCAAGGGAGCCCACCCTGGCCAACTCCAGCCCCATAAATCCAAGGGCCTGAAACCCCAAAAGTGTAAGGCAGGCAACACAAGGTCCAATGGCCGCAGGGTGGCTCTCCTGAGCTGGTAGCACTGTGCCCTGGCCTCCCGCCAGCAGGCTGGCTCTGAACATCTCAGCTGGCAGAGCCCCCAGCCAGCCTGTCTTGGCAGCTCCTCCTCCTGCCTGCCAGGGTGACTTCACTTTGACTTCATATCTGCAGAGTGATGTGCACAGCTCTTATTCATCCCTGAGCTCAGCCAGGCAAGAGGGTGGGGCGCTGTGCACAGCAGGAAGAAGAGGCACTGAAGTAGGAGCATCCCAGGCCTAGGTGCCCTGGACCCTCCCACCCCAAGAACCCATGGGCTTCTCTGCCTCTGTGCCTAGGTGGCCTGCCAGACCTTCAGAGGCAGCTGGGGGCAGGAGGAAAAGAGTGGACTGTTCCCATAGAGGCCTAGAACTCACTCACCTCCAACCTCACCCCAGGACGCCCCATGTTAGTCTTCCCTTTTTAGGACGGGATGTGTTTATGGGCATCATTTCTTAGGGCAAAAATTAAATCTTGGTCTCCAGTTCTTCCCTGTCACTTGCTCTGCTATCCCAGTCAGCCCCACGCCCTAAGAGTTCTTCTGTTTGGTGGGGAAGAGGGGGCACCCCATTCAAGCCTTCAAGACACCAGGGCAAGGTGTCTTTGAAAGATGCGCCCAGAGTCGGTTGCCTGCTCTCATTGGTTAGACCAGTCCTAAGAGAGGGGTTCACAAACTAGCTCTAGGACACCCCTAGGGAGACCGCAGGACATTGTAAGCCACATGCCAGGCTGGCCCCTGGAGTGCGCAGAAAGCGCTCCGGCTCTCCTTTCCTCTCCCGGCTCTTCCCCTCCTCTCGCCACCGGCCCCTAGAGAGGCCGCGCTCCCACCGCGCCTGCCTTCTCTGAGAAATGGCGGAGGATGCGCGCCGTGCCTGGAGCTCGGAGGCGAGGTGCCCGCCTAGTCTCCTTGTCCGCTCGGACCCCCAGCCATTCTGCCCAGACCTAGCACCCCCGCGTGGTTTCCCTGCCCTCTCTGGGCAGCGGGGAAGGTCGAAGCGCAGAAACCGTGAGCGGGCTCATAGGCTGAGAAAGAGTGATTGTGCCTGCGGAGATGCGCGGATTGAGGCTGCGGCTGGCAGGCAGGCACCCCGCGTCCCGCACCTCGCTGCTACTGCACCCCACCCGGCCCGCACCCCGCGATCAGCACCGGTCTCCTAACCCGCGCCCCGCGGGAGCCTCACTGGCACCGTCGGTGTGGGTACCCCCCGACCCGCCCTTACCCCCACACCCCGCCTGCACCCTGGCCCCGCCCGCCCCGCCCCCGCCCCGCCCCCCTCACCGCCCCGCCCCGCCCCTGCCCGCTCCTCGGGCGCAGCCCGCGCGCGCCCCACCTCAGTCCCGCGACCAGAGCCCGGTGCACAGCATCCTAGAGTACCCCTGAGCCCGCGCCCCGACGCTCTGCTCCGGCAGTGTCCGCCGAGTCCCCCGCGTCCCAGGCGGGCATGGGGCGGCCCGGCTGAGCGCCGCACCCCGCCACCGAGACCTCCAGTCCAAGTCACCATCCCTCTTGCTGCGGCCCCGGCGATGGCGAAGGTGACGGCCGTCGCCGTGGGGCTGCGGTTGCTGCTGCTGCTGCCGCTGCTCGGAGAAGGTGAGTCCTGCCGGGGACTGGTGCCCGCAGCTGCCGTGGCGAAGTTGGCGCCGCGCGCCGAGCGGCGGAGTGGACGCGTTCGGAAACGCCTTTCTGTTTGCGGCCGGCAGCGGGCTGCGCAGTTGCCGGCTGCCTGGGCTCGGCTGGGAGCGAGGTGGTGTGGCGGGCAGGGCGCCTCGGGCCCCAGGCTGGGCGGGTCTCGAGACAGAGCTGGACGCAGGTCGGAGCGGGATGCGGGCCAGGCGGCCAGGGTCGGTGCCCAGGGCCGGAGTCGCAGCCGCGCGCCCCAGCCTGGTTGCGCCTCTCACCGTAGCCACGTCTTGGAGCGAACCGAACGGATCTTGCCGTTTCGGTGCAAGTAGGGGAGGACGAGTGAGGTAGCTAGAAAGCTGGCGACTTGGGCAGTTCTGTTTCTGCAAAAGATTGCTCTGTCCTGGTTTTCTTTTAGCACTCCACGTCGGTGCATTCCTCCTCCAGCTCCGACGCCCTGACTCGTCGCGGTACGCGGAGAGGATCTGCTCTTTTTTTAAAAGATCGCTTTTCCCTTGCGCGTTTTTGCCGCCCTAGTCCTTAAAAAAGCAAAAACCCTGTGGTTTCTTAAGGATGCTGCCCTCGAGGGCCTGCTCAGGCTGACCCAGCGCAGCCGGCTGAGGGCTCGCCGTGGCTCCCGTCCCTCCGCAGCCTCAGAGTCCCACGCCGCTGCCAGGCGTGGGCACCTGAAGGTGTGGCCTTTGAGACCATTCGATGGCTCTGAGCCAACCTTTACTAAGCGCTTTTGACCATCTTGGAGTGGGCTAGGGCTGTGTGCCACCAGGGTCGGTGCTGGGAGGATTAGATGTGGCCTTGCAAAAGCTGGTCACCGCCCCCACCCCCAAACTGTCAGAATGAATGAACTCCAAGGCTGTGAATCTTTGACCCTCCTTGGCCATGAATTTTAGTTCCCCTTGAACTGTCCCTAACTTGATCCCTTTCTGAAGGGCTTATTTATACATCAAGTTTCCCTCCCAGAGAGAAGGAGCCGACCACCCTCCCTGACTCCTCACACAGGGCTTTCTCTCCCTGTGGCCTTTGGGATCGGAGGAGGCCGTAGTCCCCTGCTTCTAGCCTTTGGTCCTGCACAGACTCTGGGTTCACATGCCTGCCCAAGGCTTCGCTTGTGTGACTGGATCCTGGGCTCAAGAGACAGATGCCGAAGCCAGAATGGGTCTCCAATCCATCATAGGGAAGGCAGAGCAGAAACCCTTTCCTTGCACTGGGAAAGAATGGAGGAAAGAGTCTGTTTCCAGCATTGGGACTCTGAGGGTCACAGTGCTGTTAGGGGAAAGGCAGGAGGAGGTTGAATGCAGGGCAGAAGTAAACACAAACAAGGTGTTCTGAAGACCACTTGTAACTCTGGGTTGCAACTTTGTAGTTGGGGGTTGGGAGGTGTCATGTGTGCCTGAAGTCAGTATGGTTCCCCTGTGCCTCTCCACAGCCCTAGGCATAGCAAGGGTGCCAAGCAAGGCTGTGGGGGCCTGGACAAGGTTGGGGGGGTGGGGGTGTACTGTGAGGGTGGGCCTGTGACACTTGACAGGAATGCAGGAGAGCTTTTCCTCTCCCCGGACCCATGGAGTTGGGTGGTCAAAAAAAAAGGCTCTCCAATTCAGGGAAAGTGAGTCCCTGCCCTACCCACCCTTCCCTTGGGATGAGTGAGAAACCGCGACTAGAGGCACTAAGAGGGGAGAGGTGGTCCCGCAGTACCCAGGAGGAGGCAGCTAGGCCTCTGGAGAGGCCCGCAGGCACCCCTCACGGAGAAGCAATCCTGGAGCTGGGGAGCCTGCCTTTCAGTGAACCGCCCCAGACGGCTACCGGTGAGCCCTGCCAGGCTGGGAGCAGCTCGGCCTCCGGGCGCCCTCTTGTGGATGCAGCCCTTCAGTGGCTGGGCCTGTTGCCTGGGGGATGGGCTGGGTCTCAAGAGAATGAAAGCCTTCCCCTACTGGACCAGATACCTCCCCAAGACTGGAAGCTCCGTTCTGTGCTGGGGAACTGAGGGAGTAGGGTAAGGAGGCAGCCCAGATGAAGAGGCAGTGGCCTAGACTGGAAATGCAAGGGAGGGAACCGCCCTGCCTCAGGGCAGGCAGAGGTGGACCCAGGGATGCTCAGAGCAAGGTCATGAGACATCAGCAAACCCCAAGTCCTGCCCCCTCCACGCGTACACACCCTCATTGTGTGGGAGTGCACATGCCTTCAGAAAGAGGTGCCAGCCCAGACACAGACTCCCAGATCAGGGCAGGACTCCTCACTCACAGGCTGGTATCCATGCGTTCACATACACGCACGCACACACACATAGCCTTGAATCCATGCTCACACGCTCTCACACTCACTCTTGGTCATCACTAACACACACTCTGCCCTTTCTCAAGGATATGTGATCATGAGGCCAGTGGACACACATCCACTCACACAGCACAGCCTGTCCCCTCACACTCCACCCTCACCCAGGGAACCCAGCCCCTCTCTCTGCCACTCACACACACTGGAACCCCCGCCTGTATACCCCGGGACACCTGCCCTTCCCCGGTCACACTCAGGAGCACAGCCCATCAACCCTGGCTGTCCTTGAACCAGAGCTGAAGCACTTGCCTCTGAAAGTTGTTCTCAGAAGAGATTCTGGTCTTGTGCTGCTCCAGTGCAGGTAAAGGCATCCTGTTGCATGGATTAGGAGACTGAGTCCCAGCTTCTGGGGTTTCCCCAGAATGTCTCAGGCTGACCCCTCACCCAACGGCATCTCCTTGACCTTCTGCTGTTCCTCACCAGGCCTCACTCTCTCATCTTTCTGGCCTGGCTTCTTGGGTTCCATTTTGCTCAGCACCTTTGGCCATGGGGAAAGAAAGGCCTTCCCTCTGCCTGTGCACGCATCCTCTGGGCCTCTCAGTCCCTCTCACCCCAGGTACTGAAGAAGGGAAGATGGCCATCACTTAGGAGGCCCTCTCCCCAGGCTGTGGTTGGGCCTGGGTGTACCACCTCTTCGTGGACCAGCAGATGCTGGAGCAAGCCCTTCAGCCAGGAAGGCTGTTCTGCCGACTTCTTTCTGCCTCTTTTGGCCCCTCCTCTCTTTGACCAGGGACTCGTGGAAGACATGTCTTGCTTCACCAGGCTTACCTGGGCCCAGCCTTCTTTCTCCTCCACCCCAACCCACTAAGCGCGTCTGGCCTCTGGGAGCAGCCCTTGTCCCAGGCTGGCTGCTCTGGGCCCTAGCAGGGCCCAACCCACCCAGGGCCTGAGGGGCTGGGTCAGCTGGTGGGCTCCTAAGGGTGGGGTCTGTAAGCAGAGAGCAAATGGTGAAGTTTATTGAGACCATTGCTAAATTGCCTTTATTCTGCAGAATTGCTTTAGGGGTGGCTAAGTAAATCACTGTTTCCTCGGTGGTGTGAAGAAAATGGGATGCTGTCACCTAATAGGGAGCTAATGGCCATTTAGCCAGGGGAGGAGAAAACTAATGAAAAATGATGGTATCTGTTAAAATGGAGCCTGGGGTGCCAAGGGGAAGGGAGGGCCAGGAAGCTGCTGCCTCCCCTGAGGCCTTCCCCACTCTGTGACCTCAGCGAGGACTCCTTTCCATGGTCTCCTGGTCTGAACTGGAAGGTCTCCTGGTCTGAACTGGCCGATGCCGGCAGCAGCCAGCCCACAGGGGCCTCAGGGCCTGCCTGTCTTGGGCTGAGCATTACCTGTCTGCTGGCTCCCTGTATCCTCCTGAAATCCTGAGGGAAGTGGCCTTGTTTTCCCATTTCACAGGTAAGGAAACAGAGGCTCTCACAGCCTGTGGACTTGAGCCTCAGTTTAGTGACTTAGGAGAGGACTTAGTGACTCCTCGCCCCTGGTCTCCTCGCTTTCAGCAAGCCCCTTCTCTGGGCCAGTGGTGGGGACCAGGGGTTGGGCTGAGGAGGAGTCCTGAGAGGGGAAGGTGGCCCTGAGTTCACTCATCCACCAGTGACTACTCCTCAGGGCCCTGGGGACAGCCTGGCCCAGGTATGGGCAGCAAGTGTGGCTCTGTGCTCTGACACCTGAAACAGGAGCCCCTCTGGGGATCTTGGCTGGTTTCTCAGGCAGGACTGGCGCTTTCACTGGTATCTGGGAGTCTTGTGGGTCCAGGAACAGCCAGTAGGTGGGATCCTGCCAATCTGGCCCCAGGGGAGGGGGCAGTGTGTGCTGGGGCATGTGTGCTCTGGCGTGACAGGAAGAGGCCTCTGTGCTGGTGCTGTAGGCCAGGCGTGTGGTCCTTGGGTCCACTGTCTGGGGACGCAGAACCTGACAGAAACTACTGTGCTGGGGGGATGGAGCAGGGCTGGGCTTCAGGACACATGGGTACAGCTGTGTCTCCTTGTCCAGGACGGAGCCTTCCCAGGACAAAGCCTTCCTCCCCAGGGCTCCAGGACAGACTGGGAGAAGAAAGTGCCCATTTGGGCACCCAGGGAAAAAGGCAGAGTTGGAGAAGCCCCCCCCCCCCACCAGTGGCACTTCCTTCCCTCCTGTGGACGTGCCTACATTTCCACTGTGGACCCCCTCCCCCTTCCCGTGGGTGTCAGTCAGGGAGGACACTTCCTTGTGTAGGGGTCAAGCATGTCCTCCTCCTCCTCACCTCGGGGACTGTTTTTCTGAATGAGTGACTTAACAGTTAACAATAGCCGTCATAGTGATCAGCCCACAGACACTCCCCGAGGGACCCCCTGCTGCCAAGGAGCTTCTCCAGGGCTAGGGATGTAGGTGCTGAGACAACGGAAGGTCCCTTTGACCTCAGAGCTGTCCCCCGTAGGGAGAGATGGGCAGTAAAGGAAGCACAAAGTGGTCACTTGTCTTGAATGTGTGTGTGTGATTTCAGACCAGTGCATGGAAGCAGGCAGGCTGAGGGGCCAGGTGGGAGGGGATGGGGGGCAGCCAGGCAGGGAACATGACCCTCCTGGCTGTGGGCCACAAGCTATGACGGCAGCTGGGGGTCATCTGTCACCATCCCATTCCTTCCCTCCTTCTCATTTGCCTCCCTTGGGTCTTTGAGGTTCTGTCTTCCATGCTTCATGGGTGGGGGTGCTTCAGTCCCTGGAAGGCTGAGGGGTCAGTATGACTCAGATAGATCAGGCCCAGGATGTCCTTATGAGGGCCATGACCTGGTGGCCTGGGGAGGGCCCTCCTGTGGGCTTGAAGGGGTGAGAAGGCTCAGGCCTCCCAGAGCCCAGGTGGCTTTTCTCTCCCTTCCCGGGAGCAGCAGAGACTGGTAGCCCAGGGCCTGCCCATGTTCAGGGGATTGGGGGTGGCTGTGACTCCTGAGGCAGGGCTTCACCTCATCTCAGAGGGCCTTAGAGGATGGAGGCCTCTTCCAGTGGAAGCTCTAGGCCACCTGGGGGCCTCTGTGGATGGGCCCTCCTCCTGCCCTCCATCCCCACCTGGTCCTCCCACCATTCACCTTCCCTGAGCTTTGGGGCCAGACGAGGCCTGGGCTGCCATCAAGCTCTGGCCTCACAGCTTTGTAATTGTGGGAGCCTCTGGGAACCCTCTCAGAGCCCCCAAGGCTGGAGGCTGTGAAGCCACTGGCCCTCTGAGCTGTCCACTCTGAGACCCCAGGCAAGGTGGGGGTGGGGTGAGAGACGGCAGAGAGGCGCCACTTTTCACTTAGCTCCTCCCCCATTGGAGCCGATGCCCCCTAAAAAGCACGGATGTGGGGTCGATGACGCCAATGAGACCTTGAGGGGGGCAGTTCAAGCACCACCTGAGCCCTCAAGGAGAGCAGGTGACCAGCCATGAGCAAACACCTCTGTTTGCTTTTGTCCTGTGAGTGGTTCCACAGAGTTTAGCAGCCAGGGCACTGCTGCAGAAAGGTCACCTGTGCACCTGGCGGGGTGTGTGCCCACCTGGTGGTCCAGCTGGTGCACGCTCTCCATGACATCAGCGATGCCTCCTGGGGCTGGGCTAGGGCTGGGGCACTCTGGCAGGCAGGGATCAGTTCTGGAACCTGCTCAGGGGAGACCCCTGCAGACCTGGGTCCCGGGATCCTAGGCCCTCTCCCAGATTCAGAGGCTGCACCTTACCGCAGTCTTAAGCCTTCACTCTTCTGACGTGGGGTGCTCCTATCTAGGTTCTCCAGAGCCCAAGGCTCCAGAGAAGTGCCTGAGGGGCAGGGTGGCCAGGAGAGGGAGGCCAACCTCTGAGCTCTGCCCTGAGCACTGGCCCTGACCTGCTGTCTGATCTGAAAGGATTCTGCTGCTAAAACCATTAGAAAGCCCCGGGCAAGACAGTGGACATCAAAACTGATGCCAGCACCGCCCCACTCTGCATGCCTGTGGGATTGCCAGAAAATTCCAATGGTTCTCACTCTTTCAGAAAGGGGAAAAGAAACAATGTAAGTTCCTAAACTTTAACTAACAGCCTGGAAAATGCTTGGGAAGATACGTGTTCTGTGTGCCAGGACCTGAGAGTCGGGTGAGTGTGGGGGGCCACCTGGGGGTGCACAAAGTGATGATGGGAGTCTGAGTGGAGACGGGGAGTTTACTGAGTTTCTTCATCAAACTTTTCTGCCTCTGAAACAGCCAAATGCACAGAAACAGTGAAACGGTCAAAGACCCAGAAGCTGAGGGGCTGGTCCCAAGTGGGCTTTCTCCTTGCCTGCTCCCCCCATCCTGCCCTTCCAGCCTTGCCTGTGTGGCATCCACTGCTGTCTGCTCTCTTCCTCTGGGAAGGGGAAAGGATGGAGTCGGGAAGCAGGGCTCCTTCCCAGCCGCCACTGTAGCAATGAAGTGGGCGCTGCTGCCCTCGTGTCCTCAGCTGTGGAAGCAGAATTGCATGCACTTAGCACTGTGAGCAGTGCTTTGCCACATGGAACTGGTTGAGCCTGGTCGGATGGGCATCTGCAGGTGGTGTTTGCAGAAAACTCATCCAGCTGGACAGCAGATTGGTACCACAGAGCCTTGAAAAGTCTCCATCTCAGACCTACTTGAATCTGTTTTGCTTCCGCAGCCTCCCACCCACCTGTGTCTGTGAGGGCAGGAGAGGCTGTGTACTTGAGGGTAACAAGCCCCCAGTCTCTGTGTCCCAACACAGTGCATGTGTCTCCTGTCCCCACACCCCCAACCCATCAGCCACTACACGCCTAGTCATGTACACGGGGATGGGCACAGAACTCTGTGGAGCCAAGCCTGGAGGGGCCATGGCACTTTGCCCATGTCCACTGGAATCCAGTCACACGGTCCTTCTCTCTGCAGGAGAGGCTGGACTACAAAGGAGATCATGGTGCGGGGTGGGGCACACACTGGGGCACTTGCACACACTCCTGGGGGTCCCCTGTCTGGACTTGTGCCCCTGCACACAGCTCTTCCAGGTCAGCCTCTCCTGGTCAGTACAGCAGGGGTTTGTGTGGGGTCTAGCCACGGGGACAGGGGCAGAGAATGCAGTGGCAAATAATTACAATTCACTTTTTTGGGGGAGATAGAATTCACATCACATAAAAATCAACTGTTTTAAAGTGACCAATTCAGTGGCATTTAGTACATTCACAGTGTTGCATTGGCATCACCTCTGTGTAGTTCCAAAACACTTCCAGTCACCCCAGGAGGAAACCCCATGCCCATTAGACACTGCTGCCTATTCCCCGACCCTGGCCCTGGTAACTGCCATCCTGCATCTGTCCCTACGGACTTGTCCATTTTGGATAGTTAATATAAACTGACCTTTGTATCAGGCTCCTTTTACTTAGCTTGACATTTTCAAGGAACATCCACAATGTACATGTATTAGTACCTCATTCCTTTTTAAGGGTGAGTAATATTCTGTTTCATGTATATATCACATTTATTTATTCATTCATCCGTTGGTAGACATTTGGGTTGTTTACATCTTTTGGCTCTTGTGACTAATGCTGCTGTGAACATTGATGTGCAAATATCTGTTTGAGTCCCTGTTTTCAATTCTCTTAGGTGTATACCTTGGAGTGGAATTGCTGGGTCAAGCGGTAATTCCAAGTTTTATTTTTTTAAGGAGCTGATAGTCTGTTTTCCACAGCAACTGAAACATTTTACAGTCCCACCAGCAGTGTATGAGGGCTCCAATTTCATCACATTCTCACCAACACTTGTTATTTTTTGTTTATAGTTTTAAATTGTATCTTTCCTAGTGGATACAAAGTGATATCTCATGTGGTTTTGGTTTGCGTTTCCTTAATTATTAGTG
Organism: Camelus ferus; assembly: GCF_009834535.1. Lineage (NCBI taxonomy): Eukaryota > Metazoa > Chordata > Mammalia > Artiodactyla > Camelidae > Camelus > Camelus ferus. The sequence goes on along the minus strand of NC_045706.1, from coordinate 64,480,277 downwards.
ATGTTGAGCACCTTTCAAGTGCTTATTGGCCATTTGTATCTTCTTTGGATTCAGATCCTTTGCTCAAGTTTTAATTGGGTGGGGTGTCTTTTTGTTGTGGGGATTACTTTGCTTTATCAAATCTCCACCAAGTGTTGTTGAGAAGCACTTTTCATCCAGAGACGTTTCTGTCAGCATCTTGAGCCCCAGGTCCCTTTTGAAGAGGACACGGGTTCATCCAATGCCCTTTTGTGGGGGTTGAGTCACCATGACCCCACTGGGACCCTGAGGACATTCTCAGAGGATCCGGACTCTAAAGCCATATTGAGCTCAAACATCCCAGAAGCAATGGTGTCACGTTTTGTGTGTGAGATACTGATGCCCGAGGACTATCCTGTGAAGGACCCAGGAGGTAGAGGAAGGTGGGGGTTCCAGGAACCAGCGACCCACTCAGCCCACCTGGCAAGGCAGGACTCAGCAGGAGGGGAACCCAGGGCTGCCCTGTCTTGCTCAGTCTGAATACAGACTCTAAAAATAATCAGGTGGATCTGGTATAAGTTGATTACCGTAATTGCAGCTGTGTGACGTCATGCTGCCCATCCCTTGAAGCCATTCTCCTGAGACAGCAGAAAGTACAAGGGCAGTGCACCTTGCCCCCACCCAGAAGCTGCACAAATGCCAGGGCCCAGCATGGGGTGGGAAGGCCTTGATCAGGGGGTAGCAGGAAGCTTTTGTGGGTCCAGGCAAGTCTCATTCGGGAGTCGGGGAGGGAGAAAGGATGAGAACTGGCTCTGGCTTCCACCAGCAAAGCCCTGTCCCAGCAGTGCTTCCAGGCAAGAGTTCATGTCCCAGTCCACAGCTGGGAACAGATCCAGACAGGCTGAGAGCCGAGCCGGCCACACAGTGGGGCAGGAAGGAGCATGGCTCCAGCCCCGCTCTGCCCTCGTCTCTCTGCCTCCTTGCATCATGCTGAAATCTCTCCTTTGTATCCAGACTCAGGTCTTCTTGCCTTATCATCGGCAGCCTAGGAGGACATGTGGGGTCCTAATCCTGTTCCAGCCCCCATGTCCTTGGCCCCCCACGGGCCACCTTAGGCTCAAGCCCACCCTGATTTCCATTATGCCCACCATCCTGACTCTCAGCCCCTGGTCAGGAAGCTCATCACATGAATGCTCCTGCACAGACATCCTCTAGACTCAGAGGGGATCAGAATCTGCTCTGAAAGAGCCTCAGCATCAGGAGCAACCCCTCATTTTATAGATGGAGAAACTGAGGCCTGGAGAGAGGTGTGAGGTGTCCTGCATCAGGGAGGCATCAGCTGGGGACTTGGTTGCCATGACTCCTTCTCCACACAGCCACTCCGGCCCTGGAGTTGGGTTCTGTTTTATTCTTGACATTGGGATCTTTGAGGTCTGGGCCCCCAGCACTGGTCTGCATGGGTGCATAGTCGGCCTTTAGCACCTGCAACTTGTCCAGCCCCAGGTCCAAGAAGGGACTTCCTTTGAGAGTGTCAGACCACCCCCTACCCCCACCATTCCTCTCAGACTTGACACAGGACGGCCTCCCAGCAGCCCCTCGAGCTGCAAGTGGGTCCCAGTCTGATAGACAGGCTGCCGCAGGCTTTGCTTCCATCACCCTATGTGGGCAGGCCCTGTGTGGGTGCTGCTCCCCCAGGGTCTACCCTGAGCACCCCCACCAGGAGGTACAAGCTGTGGGTCACCATCTACTGTGCTGAAGGTGGGCTTTGCCTGATCCACCTTCTCAAGCGTTTGGTGGTGCTCGGACCCAGCAGGGGACAGAAGAGAAGGACTCCTCCAGGCTCACATCTGTGTCCAGCAGGCCTGGACGCGTCAGGCCCCTAGCATCCGTGGGCGCCTGCGCACACAGCCACCATTACTGTGTCTGTCCCTGTCAGGCGGATGCTGCCTGAGCAAACTCCTGCCTGCTCACGCCTTCCTGCGCCCTCGCTCTATTTCACTGCGATGTAAAAGAAGCAACCTTATATGAAGAAACTTTTAGGAGCACCTGCCTTTCAAAGGAGGTCCGAAAGAGGCTGCAGACAGTTATCTGTGGTTGCATTTTCCTCCTGGTCTGCAAACAGGTGGGTGGGTGGCCCGGAGTCCCAAGTCATGGTGCCCTGGCTTTTCTGCATGTGTGTGCATGGCCACCCTGAGCAGAGGAGCCTGGTGGCCAAACATGCTGGCCAGGTGGGACCCTTGGCTGAAATCCCAGCTCAATCTCTGTGTGCCCTCGGCCAAGGTAAGACAGGAATCATAATCGTCGCCACCTCTGGCAGTTGTGTTGATTAAGGGGGACAATGCATGTGAAGCACTTAGGGCAGGGTCTCTCAAGAATCTAAAAGTCTTACCAGTTAAGATTGAACATAGTCGAGAAGGGTGCTGGAGGGTAGGGATAAAAACGAGCAGGACCATCTCTGTTCGAGGAGCTGGAGACAGGTGGGGTGACAGCTTTGTTTAAGTCTGAGTCACAGTGCCCTGCTGAGTGTGAGGGGGACAGTTGCCCAGGCAGAGGCACCAGGGTCAAAGCTGGTGATGTCCTGATCTGTCGCCTCCAGGCTGGGGCTGGCACACCCACAGTTGGCTGGGGCCACAGGGCACCAGAGCCCTGGAGCTGAGGGGGCCTGGTGACCCGCACACAGTCATCAGCAGGCCACTTGGGTGGCCAGTCTTTTTCTAGTCAGGCCTTGCCCTGGGTAAGAAATTAATTGTAACCTAATTGGCAGTTTCCTTTGCATAGAAGCCGGAAGGAACTGCCAGGGAGGATGGTGATTAAGTCAGTGGCAGCTGGGAAATCACATTTCGGCAAGAGTGTCCATCCTTTGAGCAAGTCCCCTGCAGCTGGTGTGGGCGGGTGGGGAAGTGTGGGTGGTGGCCGCGGGGGGTGGGGGGTGTGTACTGGGCACAGCCTGGGGCCCAGGCCTCTGGGAGCAGAGAAGGCTGGAGCCTGTATGCAGAGAGGGGATGAGTCTGGGCTGCTGGCTCCCATGCTGCTGGGCTGCAGACCTCAGCTGCACACCTCACTCCCCCAAACCTCAGCCGTGCTCCAACCCATTTCCCACCCGAGGCAGAGGGCCGCATGGAGGACGTGGGCAGTGTCAGGAGACCCCGTCCCTGGGGACAGTTCCACTTGGAGAGCAAGAGGTGAATTCTGTTTCCCAGCATTAGATGGGGAGAGCGAGGTGTCTGGCCAACAGCGAGAGCTCAGGCAAGGTGTGCGAGGAAGAGCTTTTTAACGATGCCGAGGAGTGTGGCGGGCGTGCCGGGATGGTGGGGCCTTGAGGCGAGGGCTGGTCCTCTGGTCTCTCCTCCTCCATCTAGCTGTTTTTCCAGGCCGCTGGCCACCCTGTTCCAGCCAGGGCCCTAAAAATAGGTGTCTGGGGAGACACTGCACCCCCATGTTGGGTCTCCCCCCCCACCAGGGACCACACAGGGGAGGGGTTCGGGGCTGGAGGGATGATGGTGGGAAGACCCTTGAGATCTGTGCTGCATGTGAAGCCCCCGACCTAGACAGGCAGGCAGGGGTCTGGGCTCTGTGTGACACCGAGACCTCAGGAGCATGGAGAGCCCCAGAGGTCTCTCTGGGAAGCCCGGGCAGCCCAGACCAGGCAGGGCACTCAGCCTTGAGGCCACAGTAGCACAGGCTGCCCCCTGAGGCCTGCAGGCAGCATTGAAGGAGGAAGGAATTTAAGACTGGAATTGAGGCTGCACTAGTGGTGACTGGAGTCCTCGCTAGGCACCAGGGGTGTAGCTGGCCCTGATATATCAGGGCACCCAGTGTATACACTGAGCTGTTCATCTGTTGCATGCAGCTGCAGAGGCCAGCATTTTCTCGATGGTTTTGCTGACAGAGGTTTCAGTTTCCAGCATCAGGACTGGGACACGCTGTCAGATCTCCCCCAAAGGAGGCTTTGGCTTGTGACTGAGTACAGCTGAGCTGAGACGAGGACCCATGAACAGAGGCAGCTGGCTCTCAAAGGGAGGTAGCTGTGGACCATCAAGTTACTCAAACCCTCCCCAGGCCTTCCCTTCACACTGCTCTGTGCCAGGCATCAGACAAGTGAGGGTCCCATGGGTCTTTACAACCCAGCTTTCTTCCCACTGTTTGTGTGGGGCAAACCTGCCAAAGTTGCTTTCATTTGGAAGCCTCAGGATGGCTGGCAAAGTGATGGTGGTGGTGAAGATGGTGATGGTGGTGAAAATGGCTGGTGGTGGCAGTGGTTGGGGGTGGAATGAAGGTGATGATGCTTGATGGTGAGTGATGGTGTACGTGGTGGTGGGCAGTGGTAGTGAAGGTGGTGGGGTGAAGGTGATGGTGGCAGTGATGGTTGTGGGAAGGGTGATGATGGCTGTAAGTGGTGGTTGGGGGCTGGGGGTGAGGATAATGATGGTGGGGGGTGTGGAGTCCTGGAGGTGATGGTATAGGTGGTGGGGGAGCCAAGGTGATGGTGATGATGGCTGTGGTGAGGGTGGTTCTGGTGAGAGTGGTGGTTACGGTAGTGGCGATGGTGTAGGTGGCGGTGGTGGTGATGGGGTTTGGGTAATGGTGGTGGTATAGCCACACACACACAGGGAGGGGCTGAACATCCCATCAGTGCCACGGTGGGGGTGGCCTGAGGGGCCTGCCTCCATGCTCACAGGCAGAGCTGCTGAGGAAGCAGACCTTCCTACCATGGCACACACTTAAGCAGAGGCCTAACCGGCCACTCCCACTCGCATCTCGGGGCGCAGTCAGGCCCCTGAGCTCTCTGGTCTCAGCTTCCTCACCTGAACTTGGGCTGATGAGAGTAGCCCCTGGCAGGTTGTGATGGAGCAGGCACCAGTGCTCAGAGCAGGGGCTGGGTCATGGGAAATGCTGGCCTCTGCTTCTGTTAGCTTCAGGTCAGTGCTCTGAGAGTTCAGGAAGGAAGGACTACCATGGCCTGGGATGTGGGGGGAAAGGTTGAGCTGGGCAGGGGCTCACCCAGGAGAGAAGACGAGGTCAGGGGACCACATACCTGGGAGCTGTGGGCAAGGTTGGGAACAGTGAACTCAAAGCCCAGAGCCAGGGTGTGACAATGGGACCTGCAGGCCAAGGCTGCAGGCATGGGGCCAGGCATGGGGGGCCCAGCAAGACACCTGGGAACAGATGTGTGTGGTGGCTGCCCACGGTCGGGGGAGGCCAGAGCCCTCTGAACACCCCTGATGCAGGGGAGGCAGAAAGGAACTGGGTTGTGGAGCAAGGTGCCAGGCAGGGTGCAGTGAGTGGTCACACGGGACTCCTGGGGTTGGCACCTTGGCACACGTGGGCAGGAGGTATGGCCACACAGGCAGAGGAAGGGGCTCTGGGCCAAACTCAGCTGGCCTCGGTCTGGGCTCTGCCTTCTCTGTAGGTACCAGGTGACTCTCTGGAGCCAAGGCCACATCATAACCACTGTGGGCTCAGGCCTTGTGACCTCTGTGGGCTCCTTTCCCCATAAAAAAGTAAAATTATATTTTGTGTCTGTTGATATAAAAACAGATATAATCCAGGCTGTTTTATTATTTCACAGTCATTATTATATTTCTTTCTTCCTTCTGGCTTTAAAATAAGCTAAAACATTTGTGTGGGCCTGGGCACTGTGCCACAGTGTGCACTGAGGGGGCCTCTTAATCAGCGGCTGATTGTTGGTGCTGTTGGGAATGAAGGAACCCTGGGAGCCTGGCACTGAGGGTGGGCCCACATGGCCAGGGAGCCCCCAGGCCATTCAGGTCTCTCCTGCACCCGAGTCCCGTGGCCCTGTGAGTGAGTAGCAGCCAAGGCGGGAACCACAGCAGAAACCGGCAGTGCCCGGGTAGGACCTTGGCCTGTGGCAGGCAGCCAGGCCGGCGCTAGAGGGATGCCAGGTGGGACCAAGAACTGACTGGTTCTGTTTTGGCCTTGGTTCTAAAGACAGAGTTGTGGGCACATCTTTAAAACATACATGACACCAAAGCACAGGCAAAAGAAAGGAGAAATAGATAAATTGTATTGCATCAAAATTTAAAACATCAAAGGACACAGGCAACAAAGTGAAAAGGCAGCCTGTGAAATGAGAGGAAGTACTGGCAAATCTTGTGTCTGATAAAGGGTTACCATCCAGAATAGACAAAAACTCCTGCAACTCAACGACAACAACAGCAAGAAAACCCAATTCAAACATGGGCAAAGCACTTGAACCAGACATTTCTTCAAAGAAGAAACAGCCAATAAGCACGTGACAAGATGCTCAGCATCACTGATGAATAGGGTGATGCAAGTAGAAATCACAACGTGGTATCACCTCAAACCATCAGGATGGCTACTATCAAAAAAAAAAAAAAACAAACCCAGAAAAATCACAACTGTTGCAAGGATGTGGAGAAAGTAGAACCCTTGTACCCTTTTGGTGGGAATGTACAATGGTGCAGCTGCTCTGAAAAACAGCACTAGAATTCCTCAAGAAATTAAAAATAGGATTACCATATGATCCAGCAGTTCCACCTCTGGGTATACACTCAAAAGAGTTTAAACCAGGGTCTCAAAGTGATATTTGTATACCCACATTCATCGCAGCACTATTCACAATAGCAAAAAGGCGGAAGCAACCTAACAGTCTATGGATGGATGGATGGATAAACAGAATGTGGTGTATCCGTGAATCCATGAATATTATTCAACTTTAAAAAGGAAGCAAATTCTGATACCTGCTACAACATAGGTAAACCTTGAGGACATCATGATAAATGATATTAAGCCAGTGACAAAAAGACAAATACTGCATGACTCCACTCATACAAGGTGCCTGGAATAGTCAGATTCAGAGACAGAAGGTCCAATGGTGATTGCCAGGGCTGGAGCGAGTGGGGAGCTAGTGTTGAATGGTTGGGTGTGCAGTCTCAGTGTTGCAAGATGAAGAGTTCTGGAGATGGATGATGGTGACGGTTGCTAAACAATGTGAATTTATTTTATGTCACTAAACTATACACTTAATGATTAAGATGATAAATTGTATGTTCTGTATTTTACCACAATTAATTTTAAAAACTGGGTTCCCCTTTATATATATCCCTCTAAAAAAAATTGTTATTTGCAGTAAAGCCTCCCCGATCTGTACTTTTTTCCCTGAAAGCAAAATTACATTACAGTCCCTTGCAAAACCAGCCTCTAGCTGGCATAAAGCATCAAAATCCAGGGTGTGTGATGTGTACTACAGGGTGTCCCTGCCTGTGAGTGCACACTAGCGGGTGTACGCATGTGCATGTGTGAGTGAGCACACACGTTCTGCCTAACATCTGCCAGTTGGCAGGGTTCCTCAGTTAACAGTAAGTCATTTCCTGAGCCGGGGTCAGTGATTTTGTTCTGGGTTGTTCTCTTGGCTGTTGGCTCAACACCAACTGCTGGCCTCTCTGAGGCAGCCAGAGGGCACTGCACGCCTCGCCCGAGTCTTGTGAGCACAGGACGGCCATCCACGAGGCTCCATCCGGCTCATCCTGATGCTGAGCATCCACGTGGCTCCCAGTGCCCATCAGACCAACCCAGAGCATCTTAGCTGAGTCTAATCTCACTGCCTCCTTGGCCCCGTCCCTCTCCTAGCCCGGATTCTGACCATTTCCCAAACGTGCCCAGCCATGACTCACACCTGTTTACGAAATAATTTATCTGTTAGATTTGTTCCTTCATTGATTCACTCATTCACTTGTTTTTTCTGCTCGTATGTTGTGATTTGGCCAGTGTGGCTGGGAGGTGGGCTCCCTCGAGGGTGGAGAGGAGCTGAGTTGAGCAGGGCAAATGGGGCCTCAGCCCTGGTTTGTTTTATTCTGCAAGCAGTGGATGATTAGTGCGGGGCTTTAAGCAGAGGGTGACATCCCACTAACCCTGGCTGCTCCGTGGGAAGTGGCTTATGGGGTCAAGAGGGAGCTCAGAGAGACTGGTGTCATGGTGTCATGCAGGGGAGGGAGGGGAGCGAGCATGGCAGCTTGAGCAGTGGGGTGGCAGAGGGCAGTCTGTGGGCTGGTGTAAGGGGTGAATGAAGGTAGGGCTCAGGGTGAGTCTGAGATGTGTGGCCTCGACAGTGAGGTGCGTGGTGCCTTGAGGAGGCTGGGTTGTCTCCTAAGCTGGATGGAGACGTGGGAGGGGATGAAGCAAGTTGGTGGAGATCTGTGACAAGGTCAGGGCTTGTGGCATTCCTAAGCCCAGAGGCAGTCATTCGAGCCATGGGACTGGCTGCCGTTTGCTGGAGGGGAATCTGGAGAGAGAACACATTTCCAGGTGAGCAGGCTGATGAATCGGTGGTGAAGCTGGAGAGCACTAAACACAGGAGGTCCTAGGAACAACCAGAGAGAAGATGGAACACTAGGGAGTGACAATTAAAACGAGCACAGAGCTTTCAGCAGCAGAAACAGAAGCAAGACAGCGGAATCATGCCTTTGAAGGACAGAATCACTGTCCTGAAGGATGCTCTGCCCAGCAAAAATACCTTTCAAGAATGAGGTAAAACTGTATAGCACAGGGAAATATATACAAGATCCTGTGGTAGCTCACAATGAAAAAAAATGTGACAATGAATATATATATGTTCATGTATAATTGAAAAATTGTGCTCTACACTGGAATTTAATACAACATTGTAAAATGACTATAACTCAATAAAAAATGTTTTTAAAAAAATGAGGTAAAAGCAGTTAAAAAAAAAAAAAGGAAAAAATGAGGGGAGGGGCAAGAAAGGCAGAAGACCCAGGTTCACGTTTGCAGTGAGTGAGATACAGTGGGAGGTGGGGGCGTGGGAGCAGCTTTGCTACTGTGGGTTCATGGGTGTCTGTTCTAGCATATGCTTTCCGCATAAATGTTCTGCAAAATGTACTCTCTGTACATATCAAATATTCAACTGGAATAAAGAGAAAACGTGAGCAGGATGTTGGAGGAGGGGCAGTGGGGTAGACGGGCCACATCCTGAGAGGGTGATGGTGCCAAGCACTGTTGTCTGGGTGGTGGGGCTGGAGGGACCCCCCACGGGGACAGCTGGCCTTCGTGGGGAGGGCCCGTCCCTGGGGAGGAGTCCACGAGGTCTGGTTCCCATTCCCAGTGAAGATGATGGCATTAGGAAACGGTCTGTTAAAGAGACTCTGCTGGGCCATAATAAAACTGTCATCTGCATGATCTGGCTCTCATCAGGGGCAGCAGCCAGAACTGCCTGGTGAGTTGTTGCTGCAGGAAGGGTCTGCCTTGCACACAGATGTGGGCACGGCTGCTAACCGCACTCAGTTCACAGACCATACCATCTCACGGTGTTTTTTTCTTTCTTGAGAGCCCCAAATCCTGGCTTTCACGTTGCAGTCCTAGGACATTTTCAGTTGTTCAAGGCTCTGTGCATGTCCATGGCAGGGTGGCCACAATGAGTGTGACTCACAGGTGCTCTGGGTGGCCTGGAGGACAGGCCCAGGTGTGGAGTGGGAGGCCAGGGGCGCCCGGTTAGGAGGTGCCGGCCTGGATCAGGACTGGCATGGTCGGATGGCAGCACCTCCTCCACCAAGGGTGGCGAGGAGGTCAAAGGAAACTCAGGGGGGCTGTGTGCGGACCCCGATGGCCAGAGCTGGTCATGCCATGGAGAACTGGCGAAGGAGAGCCTAGGGTCAGGGCCCGGCAGGCTCAGTGTGTCTCATTAAGTGAGCAAGACAGTTGGGGTGGGGGGTATGAGTGTGCAACAGTGGGAGAGAATGTGTGTGAGGGTGTGTGACCATAAGTGTATGTGTGAGAGAGGGAGATGTGTGTATCAGTCCAGGTCCAATCGGGAGGCAGCAGCCACACAGCAGATGAAACAGGAGAGGTTAACATCAGAGTTCTTAACAGCGATGAGAGGGAGATGTCGGAGAGCTCTGTGGGCCACCCTCAGGCTGAGGGTGGGTGCCCAGGGAAGGTAGCCTCCTCCCCAGGCTGGGGTCACAGCCCCCTGGGGGAGCTGGGTGGCAGCACACTGCGTGTGGAGAAGTTGGCTGGGTTGCCCAGGGCCAGGACTGGCCTGCAGCCTCAGGACCAGCAGGAGGTGACCCTCCAGGGCACGGGGAGCAGAGGCTGTCAGTGGGTGTGCAGAGGCGTCTGCGTCTGAGGGATTATGGGAAGTGATCCTAGAGTATTGGCGCCCAGGGACTGCAGGCATTCGGCCTGCGGCTGGGGTGGAGCAGGCGGGGTGTGCCTGCACTCCTGTGCTGCAAAAGCAAGGGATAACAGCCAGAAGCAGGAGCGGAGCCCTTGTCCACCTGCGGTGTCCTCCACCGCAAAGGAGGGGGCTCAGAGAGTCCAGTGCGGGGATGAGAATGTGTGCGTGTGACCGGGTGGGTAAGAGTGCATGGGTGAGTGCGCGCACACGTGTGAGCTTGTGATGGGTTGAATGAACGAGATGGGGATGGGAACTTGGACCTGGTTCTATCTGCATCCAAATACAAATAAATTGCACATCCCAACCAGGTACTAACATTGAAAACTGCCTTTCCAGGGTACAGAAAGGTACGGGTAGCTGCAGAATCATAGCTGGTGACTTCGTGCACCGAATGAGACCGTCACTGCCCTGGGAGCTTTACTTGTAAAGAAGATGTCAGAGGAGGCCTTGCTCTGAGCAGGACCACACATCCGCCTCACTGATGTTAGTTCCACGTCTTTTCCTGGCGGGGCAGGGCAGAGTGGAGCAGGTGGAGTCTTGGGCCGGTGCACCTCTATCTCTCTTTCCATCACCGGTGTTCAGGAAATACACACGCACACGCGCGCGCGCACACACACACACATACACGCACACACAGAGGCCGTGAAGGTTCCTGGTGTCCCTCCTAATGCATGTGGTGACTTGAGCCTTTGGCAGGCAGGCAGAAACGTGAGGCTAGGTGTCGGCGGAGGACTCCCACCCATGGCATTCAGAGGTGGAAGGCATAGGTGGGAAAGGCTTTGCAAGTCCTGCTTTGTTGACCTGCCCAAAGTTCCAGGGGAGGCTCTCAGCAGAGGCAGGTCTGATCTCCCCAGCTGGGAAGTCCTTCCTGACACATGGTGCCAGCAGTAACGGGCTGCCAGCTGGCAGGGCCCTGGGCTTCCCGGTGGGGTCAGCATCTGCCCAGATCCTAACTCCCACAGTCACTTTGTCAGCCATTGTGCCAAACCGCAAGAGGCAGAACCTCCAGCTGTTTGACCTTGGTAAGGCTTCTCACCACCCCGCCTCAATGTTCTTCCCTGTGAAATGGGGCAGTGGAGGGATATGCACACAGCGGTTGTGAATCTGAAGTGAGAGCGTCATTCGATACGTACCTGTGCACGGGTGACGCCTGTTGGCACCTGCGTTGGCTGCTCCTCGTCTCCCCAGCAGGCCCTTCTCTTGCTCACAGTTGAAGGAACCGAGGCCCAGAGGAGGCCCGCACCCTGCACAGCCCCGTAAAGCTGTACACCCATGGTGGCCTGTCCCAGGGTCTACTCTTTCACTCACCAGGACTGGCTGCATCATTTGTGGGGCCCAGTGTAGAATGAAGATGTGGGCCCCTTGTTCTAGAATTATGAAAGATTTCAGGACAGTGACAGCAGAGCATTAAACCAAGCATGGAGGCCTGTGGGCTCCCCAGACTACACCCCCTTGGGGCCCGCACCCACCTCCTCATTCTCCACCTGGGACCATATGTTTTCCCATTGAAAAGTGTTTGTGATAAGGAGGAGCATGAAAGCAGCCGTGCCCTGAGCAGGGACCACCTGGGAGGCATTTTAAGTGCATTTAAGTCTGTTTCTGCTCACAGTCATTGCCCGACTCACAAATCCCTTTTGGCAGCAACAGACTGGGCCCCACACGGATCCCGTCGGGCCTGGCTCTGAGATGAAGGCGGGCAGGGCCCATTCTCCCCTGCACATGTGGTCTGTGAGGTGGAGACTCAACCAGCTTGCGGGGATGGGGGCGGTGCTCCTAGGAGCACAGGCCCTCCCACCTCCCAGCCCCCAGACCACAGAAAATGCATGTGCTCCAGGGGGCCCCCCAGAGGAGGAGCCTGCCCTGGATCTGCTCCCCGCTACCTGGCAGGTAGGGTGCTCTGGGCAGAGCATCTTCCCCGTGACAAGACCCATCTGCAAGGCCATTTCAAGGACAGCCAGTTCATGCACAGCTGACCAGGGCTGGGGTGTGCGTCCTGAGAGAATGAGCTGGCAGAAGCTGTGGCCTCTCGTGACATCGATTCTGTTGCCACAGAGCATCCCCTCGCTGGTACTCTAGGGGCTAAAACACAGGCCTCGCCCCTCCACAGCGAGGTCTGGCATGTCAAAGAGAGCTGGTGACTTGGTGGGCTCTGGAAAACACAGCCTGCCCTGGGCTGTATGCCGTCTGGACCTGCACCCACCCTGGGCTCCCCCACAAGCAGAGTTCCCTGCAGCATCTCAGATCTCCAGTGACTGGGGCACACCTTTCTGCCAGGGTGAGGAAGAGGCCAGCAGTGCAGGCCCTGGCTGAGCCCCCTTCCCACCCAGCATGGTGTCATGAGCCTGGACTGCCACCAGGCCACCCCTTTGTCAAGCCACTGGGAATTAAAGTCTCTCATCCTCTTTGTAGCCAGAAATGCTAGCTTCCCGAGAGACTGTGAGTCTGCAGGGACTGCCTTCCACTGCAAGCTGATGTTCCTGACTTGCAGTGAGCCTCGGTCACAGCGCAGGACTTGTGTGTGTGTGGCAGGGGGGAGCCTCCCCCACAGGGCCCGGGCATGGTCAGCTGGGGACCGAGGGCACGGTGGCTGCAGAGGCCAGCCTGCTGTGATGTAGGGTGGAGCAGGCTGGTGGGGGATGTGCTGCTGGAAAGACTGCTTTATGAATTCTGGTTCTCTTGCGGTCCGTGTGTGCCCTTGAGCATGCAAACAACCTTCTTTTTTTTTCTGCCTCAGTCCTGTGTCTGCAAAGCAGTGGTCCCATCGGCACTTCCGTCTGGGGCTGTGAGGACACGGGGAGTCACTGTATGCGTGGGGGCTTGGCCTTATGCTGTGTTAGAGGCAGGTGCCACCTCTGTGCTCACCCTACACCACACCTTGGAGAGGCAGTAGGAGGCAGCAGTGGGCCGAGTCCTTGGAGAAGTCCTTGAAGTCGAGGGAAGGGAGAGCTGTTCCTCCGCCTGTCTACGGGGCAGCAGCATCAGCTTCCTGGCCCTTTCCCTAGCCCCCCCCCCACCTTCAGAGCCCCCCCCCCACCAGACCCTCTAACTCGCAAACTTCTTGGAACTTTGGAGGGAAAAGAAGCTGTATTGCTGCTCCTGATTTGGGCCCGTGTCTTGGGGCAGCAGAGCTGTGCCTGGTTCTGGTCCCCTTTCTGAGTCTGCCTCCCCAGACTCAGCCTTCCTGGGGCTGGGCCGGGGGCTGCCCTGAGCCGGGAGCCCCTCAGGTTTCGGTGAGGTGGCCCCACTGGGGAGGGCAGACCCAGGTTACTCTGCCAGGCAGCACTGTGGGGCTATGGCACACTCCTGGTGGGAGGTGGCAGCCAAGCTACATCAGGGATCCCTTTGCAGCTGTCCCTCCCCTCTCATGGGGTGAGGAGACCCCGCAGGAAGCACCCCTGCCTTTGCCTCAAGAGCAGCCATGAGCAGTGTTGTAGGGTCCTCTTTGGGCCCCCAAACCTTGGGAGTGTGGGTGCTTCTCCCAGGAAGTGCGAGCCTGTGGAGTGGACTTAGCTGTGCAGGATCCACAGAGGGCCTGTCAGCTGAGGCCCAACTCTCGGCCCAGCTGGCAGGAGGTCTGCTCTGAGCCGGTGCCACTGGCTGCTCTGTAACAGGATCAGGGAAGAGGCCAGCCTGTGGCCACTGGGGCCAACACAGCCCTCTGAGCTGCCTACCATCCTGCTAGGGTCAGCTACTAAATCCCAAAGAAATCAGCCCTGAAGGACATCTGTGGGGTAGCCTGTGTCCTCTTGGCCAGTGGGGAGAGGCGGGTGACATTCAGCACCATAGAGGCAGCTCTGCCTGGTTGGTCTCTGCCAGTGGGACCTCAAGGTAGGGGAAGCAGGGTCTCAGCGCTCCCTCCTCAGACTTGCCCTGATTGCTTCACGGGGCTCTTTGAGTCACCTCCCCCTCAGATGGCAAGCTGTGTGACACTCTGGGGTGGATCCTCCCCCATGAGGCAGGAAGGCCACAGCACAGAGTCTGGCTCAGGGCACAGAGCCAGCTCCTTGGAGGTCCTAGCCCTGTACTAGGAAGCCGGATATAGGTGGAAACAAACGGATTGACAAGAGAAATCGGTTACACACAAGTACAGTATTGCTAATGTTTGCTTTGTGCTATGTTAATGTTTGCTTTAGTGCTGTATTTGTGTGTGTGTGCTTTATAGAATATATTTGCAGGTTTTTAATGGTTTTTAAGCATTTTAAGCCCTTCCTAGTAACTCTGGGTCCCACTCCAGGGACAGTGTTCCTAGGGAAGCACATTCTGAAGGCCTAAAAGGTCAGCACTATGTGTCTGACCCTGTCCCTCCATCTCTGTGTTTAGTGTGGGGTGTGCAGGGCCAGGCTTTGGATGAGGCCAGAGCATCTCTCTCTTCCCCTCCCCACCACCGGCTGCCTCTCTGACTTTCTCATCCCCCTCTCCCTTTCCCCTCCCTCCCTCTCTCTCCTGCTCCCTCCCTCTCCCCCTCACTCCCGTGGCGCAGGTGTCTGGCAGGGCAGCACCCATGCCGGGTGGGCAGGATGAAACACACACTACCCTCCAAGCTGGCCTTCCCAGCCTGGCTGCCTTTGAGGTCATCCTTGGGAAACACTCCACAGCACAAGCTGCCTTCTTGTTTTCTTCCTGTTTCACCGCTTTGGGATCCAGAAGGTCCTACCTGTTCTCTTCCCCTGACTCCATCTGGCACCTGATTGTTTCCCACGCCCAATTGTGTCCTCGAGGCCCCAGGTGGCTCCCGGTGTCCTCTACTGGTGCAGAGTGGACCGGCCACTCACGCTGATGGCTGCAAGGGAAGTGGGATGTGGGTGGAAACAAACTGAAAAGAGAAATCCATTACACACAAGTGCAGTATTTCTAACATTTGTGCATTGGTATTTTTTGTACTTTGTAGGATGTATTTGCAGGTTTTTAATGGTTTCTAAGCATTGCTTGCCCAGTTATCCATCTTTTTTAAAAAATTCTTTTTTTGAAAACTTTTTATGATGGAAAATGTTGAACATATACAAAGTCGCAGGGTAGTAGGATGCATGCCCCTGTGGGCTCACCCAGCAAGGCCATGGTCAGCATCCACCCTCCTCATGATTGGTTATTTTAGGCAAAATTTACACAGGTTGAAATGCACAAATCTTGGCTGTGCATTGTTGACAAATGGATATGCCTGTGTGCCCCACACCCCTGTCAGGATATGGAACCTCTGTGTTCCCCAGAACATGCCCCCTGCCCTTCCCGGTCTGTTGCCTTCCCCTACACCCAACAGGTATCCAGTCTGATTTCTCTCACCTGAAATCAGTCTAGCATCATGCCACGTGATTCTTTTGTGCCTGCCCCTTCTGCATGGCACAAAGTCGTAGAGTCCAGCCAGGCTGTCATGTGTGTCACTAGTTCACGCCCTGTCCTTGCTGCGTAGGGTTCCGTGGTGTGATGTACCACTGTTTGTTTTCCTTCACCCACTGGAGCACATCTGGGCTGCTTCCACTTATTGGCTCTGTGAATAACCCCACCATTTGTGAATAAGTCATTTGATGGACATATGTTTTCATTTCTCTTGCATAAATTGAGTGGAATTTCTGGCCCATATGGCAGGAGTGTGTTTGACTTTAGATAAAGATTCGTTACTTAAAAAGTGCTCTATTCATTTTTGGTGACTCCTGCCTGCCTGCTTGTCTGGCAGTGTCTTGTACACTTGAAAACTCTGGCTCCAGGTGATTTGCTCAGAAGCCTGGGTGAATTCCCAGCTGAGTGGTTCACGTGCTTATCAGACGCAGGTAATGGAGCATGATCTTGCAACTGTTTTGTGCTGCCTCACTTCTTCCTTTTTCTTTTTCTGTTTTAAAGCAGTGTGTTTTCAGCGAGTGTTTCGCTATACAAGCAATTGCGTGTTGATGTTCTTTGGACTACAGATGAGAAAGTCCTACTAAGATCAGAGTTTTAAATTAGTGACTTTTTTTTTTGTCCACAAAGAAGCTATTATAAAGTAGAGATTGTCATTCAAAGTGAAGTCAGAAAAAGAAAAAAAAAACTATGTGATGTTGCTTATATGTAGAATCTAAAAAAAAATGACACAAGTAAACTTACCTACAAAATAGTAACAGACTCAGCCATAGAAAACAAACTTATGGTTACCAGGGGGTTAAGAGGGCAGAAAGGGATACATTGGGAATGTGAAATTTGCACCTGCTGCAGAGTGATGGAAATGTTAGCTGTCTTGATTGTGGTGGTAGTTTCATGAGTGTGTACATCTATCAAAATTCATCAGAGTGTACATCTGAAACGTGTAGTTTACTGTACAGGAATCATACCACAATAAAGATGTTTGAAAAAAAGAAAACAAAGAAACTATATGTTTCAGTTTTTGTTGCTGGTATATATGTATAATTTTAAAAAGTGTGAAATAAAGCTGCTGGGGAACACTGGTCTGCCCGGGAGGCCTGCTCGGGCTCTGCCATCACCGTCGCCGTCCCTCCCTCATGGGCTCCCCTGCCTCCCGCAGCCCCGCTGGGACTGTACTTCTCCAGGGATGCTTACTGGGAGAAGCTGTACGTGGACCAGCCGGCTGGCACACCCCTGCTGTACGTCCATGCCCTGCGAGATGTCCCCGAGGAGGTACCCAGCTTCCGCCTGGGCCAGCACCTCTACGGTGCCTACCGCACGCGGCTGCATGAGAACGACTGGATCCGCATCCAGGAGGACACGGGGCTTCTCTACCTGAACCGGAGCCTGGACCACAGCTCCTGGGAGAAGCTGAGCATCCGCAGTGAGGGAGCATGCCTGACCCCACCCTCCACCCACCTCACTTCCGCCCATTCCTGTCTTACCCTCCGGCAACTCACGTCACACCGAGGGTGGCTTCCCTAGGGCTCCTGCTTGTGAGAGTGGAAGGAGTGAGATGAGGCTGGCCCACCTCTGTGTCCAGCCTGGTGAGGGAGCCACCTAAGGGCCCTTGGGCCTTCTGAGGCTGTCACGATTTTGGAGAACCCACGTGAAGGACTTGGGTGCTCTCTCCAGGCTGGATCCAGATGCCTTTTCCAGTTGGGTTAACAAGGCTTTGGGATTGTGAGAGAGGACTTAAGAGGGGCTATAAATACCCCCAAGATCCTGATTTAGCAGATGATCTGGAACTTGCTGGAGAAGCAGCAGTTCCCACAGATAGCGTGCTCCCCATCAGCAGCAAGCTGCCCTTGGCACCTGGTGGGGACTTGGGCCTGGTCCCAGGGAGCAAAGTGGAGCAGGAGGAGGGCCCAGCCAGCTCCACAGAGCAGGGGTCCGAACTACAGTGAAGGCCACGTGTGACCTTGGTACCTGGGTGGAGGAGGGCTGTGGAGCAGAGTTTTGATCGCACACCCAGTAGCTCCCTGCTCTGAGCGCCTCCTCCAGAGACCTGGCGTCAATAGAGCCTCACCCCAGCCCTGAGCTCCCATGTGCTGAGCAGAGGCAGGTGGCATGCCTGCGAATGCAGAGAAGGTGGCCCTGCTCAGCAGGGACAGAATGACCGTACCCATCTGCCAATAAAGCCAGGGTCCCCAAGTAAAGATGCCCCTCCCAGGGCTCCCCAGTTGGCTCCTGGAGATAGGGTCTTGGTTCCGCACATACTTAGTTGCCACCTTCTTCATTGCAAGCCCCTAGTGGGGAGTTGAAGAACCAGGGTCACTGGTGTGGAGGCCAGAGTGGAATTTGCTGAGGGTCGGAGTTAATAGGAGGCCTGTCCCATTCATGATTGGAGAGCAGCCTCAGGCACCTGTTAGGTCCCAGTCAGGAGAGAAATCACAGTAATTTGACAGGGAAAGTTTGTATGGAGAATTATTAACTACAGCGGGACACTGGAGGAATGGAG
Organism: Camelus ferus; assembly: GCF_009834535.1. NCBI lineage: Eukaryota > Metazoa > Chordata > Mammalia > Artiodactyla > Camelidae > Camelus > Camelus ferus. Next base: position 64,462,320 of record NC_045706.1, on the reverse strand, counting down.
AGGCTAGTACGAAGCACAGAGAACTAATGAATGTGGGAAGCGCAGATGTGTGAGGCAGCCGCTTCCCTAGGACTGGGAGGGAGGGCCCAGGAAGAGGCCCCCGCCCAGCTGAGATCCAGGCCTGTTGGAGGGGGGAGTCGCTGTGGTGCCTCCATGATGGAACTTGCCAGAAATCTCCTCCCTAGCTTCTAGGGAATTCTGTGTCTCTGCAGAGGCGTCCACAATGAAACTCCTCGGAGGGTCCCCACTTGTGGCAGGAACCCCCTCGCCCCGGGAAGTGCTCCATCTGGTGCTAGGCCCAGGGCTCAGGACACCTCCTTGCAGAAAGGCATTTGAGCTGTGACCTGAGTAACAAGAGAGGTGGGCCTGGGAAGCACCCCCCACCCAGGCTGAGGGAACAGGAGTTCAGGGCCCTGAGGCAGGCGGACCCCAGGTCCAGGGCAGTAGGGGGCGAGGGGGAGGTGGCAGACCAGGGCAGAGAGCCTGGCAGAGCCCTGTGGACCTTGGTGAGGACTGGGATCTACCAGCCCAGCTGCTCCTGCCCCCTCCTGGCTCTGTGCCCCACCTCCTGGCTGGCGACACCCCCAGTGACTTCTTCTCTCTCTGCAGACGGCGGCTTCCCTCTGCTCACCGTCTACCTCCAGGTCTTCCTGTCACCAGCGTCCCTTCGCGAGGGCGAGTGTCAGTGGCCGGGCTGTGCCCGAGTGTACTTCTCCTTCATCAACGCCTCCTTTCCAGCTTGTGGCGCCCTCAAACCCCGGGAGCTCTGCTTCCCCGAGACAGGCCTGTCCTTCCGCATTAGGGAAAACAGGCCTCCTGGCACCTTCCACCAGTTCCGCCTGCTGCCTGTGCAGTTCCTCTGCCCCAATGTCAGCGTGGCCTACAGGCTCCTGGGAGGTGAGTGCCAGGCACGGCGCTGCAGTCTCTCGACCCGAGCCTTCCTGGTTAGTCTCTACCAGCACATCATCTGCTCATTCAGAAGTCCAGAAGTATCTCTTGTATGCGTGCCATGGCCAGGCAGTGTTCCAGGGACCAAGGATGTGACAGTGAACAAATCAGAGCAGAATCCCGCCTGCCTGGAGCCTCCTTTCCCATGGGAAATGGAGACCACACACATGCTAAGGGAATCGAGTGGCCTCTGAAGGGACTCGGTGGGAAATAAAGCTGAGAAGGCGGGGGTGGTGGAGGTCAGCTGTCCCAAGTCAGGTGGCGGGGAAAGAGGGAACTACAGCAAAGGCAGGAGGGTACCAGGCAATCAGGGTGAGCCCCTTGAGAGCACGGAGGTGGGACCCCTGTGTAGCTGGAGTACAGTGAACAGTGGGAGAGTGGAGGCTGCTGAGGGCCAAGAAGTTCCTGGGAAGGGGCTTCCAGGTGAGGAACTGGGGAGTCATGGAAGGTGAATGAGGAGGGTCATTGACAGGACCTGACTTAACCTTTAAAAGATCAGTCTGGCTGCTGTGTTAGAAATGATTTGGGGGTGAGTGGTATAGGGGGGAAGCGGGGAAACAGGAGGCTACAGGAGAAGTTTTTGAACAAGAGGATGAAGACAGGGATGAGGATGGAAGCCATTGGGCAACCAGAAGCAGGCAGGTTCTGGGTGTGTTCTGAAGGAAGATCGAGCAGGATTTTCCAGGGAGTTGGATGTGGATGTTGAAAGTAAGAGGGGACCAAGCAGGGATTCCAGGATTCTGCCTGAGCAGCTGCAAGGACAGTGAACCTTGCCACCAGATGGCTCTGGGGAGGCCAAGAGCGCGGGGGTTGGGGAGCTGGATCCCAGCAGAGATGAGAGAAGGCAGCTGAGCGGCCACGCGTGAGGTGCCATTAAGCCATTTAAAGGCAAGGAACTGGGACTGAAAAGGGACACTTACTAACTGGACTGCTAGTAAGTAGAACCTGGATTCATGCCAGGTTGATGGCACACACACGGTGATAATGTTAAAGATCTCAATAAAGAAAGAAAAGTAGTCACTCAGGCCCCCCAAGCATCCTTCCACTTGCCCTGCAGCAGCCATGTTTTTGTGCATGATTGCCCGCAAAGCACATGGTTTAGCGTGCTGCCCTTTTTCCCTAAAATTTTTATAGTTAAATTTTGCTGAGCGTTTTTTATAACCATAAACAATAGAGGGAAACATTATATGATAAGCACTTGCCACACGTTTGATTCCCTGATGTGATTTCCCACCGAGTGGACTTGATGTGACCCTCCTGTGGTTGACTGTGGGGTGGTCGGTGTTGACCCTCAAGCCTTCAGCGTTTCCCCTTTCTACAGGATGAATTCCAGGACAGGCTTGGGTTGAAGAGTGTGTTGTTGTTACTGGCTCCCGCCTCCCTGGTTTGTGGGAATATACGTGAGTCACTGAATACACTGCTGGAGAAGAACAGACACTTTAGCCCTTGTCATCTCATCTTCTGGTGAGGAAACAGGCACAGAGAGACAGAATGACCAGCTTTGGGCCACACAGCCAAAAGGTGTTTAGGGCAGGGATTGGAACCAGTCATAAATATTAAATATTTATGTTATCATAAAATCATACCAGATGTCCACTGTGTTTGTTTTTAAGTGATGGAATGGTGGCTTTATTCTTCACATTCACTAAAATGAGCACATATTGCTTCCATAATTAAAAAAACAATTCCCAACTTTTTTTCAAAAACCAGCAAATGCTGGGAGCTGAATCTCGGCCTGCAGCCTGGCTGAGCTGGTGCCAGCCCTCCCTAGGTGATCAGGATGAGGACCTGATGGAGGCCACCAGGTCCTGCCCCTCCCTAGCAGCACTAGTAAAGGCTGCAGCCACAGTGAAGCTCAATGCAGTCTTCACTGCAAACTGCCCCACTGTGGAGCTGAGGAGAAGTAGTAGCGCAGGGCCCGGAGCCAGCATGCACCCCAGCCCTGCCCACAGAGCCGCTTCCCGTGCCGCCACTCCTGGCGGGCCCCCGAGGAAGGCAGCTCACCCTTTCCCCAGCCCGAGGGTCATCCCGGGGTCCCTGGTCTGCTTGGTGCACAGGTGAGAGCCTGCCCTTCCGCTGCGCTCCGGACAGCCTGGAAGTGAGCACGCGCTGGGCCCTGGACCGCGAGCAGCGGGAGAAGTATGAGCTGGTGGCCGTGTGCACAGTGCGCGTCGGCGCGCGCGACGAGGAGGTGATGGTGCCCTTCCCCGTGACTGTGTACGACGAGGACGACTCAGCGCCCACCTTCCTCGGGGGCGTCGACACCGCCAGCGCAGTAGTGGAGTTCAAGCGGAAGGAGGTGCCTATCCGCCTGCCCATGTGCTTGTCTGCCGTCTGTCGTCTTGTCTGTTCTTGTCTAGGTCTCTCCATCCGCCATTTATTCCTTGGTCGGCTTAGCTGTAAATCCAGACTTGCGGCTGACCAGTCGTCTAGTTATTCGTCTTCCATCTGTCCCTCAGTCTGTCGGGGTTTTCTGTCGCCCTCCAGGACAGCTAAGGAGGAGAGAGGTGGCCAGCCCCGCCGGCACCCAGCTGGCCCCTGTCTTGGGAGGCTGGAGGCCCTGGGTGCCCAGCCTGTGTCTGACGCTGCGGGAGAGTCCCCAGGTCTCACATCTGAGGGGCGCAGCTGTGCCGCTGCGCAGGCGGGGCGCACTGCCGGGAGGAGGGGGAGAGGACATCTCCCGGAAGGGCACGCTCTTCCACGGGCTGTCAGCCCCTCAAGGAAGGGCCACTGAAATTCATGGAGGATACCCGGGAGTGGAGAAAGATAAGCAAGCGGATCTGGCAGGGATCTCCCTGCGCCGCCCCGCCCATCGCGGCCCCGCCCTACTCTGGTCGGCGCAGGTGGAGCGTGGCTGCCACCTGCTGGGCATCGGGCTGTCCTGCAGCTATAGCCAGCCAGCGGGAGCAATGGCAGGACGGGGACATAGTATGTTGTCATTGCCTGCTTCTCTGGGCACTCCAGGAGCAGGTTTAGTAGACGGGTGGGCTGGAGGAAAGCACATCTCGTAGTGAAATGTCTCATGAGCCTGGCAGGGTCACCTTGTGGTGACATTGGAGAGTCTTGGTTAGCAGTGAGAGCAGAGAAGCCCTGTGACAGCTCAGAACCTTCCTCCGGCCCCTCTCCAGCCTGGTGGACAGAGGATGCTTAAAGGAGAGCATTCTGGTGGACACCTGGGTGTAGATCCCAGCTCTGCCATGACTCTCTATGACAGTGAGCTAACTCCTCCACCCTGTGGGGCCCTGCTTCCTCAGGGGGTAGTGGAGGTGCCACTGCTCTGCTTTATGGGCACGTGGATGAGGTCTTCAGCAGAGCCCCAGGGCATCTGCTCTAATCCATTCTTATGGGAACTCTGTAGATGCCTCTCACACCTGTTGCACAGGTGAGGCACAGTGGCCCAGGAAGGGTAACTCGGCCAGGCTGGCTAGGGGCCCCATGAGAACTTGAACCCAGGTCAGTCTGTCCATCTGTGGAGTACCTGCCCCCTCCACAGTCTCTGGCTTTAGCAGCTCTGATTGGCACTATGCCCCCATTTTCTGCAGGGCACAGTGGTGGCCACACTACGTGTCTTCGATGCAGACGTGGTGCCAGCATCCGGGGAGCTCCTGAGACGGTACACAAGCACGCTGCTCCCCGGGGACGCCTGGGCCCTCCAGACCTTCCGAGTAGAGCACTCACCCAACGAGACCTTGGCCCAGGCCAACGGCAGCTTTGTGCGCGCAACCGTGCATGACTACAGTAAGAGAGGCCAGGTGTGGCCTGGCTGGGCCCCCTAGGGAACCGGTGGCCCACTCTTCTTGGGCTGGGCAGCACCCTGCCTACACAGACACCTGTCCTGGTCCTCTGAGCCCCTGGCAGCCGTCCCTGCCATCCCTCCTCCCAGCCCTTCCTTGTCTCTGCTGGTCCTACCTCAGCCTCCTTGGGTTTTCACAGGCTGTCCTCTCTCCCTGAACTGCCCCGTGACCAACGCTGGTGGGACCCCACCACACCTCCCCATGCTAACCATCACCTAGAGTCTTCCTCTGGCCCCTGGCACCTGCTTTGCCACCTCCCAGGTGCCCGAGTGCCCAGGGATTATTGCCCCCTCCCCCCTCAGAACCTCTCTATGAACAGGAGTTGGTGTACGATAGCAGCTCCATGCCCGGGTGTTGGGGGGTTCTGAGGTGATTGTCCTGTCTGGCTCCTGGAATGCACCCACCTGCAGGCTTAGCTCCAGGTCCCACGGTGCTCACCTGCAGGACAGGACATCCTCCTGAGCTGCCAAGTCTCCCTGCCTCCCTCCCCTCCCCTCCTGCCCATGTTTTCTAGGATCACCTTTCAAATACCCGACTTGGACTTGGATCCTTGTTGGGGGATCTGCTTCCATGGAAACCCAGGATCGCTTGTGCCTTTACTCCTTTGTGCCTGGAATGAGCCTATCTGTTTCTCATCCTCCTTGCCCCCACCAAGCCTTGAAAGGCCTTTGTCCTACATGAGGGAAAATGTCATCCTTGCTCTGGCACACTCACACTTTCATCTACACTGTGCACCAGAGCCCCTCCTTCGGTCTAAACTAGAACCATAGCCTCAGCCCACAGGAGGTGCACAAAAGTGTGCAAACTCCCAGGGGCTGGAGGCCTGCAGAGTCCAGGGGTCCACTGGAGGCTGCTGCTGTTGAGAGAAGTTTTCTGGGGGAACTGGAGGGGCCAGCACATCTTCCCAGGGTGGGCCTCTGTGGTGACAGGTCTTTACCGTGTGTATTCCCCACCAAAACACATACCACATACACACGTTATGTCCCAGCTGAGAAGGGCCTTCTGGGCTTCCAACTCAGCACAGTAACTAACATGTGATAGTTCTAACTTAGTGCCTCTTGCCAGGTTTGTTAACTGTGCACCGTGTAGATGAAAGTACGTGTTTGCACATGTGCACGTGTGTGTGTGCAGGGAATGTGTTTGGGAAGACGCATGCAGTGGTGAGGGACAGTGGTCCTCACCCGCAGGGACCCTCCCATCATCACTGTGCCCCCACCCACAGGGCTGGTTCTCAACCGGAGCGTCCCCATCTCAGAGAGCCGTGCTGTGCAGCTGGCTGTACTGGTCAACGACTCGGACTTCCAGGGCCCCGGGGAGGGCATCCTCCTCCTCCACTTCAACGTGTCGGTGCTGCCTGTCAGCCTGCATCTGCCCAGCGACTACTCCTTCACCGTGAGCAGGCGGGCTCGCCGCTTCGCCCAGGTGAGCCCACGACCTGCTGCCTGCCTGGGGAAGGGCATGGAGGGGTGGGGGACTCCAGAGGTGGGGTGCTCCCTTTAGCAGATTTCAAGCAGGGCTAGGGGCGGACGCCACCAACTCCGTGAGCTAAGTAGTACATGGAGTGCCCCAGAGCCAGGGAGGCTGGGGCCGTGGAAAGTGGGACAGTCGCGAGCAGGGCTGGTGGGCTCCGTGGGCCCCCTTCTTTGCCCTCTCCTTCCTTGGTATCTTTAAAGCGCATGTTGCACTAATGTAAGAGCAGAGCCAGGTAAATCTATGTATGCTGGCTTGGAAAGACATTCCTGGTGAATTAAGTGAAGAATGGTTTGCAGAAATATTGGTCTCACGTGGCTCCGTGTGTTCAAAAACGTCTTCACTGCTGAAAATTTGCAAAGGGTGCAGGTACAGGCAGCGGTGAACGGTGGCGCCCTCTGCAGGGAAAGACAGCGAGCGCTTCTACCTTTTACTTTTCTTGCAAGTTACCTTTGCTGGAACTTGTTTTGCATTTGTCGTTGGAAAATAATGATTAGAAGTAGAAAAAATGAAAGTAATAAGTATTCGCCAAAGAAGGTAAGGGCTAGACAGAGTGATCTTTTCTTCCCATATCAATCAGCGTTTAGCATTTTGGTGCAGTTCTTTCTCAAATGTTTCTCTTCAGCACTTTTTAAAGTTTACTTGCAATCAGAGGATTCATGTGACTTAACATACTGCATTCTCTAGTAGAGCAGCTGTGGCTACATCCTCTTTAGAATGTCCTGTTTAAAGCCATCTCCTACTGTCCCAAGGCTTTTGCCAGTTTCTGCAGTTGATTCCCATGCCCCCCTCCACTCCTGGCAGCCACCCGGGTCCAGCACATAAAGAACCCCACCCTTGAACACATCCAAGCTCCCTGATCTGCCACCTACCCCCAGGCCTTTCATGGAGTCAGGGGTCAAGGATGGTGGGAGGTGACAAAGCAGAGGGGCCTGAGGGGTGTCTGGGGGGCCAAGGGGACCAGGCATTGCTGGAGGTGGGTCATCTGTGCTCCGACAGACTCAGGAGACCACAGAGACCTGAGTCCCAGTCCAGCCTCAGACGCACTGTGGTCTCTCACCCTCTCCTCAGTTTTTATAACAGTAAATTGAGGATAGTGACCTTGGGCAATTTTGAGGATCACAGGAGAGAGTGGAATTGAGCCCCCTTTGTATGGGGAAGTGCTTGGAGACTGGGAGGTGTATTTGTTGTGTCAGGCATGGCCTTGGGGGAGCCTGGCTCTGCCCTGGGCCTGAGCAGGGCTGAGCAAGGGTCTGGTATGTGTCTGCAGGCAGGGCCCTGCCTTCCTCCCCTAAACCAGGCCCCCCAGACCTCAGCCTTGACTAGTCACAGCTCCTGGTTCCTAGCCACTGCAACCCTAACTGTAACTCGAGTGGCTGAGGGGTGAAAAAGAGAGTTCAACTGCCTGGTTCCTGGCCCCAGTGGCTGTAGCTGCCAGCCTAGCATCCCCTCTTTCTCAGGGGTTCCAGCCCAAGTTCCAGCATGGCCCCCGGGTCCCATGTGGGACAAATAACTGTGGTGTGTGAATCAAGTGACCCTGGGTGCCGTACTCTGACTAACCAGGCAGGTGACCTGGGCAGGGACTGGACCACCCCAGCCACATGCGCTGAGGATGGGAACTGGCAGTTCTTAGAGGAAAACTGGGCTGGCCCAAAGAAGAGAGGGAGGTGTATAGGAGGCATCCGGGCAGCCTTTGTGCCTGAACGAGTCAGCATCTTCCGGGAGGGCCAGCAACTAAATCAAAGCTGGGTTCCCCGGGTTCTTACACCTTCAGCTCCCAGCAGCAAGGGTGGACGGTGATGTGATGGCCTGGGCAAGGTAGGGCCAGGCAGGCAGATGGGTCTGCAAGTTCCCAGGCCATGGAGGATGGGGAGTTCAGGGAGGCTGCCATCCCTGGGCTGAATAGGAGACTTCTGGGACTCAGGCTGCTAGGGTCCCCCTCCAGCCACCCAGCTAAGGCATTCCCTGGGTCCCATGCCTAGATTGGGAAAGTCTGTGTGGAAAACTGCCAGGAGTTCAGCGGCATCCACGTGCAGTACAAGCTGCAGTTACCCAGTGCCAACTGCAGCGCGCTGGGGATGGTCACCTCGGCCGAGGACACCACGGGCACCCTGTTTGTGAATGACACCGAGGTCCTGCAGCGCCCCGAGTGCACCCAACTCCAGTACACGGTGATGGCCATTGACCGGCCGACCCGCAGGCAAGCCCAGGCCGCCCTGTTCGTCACCGTGGAGGGGACATGTGAGTGCCAGGGCTGCGTGGAGGGTGGGGGTGGACAGGGCAGGATAGAGCCTCAGGCTTTTCCCACACAGAAGGGGCCTGGTCCTGCTCCCCCTCACAAACTGGCAGCTTCCCTGAGCCTCAGCCTCCTTCCCTGTAAGATGAGAAACCATTTAGCCCAGAGTGACTGCATTGTGAATGGTCATTACTCTCCATCACCGCTGGCAACGCGCTCTAGACGTGGACCAGAAACATAGGGGGCCCTGGTTAAATGTGAATTTCAGGTAAACAGCAAGCAATTTTTTTGGTATAAGTATGTCCCATGCAACCTTTGCAGGGTCTCTTAGAAAACAAACTTACAAGTATGTCACCAAGATATTAGGGACATACTTAACATGAAGCACATATTGACTATTATCTGAAGTTCAGGATTAACTGGGCGTCTTGTGTGTCATTGGCTGAGTCTGGCCACCTCGCACCCTCCCTCCAGACTTAACCCAGTAGCTGAGCCCTGCTTTGTGACTGTGGTGCCACCCCTATCCCCAGCAGGCCCCATCGCTGCCCTGCACCCTGGTGCTTAGTCACTCCCTCCCCTCTGGGCTCAACCCGTTGGGGCAGCTCAGCCAGTGCTGCCCCCACGCGTGGGTGCTGGCTGGACACCGGGCGCAGGCTGGCCCCCTGTGACCTGCTTTCTTCCATCCCCAGACATGGCTGAGGAGCCAGGCTGCCCCTTGTCCTGCGCGGTCAGCAAGAGGCGGCCCGAGTGTGAGGAATGCGGTGGCCTGGGCTCTCTGACGGGCAGGTGCGAGTGGAGACAAGGAGACGGCAAAGGTAGGCCCCGCGCAGAGCGAGGGAAAGGGGTGATAATGGCTGAGTGGAAATGGGGTCTGTGCCGGCCCTGCCAGCCTCTGTGATGCTCCCCCACTCTAAGTCTGTTCCCCAACGCCTTGTCCCCTGTGATGGCACCTGATGCCAGGAGCGGGTGGACGTGAGTGCTGGGAGCGGGTGGACGTGAGTGCCGGGAGTGGGTGTCATGAGAACGTTCAGGATGTGTATCGCTGTGAGATCACAGATGCCTGAGGCTGGACTCACTCTGGGCTTGGGAAGGTCTGGGCCAAAGTTGGGATGTGCAGGGGACAGAGAGCCTCCACCTGGGCAGTCCCAGCCCAGGGAGGGTGGCCCCAAGCAGGGGGCGCCTGACAGGCTTGGGCATGGACAGCAGCTGGCTCCCAGCCACACCCACCCTTATGAGGGTCCCATGCATGGTGCGGCCTTGAGAGGGTCCTAGCCTCGTCTGGTCTCTTCCGGCCTATTTGCCGTGAGGCCAGGCACACCCCTGGGACTCTCCCATCCCTCAGGCCCTCACCGCCTGGGCTGCCCTGTACACTCTGGACCCCCCAGCTCTCCTCAGGGATGCCCCTGCTGGCAGGGCTCTGTGTGTGGGTTCTTTTTTTTTTTTCCTGCTCAGCCTCAGTTTGCTCCTCCTTGGTGGGGCAGGGTGTGCCTGGGAGACCCTCAGGTGCAGCCCTCCTGGCTCTGGCAGTCCAACCGGGGCAGGTGCTCCCAGTGGTGGTAACCTGCTTGCTGTGTGTCGTAGGGATCACCAGGAACTTCTCCACCTGCTCCCCCAGCATCAAGACCTGCCCCGATGGCCACTGTGATGCCGTGGAGAGCAAAGATGCCAACATCTGCCCCCAGGACTGCCTCCGTAAGCAGCCCATTGAGCCTGCGTGTTTAACCTGAGCGGGGACAGCCTGGGATGAGTGGGGGTGCCGAGCTAAAGAGACTTGGGCTCCTACCTACACTTCAGCCAGACCAGCTGCGCACCTCGGTTTCATGTGCTGAGGCTTTTTCTAACATTTTATTTGAATAAAGGGTTCTCCTTTCCCCAAACAAGCCTGGTGGCCTGACTCACACTTCCGGTGTCACCCTGGCCAACTCACGGGGTACAGCCCCCTACCCCCCCATTCCACTGGCTCCCAGCTGCCCCTGCAGCCCCTTCTCTGCTCCTGAAAAGTAACCATTTGTGGACCTCACCTAGGGCCCTGGGTAGCCTGTGGGTTCCTCCTCTCGCCTGCTGTGGCCAGGGAACTGGTTTGGGGGCCTGTCTTGCTAAGCCTTCTGCCCAGGTGACCCAGACTTCTGAGCTCACTGCCCTCCCTGGGCCAGAGGGTGCTTATGGGGTGGGGAGGGGCCTTTCACGGTCCCATCTTGGTGGTCTGGGCTGGTCAGGTCACACTGAAGGCTGAGGGGGCTGCTGAGTGGGTTGTGTCTGTCACCAGGGAGCGGCAGCATCATCGGTGGGCATGAGCCAGGGGAACGCAGGGGGATTAAAGCTGGCTTCGGCATCTGCAACTGCTTCCCCGAGGAGAAGAAGTGCTTCTGTGAGCCGGAAGACAGCCAGGGTAAGCGGGTGGGGGCGGTAGCTGGCTGGGGCCATGTGGGCAGGGATCCCCACCTCCCTGAGCCCCATCGCTCAAGGGAGGAAATTGCAGGAAGGCAAGGAAACCCAAGAGACCTTCTTCCTTCCCTCTGGGTCTTGGTTCCCCCATCTGTGCAGACAGGGAGTTGGGTGAGGGCCTCTGAGACTGCCTTCTGGCCCAAAGTTCTATGGTGAAGATTGGCCTGGAAAATTAGTTCTTCCACCAAATAACTCAGCATCTGCTTGGATTGTCCCTGTGCAGGGCCTCTGCTGGGCCCATGGCACTGGCCGCCTGGGTCCCCACCCTCCAGCCAGAGCCTCCAGGTGCTCCCTCTAGGATGGCAGGTGCCCCACTGAGCACATGGGGAGTTTTCCTGCCCAAACCCAGGGATACTTTTCTGGTATTTGGGTGGCTATTGCATGGCCCTGGGTCCTGAGGCACTTTCATTTCCTCCCCTCTTTATATAAAGAAAATACAAAGGATATTGGGAATGAAGAGGAAAATCTACGCCTCCCGCCAGCCCTCATGGGCGAGCTGGCTTCCGTGCATGGCACCTGCAGGGGTGCACTGCCTCTGCTCTCCAGGCAGGCTGCTTCAACTCTATGCCACCCTGTCCCTTCCGCAAGGGGGTCTTAACAGTCTCTGATGGCGAAAATGTGCATAACAGTACCTGCCTCAGGGTCGGTGCTATTGGAGTGTTTGCAGGTTACCCTCATACCTTCACACCAGCAGCACTTGCCAGGCTGCTCACAGGTTGTCACAGCAGCCACTTCCCAGCTGTCCTGGGCATGGCAGGCTAGAGAGCTGAGCTGCGCTGGCTCCTGTAGGTATTCGGGGGGCTCCCCTCCCGAAGTGTGGTCTCTCACAGCCCCCCTGCCCGCAGACCTGCTGTGTGATGAGCTCTGCCGCACGGTGATTGCAGTGGCCGTGCTCTTCTCCTTCATCGTGTCTGTGCTGCTCTCCACCTTCTGCATCCACCGCTACCACAAGAATGCCCACAAGCCGCCCATTGCCTCCGCTGAGATGACCTTCCGCCGGCCCGCCCAGGCCTTCCCGGTCAGCTACTCCTCATCCGGCACCCGCCGGCCCTCGACGGACTCCGTGGAGAACCAGGTCTCTGTGGAAACTTTCAAGATCCCGGTGAGCTTCCACACGTGGCCTCGGGACTGGGGAGGCAGCCCCTCCCAGGGGCCCTGCAGGTGGCACTGGCCTCGGGTCTCAGGCAGCTGGGAGGTGAGAGGGGACGGGGCACCCAGGGCTTCATGCTGCCATGAGTCCTGCAGCCCACAAGTGGCTGATGCATCCTTGCCCACGGGAAAGACACTGAGCATTCCAGCAACCCCCTGCCTTCACTGAGCTGCCTTCCATGGAGGGCAGAAGGCAGGTGGAGTGGAGGGCATGGAGCAGGGTGGAGGATGGGTGCTGATTTAAACGGACTGGGATCTGGGCTGTTAGGATAAAAGGAGGGCAGGCCATGCTGTACCTGACGGGGGCTATCCTGCAGGTGCCCCAAGGGCTGGTGGGGGGAGGATGGAGGGTGCAGGGAGGTCCTGAGGAGGAATGTGGATTTCATTCTCAGAGGGTAGGGCCCTGAGGGTTGGCGGCACATTTCCTGGCCTTTATTTCTGCAGGCCACTCTGTTGCGGAGTCCAGGGGTGGGTGATGAGGCTTATCCCCATTCAGGGGAGATGGTGGCAGGCAGCAGCTTGGCCAGGGTGGCAGCAGCAGGGAACGGAGTCTGTCTGTAGTATGGAGAGCAGGACTGGGGACACTGAGGATCCTCTGGCCCCCAGGCTCCATGACTGGCCCGCTAAGGGAGAGTGCCAGCCAGAGCCAGCAAGCTTCCAGAGCCCCCTTCTCCCAGGCAGGAAACCTGGGCCTGCGGTCAGCATGTGCTTCTCAGACACCACCCCTGACCTGGCCAGGCCCCTCCTCAACCTGCCATGTCCCTTCACTATCTTGCTGGGAACACCCAAGGAGCTGGAAGCTGGGCCTTGGGGGAGGACTGAGGGTGAGTGGGAGCAGAAGTTCTTCTGCCCACAAGGCTGGATAGGGAGAAGTACAGCGTATGCATCTTGGCAGGGGCCTCCAGGCAGGAAACTCAGCACCCAGGGACCACAGGGCCCTGGCGGTCCACAGGGTCTGGGCTGGGAGGTAGCTGGGGTTCCTGGGAGGTGCTGCCCAAGGGGTGCTCGCCCGTTGGTGAGGGTCTTGGCCATGAGGACCATTCTCAGATGTGGTCACAGTCGCCTGTCTCCTGCCTTTCCTAGTCCAGTCACTCAGCAGGCAGGGTCTCCAACCCCCACCCCCAGCAGCATCTCAGCCTCCATGCAGGCCTCTGGGACAAGCCATTTGATTCCTTTATCCACCCTAGCCATGTGTGGTGAGATACACAGCAAGAGTGGTGCTGACAGGTGCTCATGCCGGGTGACACAGACCATCCTCGGCCCACGTTGCCTTCAGCCCAGGGTGCAGAGCAACCAGAGCCAGGCCTGAAGCCCAAGGGCCACCCTGACCATCTCCGAGGTCTTGGCCACGTTACTCAACTGTTTGAACTCAGTTTTCTCTTATATAAAGTGGAGAGAATTTTTTTTTATTTTATTGAAATATAGTCAATTACAACGCATCAGTTTCTGGTGTACAGCACAGTGTCCCAGTCATGCATATATATACATATTTTTGCATTGTTTTTTCATTAAAGGTTATTACAAGATATTGAATATGGTTCCATGTGCTATACAGAAGAAACTTTTTTTCACTCTATTTTTATACATAGTGGCTAACATTTGTAAATCTCAAACTCCCAAATTTATCCCCTCCCACCTTCTTTCCCTCCGGTAACCATAAGATTGTTTACTATGTCTGTGAGTCTGTTTCTGTTTTGTAGATGAGTTCATAGTGTCCTTTTTTTTCTTTTTAGATTCCACATATGAGTAATATCATATGATGTTTGTCTTTCTCTTTCTGGTTTACTTCACTTAAAATGACAATCTCCAGGTTCATCCATGTTGCTGCAAATGGCATTATTTTATTCTTTTTATGGCTGAGTAGTATTCCATTGTATAAATATACCACAGCTTCTTTATGCAGTCATCTGTCGATGGATATTTAGATTGCTTCCATATCTTGGCTATTGTATATAGTGCTGCTGTGAACATTGGGGTGCATGTATCTCTTTGAATTAGAGTTCCCTCTGGATATATGCCCGGAGTAGGATTGCTGGATCATATGATAGGTCTCTTTTTAGTTTTTTGAGGACTCTCCATACTGTTTTCCATAATGGCTGCAACAAACTACATTCCCACCAGCAGTGCAGGAGGGTTCCCTTTGGGAGAATGATTTTTAACATTCTTGTGAGAATCAAATCAGTGACATCCGCATTTGCTTAGCACAGTCTCTGTGTACAGTAAACTAAACCCTTATCCAGTGCAGTGTAGAGATGAGCACACCAGAGCAGTGATGATGATGTCAACTTTGGCCCTGACTGTGGGTTCTTGGGGAACCTGAGACACCAGGACGCCAGGAGCTGGCTGGATGGTACCCCTGGCCATGGTGCTGAGATGATGCTGCCTCTGCACCCAGACATTAGAATACGAGGTTCTGGTCACTGAGGGACAGTGGGACCCCAGCGGTGTTGCCTCTGTCGTTAGACAAGCTTGGCAGAACACATCCTGAGCAGTACCTGAAGACACACCCACAGACAGGTGCAGTGAGACTGGGGGCGATGGACACCCAATGCTGGCACAGGTGGGAGGTTCCAGTCAGGCTTCTGTATCCCCAGTCAGAGTTCAAGTACCTGGCGCCGAGCTGGGGGTCTGGGAAGGCATCCCAGCGTGGTCTTGAACAGGCATGGTGTATGGATGGGACTTCAGTGGGCAGGCAGGTGGAGGGGAGCATGGTGAGCAGATGTGTGCAGGTTCAGGGCAATAGCTGCGCCTGTAGGAGGAGCAGCTTCTTCCACATACTGGGATGGAGGTTCCCAAGAAGCACAGTGGTACCTTTCCAGGAGCTGCCCTGGATACTTCCACCTGTAGCTGGGGGTCCTAGGCTGGTAGGCAACTTGGGCCACTGGAGTCAATTCGGTTCTCTGAGAATTGCTGGAAAGGGCACACCAGGGCCTGGGCAGCTGCCTGTGTCCAAAGCAGAGGCAGTGCTGAGAGGCTTGGGCCTGACTCCCAGGGAAGAGGACATGCTCCCCGCTGAGCACTGTGCGTGCTGAGTAAGCCCTGAATCCCTCATTAGAGAGACAAGGATGTGAGCTGGGATGGCCCAGAGCATCTTCAGTAGACGGGGACCAGTGAGGGTATGGGCTACAGAGTCTAGTCTGGTCTGTGGCAACGCCTGCCTTCCTACGAGGGAGACACGTCATGTAACGGCACCTCAGGGTCTGACTGTGGATCCTGCCTTTGGTGACTATAACCTACCAGTTCAGGTGACAGTCGGCTGTCTGCACACTGGAGCTTGTTGAACGGGTCTTGCTTTCTTCTTTTCCTCTAATCCTCACCATCTTTCTTCCCTGTTCTCTTCTCTTCCTTCCATCAAACCCATCACAGGAGGATCCAAAGTGGGAATTCCCTCGGAAGAACTTGGTTCTTGGCAAAACTCTGGGAGAAGGCGAATTTGGAAAAGTGGTCAAGGCAACGGCCTTCCGGCTGAAAGGCAAAGCGGGGTACACGACTGTGGCTGTGAAGATGTTGAAAGGTACCTGTCCAGGCAGTACCTACAAGTACGGGGCCCCACGGGGTGGATAAAGCCACCGCGACAGCCAGGGCTCCCGTGGCCAGCCTCGTGCCTCCTGGAGAGCGCTCCCATTGCCCCCCTTGAGTGGCTGCAGCCGCTGACCCCCACCATGGATGATGTGGCCCCAGCTGGGCCCTGGAGAAGCAGAGCAAGGATGTTCCTCCCTTGGAAGGTTCAGGAGTGGTGGTGCTGCATCTGTACCAATGTTGGGTAAAGATCCAAGTTTTAAGTTAAAAGCACTTCCGGTTTTGAACTGACAGCTCTCCCCACCCCAGTTTGCCCCATTCTTTCTTCTCAGCCAGGAATTCAACTGGGGTCCTGGTAAAGAGACCACCTGTAAGGACTGGCCCCTGCCCCTTAGGGCCCTGCCTTGCCCAATCCCCACTGCCCCTCAGCAGGCCTGCCCTGCCCTAGTCTTGCTATCAGCCTGGCATACTCACTCGTGTTTCTCAGCAGAGACTGGGTAGACAGCCCTTTGCCACGGCCAGGCTCTATGGCCAGCAGTGGGCGCAAGTCAGCTAGTACACACATAGGTTCAGCGGTCAGGGGGCCACGCAGCGCAGAATGCTTCTGGATACTTACCCAGGCCCTGACTGGGGTCATCCCCCCCTTGCCCATGAGACCCAAGGCCTAAGGGGCATAGTGAGACTGGCCCCAGGCCACCCATATATGGTCCAATGGGTCCCGATGCCCCATCTCCTAGCTGTCTTCTCATTTGCATACAGGTCTGCAGCCCGAGGAGGTGGCGCGGCACAGCTGGGCAGTGGGTGTGGGGCAGCTGGCCCAGGAGGGCTGTTTAGCCACAGCTTGTGACTCAGAATAACTCCATAACCAATCTCCTGGTGGGAGCCTGAGCACAACTCTGTCTGCTCTCTGGACGCACGACTTCAGCATGGCAAGAGACTTCTGTGAAGTCTTGTAGCCTTCACCTTTGTGCCTCAGCCCCCACTGCTGAGTGCTTGGTCAGCAAGTGTTTTGGGGACACCAGGGAGCCCTCTTACCTTCCCAGAAGGATGAATGAGGGGATCTTTGTGCACCACTGCCTTTGAGAGATGGCGATTGCAGAGAACTAATGCCACTTGCACAAATGGCCCAGCCCTGGGAGGCTCTCCCTGGAAAGGTCCTGCTCACTTGGAGTGCTTCTCAGGCTTCTTATTCCCCAGAGGCACATGAAGCCTCTGTCGACCACCCCACGGGCTGAGAGCAGCCCCAGATGGTGGGGTCCTTGCAGGCCTCAGTCTGAACCTGGGTAGAGTGTCTGTGAAGGAGATTCCTGGGGTCTGTGCAGATCCTTGATGCGGGTCACGTGGCTCAGTGGAGTTGCAGAAAGGGGCTAACAGAAGGGACTGCTTTGCAAGTTGCCTTGTTTACGTGCATTTCAGAGAATGCCTCCACAAGTGAGATGCGGGACCTACAGTCAGAGTTCAACCTCCTGAAGCAGGTCAACCACCCACAAGTCATCAAGCTGTACGGGGCCTGCAGCCAGGGTGGTAAGGCTGGCTGGGGATGAGCAGCAGCCGGGCACAGGCCAGGGCACTCTGGACCGCCCCATTCCTCCTCCCCCTTTCCTCATTGTTTCCTCCTCCTGGCCCCTGTCCTCTGTCCTCCCGGAAACACGGTGTCTGGCTCTGGCCCCTGCCTGGAGCTCACATGTCACTGAGGGGGCCTGGAGAGGTGCTACATGAGTGCTTGCACAAGGCCTCTACTCCAAGTGTGCTCTCTGGGCCTGCTGGGGCTGCCAGGAGGTCTCTGGTGACTTTCTGGTCATCAGTACCCTGCCCCAGGCAGAGCCCTCAGGGCAGGGAGCTCCAGGAATGGACTCCGCCTATTGGGTACCTACTGGGGACTAGGTGTGCCATAACTTCTAGGTGACCCAACCCCAGCCCTGCATGGTAAAGGCATTGTCACCATCTCTTACATAAGAGCATCCTGATCTTTTGATCCTTAGGGGCCTCCCACTGCGTGTGTGTGTGTGGGTACATGTGTCTGAGGTACGAGGGAGACAGGGAGCCAACAGGGAGCAAAGGACAGCAGAGACACTGGTCAGCACCAGCAGAACTCAGGGCCGGCCTTAGGGCAGGACCGCAGCCCAGGAGCTGCTGAGGGCTTGCAGGAACAGGGAGCAGGTGGCCACATGCCCATCCAGATCCTCTGCCTCTATCAGCCGTCTCCAGGCCATGGTGTGGCGGGAAGGGCCTGACATCCCAGCAGCAGGGGGTGCCTCCCCGGGCAGCATTGAGCACAGTGACTGCCTGCCTTGGGCACCAGGGAGAAGGTCATGTTCAACCCCCCGGGAAGCTGGCTTTGGCACAGGCCCTAGCAACAGGGAGAGCAAGGGATGTTAGAGAGAGCCGAGACTTAAATCATTTCTCAGGATGCCAGAACCCAGGCACTTGCCACCCAGAGCAGGGCTGTCTGCCCACTTACAGGTAGGGTGCAGGGCCTGCCCCGGGGCCCCGTGGTCTCCCCGTGCTCTGCCTGACCTGCACCTACGGGGACCCCACAGGCCCTCAGCCCACAGCCCAGCCCCTCTGCCCCCAGGGCCGCTCCTCCTCATCGTGGAGTACGCCAAGTACGGCTCCCTGCGGGGCTTCCTCCGAGAAAGCCGCAAGGCAGGGCCCGGCTACGTGGGCAGCGGAGACAGCCGCAGCTCCAGCTACCTGGACAACCCGGAGGAGCGGGCCCTGACTATGGGCGACCTCATCTCCTTCGCCTGGCAGATCTCGCGGGGGATGCAGTACCTGGCCGAGATGAAGGTGCGTGCCGCCCCAGCCCAGCCCCTCCAACCGCCTGCAGTGGGCTGGGGTTTCAGGGGTCCCTGCTGTTGTCTTCCTCGCAGCTCGTCCATCGGGACTTGGCAGCCAGAAACGTCCTGGTAGCCGAAGGGCGCAGGATGAAGATCTCGGATTTTGGTCTGTCCCGAGATGTTTATGAAGAGGATTCCTACGTGAAGAGGAGCAAGGTACCAGGTCGTGGGGTGTGGCGGCCTGGGGCTCCAGGGCTGGGTGGGGGCAGCGGTCCGGGTGCCCACAGGGTGAGGGCAGAGCCCTTAGAACACCTGGAGGAGATAAAGCAGATTTTTAGAGTCTAACCTTCCAGCCCTCATCCCTGAACCCTTCCGCAGTCCTGAGTACCTCGTTGTTCCTTCTCTTCCTCAGTGCCACCGGCGCCCTTTCAGAGCTGCCCTCCGGGGAGCTGGGGCCTGGCAGCATCTCTTGCTTTTCATCACTATCACTTTTGAAGGTCACCTAACGCTGCAGAAATAAGTCTTCTCCACAGTTGTTTCTCTCGCTTCTGCAGAGTGGAGGTCACTGTTTCCTTTCTGTGGAACATTAGCCCTTTGCTCAGAGCAGAGTGAAGTGAAATACACCCGAGCTTTGTAGTCATTCTTTGCAGAAGAGAATGAACCACTTTACAGGTGGGGTTTCTGCTGGGACAGAGACCTGGGAATCCCTGGCGAAGTGAGTTTAGAAGGTGCACAGAGAGGCCCTGGAGACGGGGTTCCAGAGATGCAGCCTAAGGATTTCAGAAGCCTTTTTTCCCAAGTCTCTGAAATAGGTGATTAGGGCCCATCTCAGGATACCTGGTCCCCTGGCATCATCCAGCTCCCTGGGGCACCGGTCTTGACCCTGTTAGTTCTGTTGCCCCCTCAGCCCCTCTCCTGCAGCCTCACTGTGACAGATGAGACAGGGCCAGCTCATGGGCCCCTTCAAGAGACACAGCTAATCTGACATTCAGAACAGATGCTGCTCAAAGAGAAAAACAAAAAAAGCAACGGCATACACCTGAGGAGCCCTAGTGCTGCCAAGAGCTGTGAGGATGTTTCATTTTTTCTGGGGTTTCCGTTGTGACAGCGTATCTCAGAACTACTGAAGGGGAAGTGGGGAGCGGCTGCTCCCCGCCCCGTGGAGAGGGTGGACGGAGTCTTCCTGTTGACGCCCTGGTCCTGATGGAGAAGCACAAGGTGGCCAAGCACGGCTCCCGAGAGCACAGGGTGCAGGCGGCGTTGTTATGAGCACACGCTCCCCCAAACAGTCACGCTTCATCTTCAGCAAGGATGTAAATCCTAAAGAGTACTTTAAACAAAAAGGAATTACAGTAAAAGTTGCATTAAAATCCAATGCACGGCCTTTATTATTGATTCGGCCTTCAGATTGACCTTCTTGTACTGGAAAGCTAGTTCTCGAGTTGGATTAGAGAGGATTTGTTAGGTCTGATCCCAGCACCTCCTTGGTGGGATGGGGGGAGGGAGAGGCACCCTTTCAGAAGGTGCTAAAAGGGCCCTGGAATAAAATAAGAGGGAAAAACTAGCCTCAAGGCACATACACAGATTGTTTCTCCTCTGAGCTTCTCAGAAGAGCCTTTAGTGTGTTCGTTTGCATCAGAAGTCCCTAAGACGGAAAGGCTGGATGTTGGCTTCCCAAACTGGGAAAACATCTTGCTGGATGGTGTTCTTGGCCCACCCACTGGGCAGCACCACCCAGGGTACCCCAGTGCTCCCTGGACTCGGCCACAGGGGGACCTGGCTTGCACTCAGTTATCAGTTCCTTGGGTTTCTTCTCACCAGGGATGTGGTGCATGACCGGCATACCTTGTGTAGCTATGGGCAGGCCAGCTGACTCCCTCCAACATCTCAACCAGGCCTGGGAGGGCCAGGCTGGAGCTCTAGCCCCTGCGAGGCTGTGCTGCCAGTTCTGTACCCAGGAACATGCTGGGTACCATTACTCAGCCCCGCTTCAGAGCTGGAAGCATCTGGGACACGGCTCCACCCTCCCCCACCCCTCACCCCAAGATGTCAGAGTGGCATTAATGCCTTTCTCTCGCTCCCTCTTTAGGGTCGGATCCCAGTCAAATGGATGGCCATCGAGTCCCTTTTCGATCATATCTACACCACTCAGAGTGATGTGTGAGTCCAGGTGTTGACTTCCTGGGGTGGAGATTACACGTGTAGGGGGCCATGCCGCCTGTCTGGGCAGCTCGGCTGGGGAACAGCACTGGCCCTGAGTGCCCGTCAGCTCATGCCAACCACCCGCAGTGGCCCAAGCTGAGGCTTTGTGTGTTCACTCAGCAAATGGCGAGGGCCCAGGCAGTAGTTCTGAAGGCCGAGGTGGAATGCAGGAGGGCAGTGAGCTGCGGCTGCAAACCCTGCTCACCTCCCCTGTCTCGCTCCCCGCCCCTCCCTTCCCCTCCCCTCCCCTCCCCTCTCCTCTCCTCTCCTCTCCGGGCATCTTAGTGACACACAGGCCCAGCCAAGCAGTCCCCCTCCTATGAGCCTGAGCATGGCTGGGCTCAGGCAAGTCCCCCGGGACTGGTCCCTGCCCAGCAGGCAGGGATGGCCTTCAGTAAGTAAGTTTCTAGGCTTGTGCGCCCCCAGTTGCTGCAAGACAGGAACCAAAACTCAGTCTTCCAGGTCCAACTGCATTCTTGATAGTCTTCAAAAATACAACAGACTTGTTCCAAGTGTTCAGCTCTGAACAGGCATGCATACTTTGGATAACGTGGGCTGTGAAAAGGCAGTTAGTTCTCAAACTGTTTCAACAACTGTGTTCTGATTACAAAGTGGACTGTAAAACAATTGGAAAATGCAGAGGAAAGCATAATGAAGAGACGAAAAGTCGGTTGGATCCCACCACCCCTAAACACCCACTGCTGGCCCTCACAGGCGCAGCCTTCTAGTGTTTTCCGTGCTGTACAAATACATGCTTTTTATTCCCATATGTGTGATAATGCTGTTTTGTGATACGATTTTGCTCCCACCTCACAGTAAATTTTCCCTCACAGTTAAGTGTTTTTCTATAGCGGTGCTTCTTTTTTTTCTTCTAAGATCTTATGAACATTTCCAAGCACACAGAAAAGGTGGAGGAATTGTGCAGGGAGCCCCGTGCCCCGGGGCCTAGGTCCCGCCTCGTGTTTGCTGTACTTGCTTGGTCTCTCTATGCCATGTCTGATGCTTCAGAGCATCACCTCAGGGGCCAGCTGCTGTCCCTTTTGGGTGTGGAGGCTGAGCTTGGCAGAGGTGAGGACGGCTCACCCCCACCTCTATCCCTCATCCATCTGTGCGGTCGGCCCAGGCAGAAACCGTGAGCACTCGGACCACTCCTTGTCCTGGGGACTCTGGGTCAGAAGCTGCTGGAGGGATGGGAGTCCGGGCTGCACAGAGGGTGCCGCAGACCCAGTGCAGCCACTCACTGGTCCTCTTGCTCTCTGCAGGTGGTCCTTCGGTGTCCTGCTGTGGGAGATTGTGACCCTAGGGGGCAACCCCTACCCTGGGATTCCTCCAGAGCGGCTCTTCAACCTTCTGAAGACAGGCTACCGGATGGAGAGGCCAGACAACTGCAGTGAGGAGATGTGAGCAGGCTTTGCTTTGGCCCAGCCTCCCTCAGACACAGATACACACCGTCATTCCCTCCTGCCCCTCGGTAGCCCTGGGTGCCAGTAGTGACAGGGCAGAAGTCAGAGAATCACCTTTGGGCATAAGGGCAGATGTTGGGGACCCCAACACCGCTGGGGGCTGGGTGGGCTTCCTAGAAGGACTTACAAAGATGAAGGGGAACAGGACCTGGGGAGAGATAGTGGGAAAGGATGAGAGGGTGCTTCAGTCCTTGAGCCCAAGGCCAGAGACCTATCCCAGGATGCCTTGGGAGGGGCAAGTGATTCAGAATGGACCCAGGGGTGCCTATAGGAGAGTGCCCAAGAGGAGGCACAAAGACGGGCAAGGGGCAGGCTTGGGGGGCCTGGACTTCAGCCCAAGGGCACCAGAATCTTCTCATCTGGTGGTATGGTTCCATCAGATAATTCTCGGAGGACAGTTGAGAACACATGAGAAGGGGTCATCCACAGACAGAGGCACACTGGTCCATTCATTCCACAAAGTCTATCGTGCACCTGCCACGTGCCCGGCTCGGGGCTAGATGGGGGAGCACAAGGGTGAGTAGGTGCCACCTCCCTGGGTGGCCTGGGCTGGCAGCTCACACCCACGTGGTAGCCCTGGAAGCCCTGCAGCCATGCCAGGCCCCCAGGAAAGAGAGGAAGGGGTGAGACACAGGTGTGATTGGCAGGTGTGTTTGTGTTTATACCCAGTTCATCCTTCTTAAGAGTTTTAAAGACTGGCATTTCTGCCTTAGCCACCGTAGCAGGCACAGCTGGACCCCAGGGCCAGATACTGTGAGCTCCTGGTGACCCTTCAAACCCTGGCCCCGCTCAGAGAAGGATGTCAGTGACACAGAAACAGCTTTGGGGTTGGGGAACAGAGTCCCCTGGCCCAGGGCACTCTCTGGGTGTGGTGGCCATGATTGGGCAGTTAGTCCTTGCTGGATTGTAACCGCCCACCTGTGCTTCCCACCAGGTACAGTCTGATGCTGCAGTGCTGGAAGCAGGAACCGGACAAGAGGCCAGTGTTCGCTGACATCAGCAAAGACCTGGATAAGATGATGGTTAAGAGCAGAGTGAGTACCTGGAGCCGATTCCTGGCACCAGCTACCCACAGACTGAACATGGCAGTGGGGGGACTCTGGCATCACCCTGGGCTGTGGAGTTCCCAGTGCAGAGGTAGAGGGAGGCTGTCCCCAGGGGCAGCCAGTGACCGAGCTGCTGTCTGTGATCTCGGCCCCCTGGGCTTCTTTTAAATCATGAGGAAACCAAGATTTTTACCTTGAGAGCCCTCCACAGGCAGGGGTGGGAGGAAAATGTTCCAAAGCCAAACAGAATCATTTTCATTAACAGAACATGAGTACTTAGTTGAAATTAGCGTGCCCTAAATTCAGATGCTCTGAGGGGCCCAGCCGGGAGTGCGGGGAGCGGGGAGTGACTAGGGAGCAGTGAAGACTCTGACAGATGGGAACCCACCAGCCGCCTCGAAAGGACCCCTCACCGTAGGCACATGTAACCTATAAGAATATGAGTGCCAGCGGGTCAGTTCCTCTGAGTTTTATGGGATATTTATATTGTTTCCAAGTTTTTAATGTTAGCAATTCATTTAATTTCCAAAAGCTCAATGTGGGCCAAACAAAACATATCCCTGGGCCCCCAGGTTATACTCTGGGTAATTGAGAAGTTGTCAAAGTTCCAACTAATATTACTTGAGCCATTGCTGTGTACCGTGTTCTACCTTAGATGCTGGGGATACACGTAAACAAAGCAGGCCCAGACCTTGCCCTCGCAGTTTCATCCTTGCATTGAGACATTTACTAAAAGTTGTCATTTCTTCCAACACAAAAAGCAAGATGCATGGACGAGGCGACTTGTAATAAAACCTAACATCAGTGTATCACTTGGTGGAAGCCTCCGAATCCTATGAGTGCAGGGTTGTCCTAAACAAAAGTGATAGCTGAGGCCGAGAGACGGCCTTCCTAGAACAGTGCTGAGAAGCAGCCAGAAAAAAATGCTTCAACCGTTCATGACACATTTAACCAGGGCAGTGGGAATAGCAGGTACTCCAGAATTGTCATACTTGGGAGCTGAAGCTTATAGCAGCATCCTGTGCAAAACCCCCATCCGTGACTTCAGATTTCTGAGTCCTGAAGTGATGTTCTAAATGGCAGGAGTGCCTGGAGGAAAGCTGGAAAGAATTCGGCAGATTGAGATTCTTCTTGGCATTCCTATCTGAGTCATGGGACTGCAGCGAGCTCTCCCAGAGCCTCGGGTTTTGTAAACAGGCCAGTTTGCCAGTGCTGGACCTGGTGCCCCGAGTGCTGCAGGGAGAGGACTCGGCTAGTAGGAACCCATTTCTGCCCCCAGGGAGGTGGCTTTCCAGTGGGGAGCAGTGGGGACCACAGAGCATGGCCAGGTGTCGGGGAGCTCAGGGCTGGCAATTGGCAAGG
The DNA here is from genome assembly GCF_009834535.1 of Camelus ferus. Lineage (NCBI taxonomy): Eukaryota > Metazoa > Chordata > Mammalia > Artiodactyla > Camelidae > Camelus > Camelus ferus. Next base: position 64,437,906 of record NC_045706.1, on the reverse strand, counting down.
GGCTCAGGTCCCACGGAGCAGCCAGTAGGCTTGGGGTGCAACTCGGCCAGGGCTCCACTCTGGTGCGGGGAGGGCCGGGACGTGTCCGGTAGAGGCCCGCGCCAGGGGTGACCAGCCGCCTCTCCCTTCCAGGACTACCTGGACCTGGCCGCACCCACCCCATCCGGCTCCCTGCTGTATGACGACCTCTCGGAGGAGGAGATGCCCCTGGTGGACTGTAGTAGTGCTCCCCTCCCTCGAGCCCTCCCCTCCACGTGGATCGAAAACAAACTCTATGGTAGAATTTCACATGCCTTTACTAGGTTCTAGCCACACTGTTCCTCTCTGCGCTGTCCTTACTCTCTGTAATGCTTTTTAAGAGTGTTTCTGGTCTGAATGAAACCAAAGTCTGCTCTGAACCTTTCTGTTTGTAAATGTCTGACTTTGCATCCGTTTACATTCAGGCATTTTTACAACTGTGTGTGTGTTTTTTTTTTTTAAAGGATGTGAAAATATGTGTAATCACCAGACTGCCCAGCAATTTAAGATGACAAAGAAGAAAAAGTGGGGCAGAATTCTCAGGGGATATTGGGAAAACAATAAGTCATTTCTGGGGTGGGTCATAGTCATAGTACTTCTAATTTAACTACTGAGAGAAATTTACATGATCTGGGGAGACATTTCATTTAGAAAGGAGGAGCATCCAGTGGTCCCCTCCAGGCCCTGTCTGGGCAGGCCGTGGCTCTTGGAGGCCACCCGGTGCTGGGGACCACCACCGGGGAGGACACATGCAGACGGCTGTTTTCACATCCTTTGCATCACACGCTGTCATGACAGTTGTCACTTATAAAGTCAGTGCTAAAAGCTGGAGCAAAGCGCTTTTTGAAAGAACGTGGTCTGTGGTGCTGTGGTCTTGCAATGGACAGTAAATATGGTTCTTGCCAAAACTCCTTCTTTCGTCTTCTATTCAATACTCGAAATTTTTTGCTGTTTCCTAACGTCATCACTGATTGTTTGGAAATCTTGGAGTTTCAAGCATTTTTTTCAGCTGAGATTGTTCCTTTTGCATGCCTCCTGAGTCACTGAATCCTTGCTGGCTAGTGCTACTTGCCATTTGTCCCGTCGACGCTGTGGGACTCGCCTGCGTGCACCCTTGATTTGAAGACCCTCTCCTCCGTGGTAGGCTTGGATGGAAGACAAGCAGGCTCCTTTCCATTAGAGAACTTTTGATAGAAGCTTCCTGCTGCAGTAGTACAGCAAGGTGCGGATGCTTTAAGCTGCCTTAGAAAAAGAGTTAAACCAATCCACAAATATAAATCAGATTTGCGAGTCTGAAGCTTATAAAAGTCAAAATTGATAGTTTCTGTTAAGTTGCAGTTACCAAGAGAGCACGTGATATTTCCCCCTAGATATACCAATGTTTTGGAAACCTGGAGCACGAAACCCTTCAGGCAATTGGCACAGAAATCAGAAGTTTGGTTTGAACCTCAAAGGGAGTTTTGCCAAGGCCTTACTGTCTGCACATGAAGTTTTGGTTCTTCAGTGCAGAACAAATGATCTGTTTTCATTTTTAGGCATGTCAGACCCGAACTGGCCTGAAGAGAGTCCTGTACCACCCACGAGAGCCGATGGCACTAACACTGGGTGTCCAAGATATGCAAATGATAGTGTATATGCTAACTGGATGGTTTCACCCTCAGCGGCACAATTAATGGACGCGTTTGATAGTTAACATTTCTTTGGGAAAGGTAATGGACTCACAAGGGGGAGAAACATGCCAAGAAGGGAAAGGCTGCCGGCCCCTCCTTGTGCATTTCACACTGGCTGGTGATTTTCCCTCCCAGCAGACGTAGCGCACTGGGACCCCCACACACTCCGTGCTCACACGTGTGGGCTCCTCACTCACTACCTGAACTGTTGGATTTTTCTGGTTGCCACCCAATGAGGCAACACAATTTAAACATGAAGCACACACACACACACACACACACACACACACAAAGGCAGCAGGAAAACATAAGATCTGGCCCAGATGACACATCTCTGTTCAGAACGAGAGCCCAGCCAGGCCTTGTCGTGATGTCAAAGCCCAGCCAGGGCTGGAGGGAAAGAGGGGACCTCGGGACAGGACTCTGCTCAGCATTTGAGATCCTGAGAATTTTTTTTTTTTTAAATCGTGTTACCTTTTCTTAGGAAGATGTATGATTTTTTTATCATGATCAAAATGATTCTTAGATTTAGCACAATGGAGAGATGTGATGCCGTATTTGCTGTGTCAACAGGCGGGGTGAGGAAAGGGGGCTCTCAAGACACATCTGTCACTGTTGCTGAGGAATCGCTCCCCCACCCCCGACAGAGAAAGGTACGGAGGAAAAGGGCGTCCAAGGGGAGTGCCTCCTGTGCAAGGATTGCTGACAGCAGAGACTTCCCTGCTGTGAATCCCACTCCCACCACCACACACACATCCAGCACCAAAAGGCGGTGGTGGCCCATCTCACATGCTAGTGGGTGGGACTTGTGCTCAGTTTAAAAGGGACAGTTCAGCTAGTTACATTCGAAGTAGCCTCGACAATGAGCAAGGGCCACTACACCTCTGATTACAGTTCTGATGTGGAAAAGACAATGTCTTGGCTCTCATAGAGCTTATGTGAGAAAGTACATGTCTTCACTTTTCCTGTGTTTGTCACTGAAAGCTGCTACAGCCCGACATTTTTGTTTCTTACGTTCTGACCATGACTCATAAGCTTCTTGTCATTCTTCACCGCTTGTTTGTGGTCACAGGCACTCAGCGCTCCTCCCATCCTGCGGGGGTGGCTTTCGGGAAGTCCCAGCGGCTCTTCTTTCTGTCTCAGCGCTGTAACCTTGCAGGAGAGGGTTGGTTACCAAAACACTGCCTGGTCTTCAGACTTAAAGCACTGTGAACGGACTTAAGGTCATCTCCTGAAAATACTGTATTTTATAGGCATTTCACAAAAGCAGTAAAATTAGGGCATTTTTGTGGCCAGGAAGGTTTGGATGAGTATATGGAGGAGCCTCATGGGGCGGGGAGGGCTGGGGAGGGGTGGAGTGTGTGCACACACAGCCGGGGAAAGCTCTGGAAAAACACTTACTACAGATGCAGCGTGGCTTAGGTTTAGATTTGGGCCATTGTCCAGATACACTGTGATAAGTTCTTTTACAAATATCTAGTTGCAGTAAACTTTGGGGTTTCAGATGTGCTTAAAGATAGTCTTGATAAATGCGGAAGTAGGAATAAACTCAAGTTATCAAAAATGCCTACTCGGTAAGTGGAGTGGCCACAGCAGGTTTGTCCTCGGCAGGGTGAGAACTCCAGGTCTAACTGGCTGACCCAGTGGAATTAACCCTTGACTCATTATCTAATGTCTATTCCTAAGTTATAAAAGTACTCGTATCAATTAGTCCTATCAGACAGAATTTTCATATGCATATATGCAGAAGTTACCGAGTGTTAAGTATTACTGAGTATTAAGTAGCACTCTGTCAGTGATTGATTAAACTTTGTTAAATCTATTTATGAAAGGTTATTATTAAACCATACCGTGTTAATTTGTAATCAAGGTGACTAAGAAAGTGATTTCAGTCCTGTAAATAAAATCATGTATCGTAAAGTGTGTAAACTTCTTCTTTTTAACTTCCTAGTTGGAAACGTCAGATTTCTGATTTTGAAGTTTCAATATAAGGAGTAAGATATCACCAGGGGATCTACTGTGGGGGCCACTGGCGAGGGCTAGTGACCTAGGACTAGGAGGCACTTGGGGGTGTTACTGACTTGTTTTACACAATATATACATGAACAGCCACATTTATAATAACTTAAAACTCAGCTAATTCTGCCGTTCAAGGAATTCCTCGCTCCCCTAAAATAAGCAGCGAGCAATGCCTAGTTCAGACTTTTGCTCTTCTAGCCATTTGCTTGCTGTTTATTTGCTGGAGCTGGAGTTGGACAGTTTTGAGAGAGAAGGTGAAATGCATAATCATGACTGAAAATCCAGTAGAATTTGGAGGAGAAATTTTGCCCTGAATCACTGTGAAGCTTAAGATGCTAAATGTTTCCGTTTATGTCCTCCTGTCAGATTGTGTAGGAATTCTTTGAGCTCCTCCTTAGACATCTGGTAAGGAGCAGGTGGGTCATTAGGCAAATGCCAGTTATTACCAACAGAAATCTGATTTATGGTTGCAGTTGTGCATTGGACACTGAGGGCCTGTCTCATGTCCTGGGTGCCTACATATGCACGTGCACACACAGGCACGTGTACACATCACCCAGGGGCTGCCCCAGTCCTGGCCCTCAGCGCCCATGTCTGTTCTCAGCTTCCTCCTTCAACGTGGACCACAGAGACTGGAAATAAACATAATTTCTGGGTCAGCTATTTCCTGCAGCCTTTACTTCAGTATGTTTAGAAAACCATGCTGAGAAAAACTACTACCAAAATACTGAAAAACCCTTTTTCCAGAGCAGAGAACTTCCATTAGGAGTATGTGTGTATGGTTTATTTTTCCAAAAAAATTAAAAAACCACATTCTTCACCAGCCCCCATAAAGGACTCCTTAGCCACAAATCCAGCTAATTTGGCTGGAAATATAGTTGAACATAATGTCTGAGAACAGATCTTGGACAAATACTTAATATATAAAAGACAATTCAGTGGGAAGGCATAATTTCCCCCACTACAATTAGAGCATTTTTTCCCAGGCAGAGCAGTGAATGGTTTCCTCTCCTCCTTGGAGCATGTTGACATGTGGAATAGTTGGCTGGGAGTATGTAGGGTGGTTCTAGAAACTGCCTAAGAAATCCTTACCTCTGGGGCCCTGGGTCAGAAAGGGCAAGTGCGGCAGTGGGAACATGCATCTCCCTTCAGCATGAACTTCACATTTGGTGCTTATCCTCCAGGTGGGCCTGTATCTACAGAAAACAACCTCCACTGAGGGTGCCTGCCCCCACCCCCGTCCCTTCTCCGTGGCAACAACCTCGGCAGCCTTGTTAGAATTCTGTAGAGCCTCCCATCTCTCCTGGGAGCTGGGACTCACATGAACGATTCTTGGCTGAGCTCAGGAGAAACTAGAACCTGTATGTAGAGAATTTTTCAGTTTGGAGTGTGTTGCCGTGTCCTGCAGCTGAGGCTGGATGAGTGGCTGTGTGACAGCCGGGAGAATGAGCTTCATCCCCAGAGTTAAAGAGGAACACACTGTGAACACCTGAGAGAACTTCCGGTTTACCTGTGCAACTCAGGTTTTGATTGCTATGTCAAATGACAAGATATTTTGGCAGATGTTTCTGGGACGTGCTCAATCCCAGGACCTGGCCAACCGCGACCTCTCAGCAGGAGCCCAGGCAGGAGAGCAGTGACAGGGAGGCCATCTCGCTGTAGCAGCTTCAGGGACATCAATGTCACAGGGAACTGGGCCAGGCAGCATGGGGGGAACCATGGCCGGGGACTACGCCAATCACTGTGACATCAGGAGTTCTGTACCACACCAGGAGAGACCATAATCCTGCGTCCTTGCAGATGACACTGAGCAATTCAAGTTCAAAATTAGTGTGGGCAGGCAAGATAAGGAAAGTGTGTTCTAAAGCTAAGAAAAAAATCATTTTTTGAGAAGGAAACCATTTTAATATTTCCTACACAAACGTATTTACCATGCAGACTATCAATTTTGTGAATAAAAATGCAAACACTTTTTGTGTCCGTGTTTTTATTTATCGATGTCAGCTTTATAAACAGTAGAGAGTTAACTGTATCCTTTTTGATGAGACGTGTTTCGTGTTTCTCATCTGCACTCCAGTCCTTTTCTGCACTTGTCATTTCCCTCATGGAGGGAGGTCATTCCTGTGGGTTGGGAAGGTTCTAGCCCAGGAGGAGGAAGAACATAAGGCTGCCTCTTGCTACCTGAGGCAAGGGACTTTGTCCGGGGGTCTCCAGGGAGTTCACATGTGCCTGTGTCTCAGCCTCTGTCCTTGGAGTCTCCTCTCAACAAGAGCATGTGACTTGCTCCATATTTTTTTACCTTTTATTCTGGGAGTTTTAAAGGGCTTGAATTTTTTCCTTGAGCCTCTGTGGCCATAGAGTTTGAGAGGCCAAAGCTCTGGGATTGCTCAGAACTCTGGGGTAAAGGGGTTGGGAGACCTCATGAATGTATAGGAAAGAAAGGTCAGATTACAGGAAGCAGTTTTCAAGGATAGGAATGACACAGAAGAGAGAAGGGTTCTGGTCTCTCACAAGATAGTCACTGAAAGAAGTTAAAAGAAGTTTTGTGGCAGAAAATTATATTTTTTAAGAGAGGTCAAATTACCTATCATCATTAGCTCTGTAGTGATAAATGAAGACCACCAAAATGAGAATGAGCAGGGGGTACCAGAAATTGACACAATGTAACACAATGTAAATGACACAATGTAAATAAATTTTAGAAAAAGAATGAGCAGGGATTATTTACTCTGAACTTGCTATAGCAAGAGAAGAGACTGCCATCACTTGCTTTTGGCAGAGACTCAAAGGCAGGCAGAGGAGTGGGAAAGCTTTACAGGGAAAAAAAAGTGGGGGAAGCTTCAGATATGCTGTGATTGGAAGTTGTTGGCATGGGGAAGCTGGAGGCAGGCTAACTAGAAGCTTCTTATGTGATTCACTTGGAGAATGTATTTGGCTTTTTCTAATTGGTTCCAAGTTGAAAACTGGGGCAAAAAAAATTGGGACTCTGACAGTCATTGATCAAATCCTGACCATTCTGGGCTGGTTACTGCAGAGGCTGTGGGTCAGAGTTCTTCAGTTATATGTGGTCTGGCCATTGTCTGTTTGCATATTCGGTCTCTCAGTCCCCTCTTTTGGTCATTTTCTTGCTTGAAGATTGATGAATTCAGGGAAGCTTGGAAATCCAGAGCTTCACTGCTTAGAGACTGATTGTTCAGTCATCTCCATTGTTAACTGTATTGTGAGGTATTCTTGGCCATTCTGTTGTTGCATCATCATGGTGGTCATCTGACAGGCAAGTGGCTACACAGAAGCATTTCAGACCCCAGGTAGAATGCAGTGGACCAGCATCGTGAGCACTGTGACAAACACAAGTACAGTTAATAATCCCTGTAAAATGCTTTGAACCAAGAACGCAACCCAAGTCAAGAACAAACCCCATATAGGCCACGAGGATCAAATTTAGAGAGCCAAGTAGCTTTGCCTTAAGGCATTGTATAGTCGGTCCCAGCTTCCCTGTTTCAGTGATCCAAGTATGGTATTAGGAGTGGCACCAATCATGACTAACAAGAAATCTAAAACGATGCAACAAGATGAGACTGATCTGTGTTCCATGTAGGGAAGAGGTGGTACTGCTAACGACTTCTGCCAGAGTTGGTGATAAGTTTCTCACTGTCCTTTATGTACGATCCCTACTGATGGGAACACTGCTCTAATTGTTCACATGAACAGTGAGTCAGTAATTCCCCCAGGTGCATTGCTGAATAATCAAGGGTGGCTTTGTTTTGGAGCTCGGAATTTTCATCTTTGGTAATTTATAGACTTAGGGTCTCTGTGTACAGACAAGTCTTGGAATATCATTCCTAACAGGCATGAGAAGTTAGTCTGAAGCAAACAGGACGAGGCATCCTGACTGCAAAAGGTGTAGTATCTAGTAGGGACACCTGGAGATCTAGGAAAGAAGTTGTTCATGACGGAAGGCTGGAACCAGGACTTACGTGAGCTGGGTTACAGATTTAGATCTCTGTTGGTCTCTTACACGTGGCAAATATTTGACTCATCACCCTGTGAAAGGGTTGTTGTTGAATTCAAACTTAGAATTACCTAAGATCTGGTCAATAGGTTGTAGTAACTGGTTCTTTTTCTGGGAAAGCAGGACACTAGGAAAAGTCACAGGTTAACTTGTTTAAGATCATTTCCACATTGCAAATGGAGCTGCCATCAGCTGTGATTCCCTATTGTCTCCTTTGATGAGACTAAAACTTCCTTGTGGTTTTCATCATGGGGGTCTGGGGATGGATGGTAGGTTCAGCAGCCAGTTTAAGATCTAGGGCAGTGGCTACTGTTTGGGATAATCTAACAATAGCATTAGAATTAGTATGTTCTGACCCTAACCATTGTAATAAAGAGGACAGACAAGAGGAAAGGGGCCATTATTGGTGAATGACAACCAGGGATCTGCAGCAAATAAGAGTAAGCAAGCAAATTAAAAATATATATTAAAAAAGAATTAGGGTCTTGATCCAACCCTCTTCTTTTCTAAACCACCTCGCAAATAAACTTGTTCAGATTGAACGTTCCTTGGAGTGGCCACTGAAGGCCCAAAGTATCCTTGGTGATGTTACGCCCTTTAGAGAGATAGGTGCAAGATTTGGGATTGCAGATAGGGTACATATAAGAAGCAGGAGTTTTCCTGGAGGGGGAGAGGATTTAGACATAGGCAACACCACGAGAGTGGGAAGGAATGTAATGCTTGTGCACCTCATGTCTCTCCAGACACAAAATCGAGGTGGAAGAACCACAGCCAGTTTCCTTGGCAACTGCAATAAAATGTGTCCTAGTGGATGCCCGTCTGGTGAGAACCCCAGACTCACAGGTCAGTGAGGCTGTCTGCAGCAACAGGGTCCTAGGGCCTATGTTCTAGGCTTTGCTTCTCCTTCTTATGACAAACAACACTTTGTGTTATTTTGACTATGACTTGTGAAAAATTGTTTATTGAAGTACTGTTGATTTACAACGTTATATTAGTTTCAGGTGTATAACATAGTGAGTCAATATTTTCATTGACTGTACTCCATTTAAAGCTATTACAAAATAATGGCTATATTTCCCTGTGCTGTACAATATATCCTTGTTGCTTATTTATTTTATATGTAGTAGTTTGTATTTCTTAATCCCATACCCCTATCTTGCTGCTCCCCTCTTTCCTCTCCCCACAAGTAATCACTAGTTTATTCTCTGTAACTGTAAGTCTGTTTCTGTTGTGTTATATACATTCATTTGTTTTACTTTTTAGATTCCACATACAAGTGATAACATACAGTTCTACTCTTTGATCCTCCTTCTTATGCCAAGCATTACCTAACACAATACAGTAACACGGAAGACGGCAAAAAAGGATGCAAAAGAACGACCCAATTCTATCAAAGATGCCAAACAAATGGGAATCAACAACAAAACCTGAGTACCAAACTGCGAATAAATAGCCAGGGAACTCAACGCAAAGAGAGCAGAGGTAAGACCCAGTGCCTTGTGGACTGGATAAACCAAGAACCTCAAGGCACAAGGGGATCTCCGAGGGTCCTGCACCCGATTGAAGGCTGCAGTCTAAGGCAAAAAGCAGACTCTGGTGCAGCCATATCTTGGTGGGGCCACCAGGAAAAATGGAAACAAATGAAGACTACCCAAATGAAATAGGCAAAGGCTATTTATTCAAAGCTTGCAGTAACAAGGGAGTCAGACCCACTACTTTTGGCAGAGACTCAAAGACAGGCTGGAGGACGGGAAAGCTTTATAGTTTCAAAAAAAGCCTCAGATTAGAGATTGGTGGGAAATTTTAGTTTTATTAAAAACTACATTCTTCTGATATTAATCATACCAAAACTGTACTTTAGTATTTTTCCCAAGGGAACTACTTATTTTATAAGCCCCAGTATATCACTCATTATCTGCTGTAAAATTTGAATTATGCATTATCTTCTCTCCAAATTCAAATTATATACATTTAGTATTTGATTTGGCAGTTAAAATAATAATAATAAGCTTACAATTTAAATCCATTGATGGCAGAACCGCAATTATTTTAAAAACAATTCTAATGGAGGATTCAAAGAACAGTTTTAAAGAAATGACACTAATCCTAACCCTATGCTATGATTTCATGCTAGGCCCGTCCTGGGAGAGCCTCTGCAGTTTCCTCTGAGTTTCCGTTTTCTCCATTGCAAACTGAGGACCATAACTTACTCCACAGGGATGTCAGGAGACTCACACTAGAGCATAACCAGCCAACCAGACCAAAAGCTTAATTATGACAGGCAGTACACACAGTCAGGCATGCTATCTCGAGGAGTTGGTCAAGTGGCCGAGATTCTGGACAAGGGAGGGACTGTTACATGTTCTTATTTTAATCAATTCAATTCATATTTATTGAACACTTACTATGTGCAAAGTGCTGGAAGATGAGAAAGACATGGTCCTTATTTTTGGGAGCTTATAGACCCATGGAATCTATGACTAGATGAATTTTTACTCTTGGGCCATGTTGGAGGAAAGTGGATGGTAGGACTATAAATGTTTTCATTTGCTCAGAAATGACATGAGAAAGGAGCAAGACCTTGAAGTTGGATAGAGACTGGACATTCAGAAAACCTGGCTTAGAAGTAGACTGTCCAGACTCTCCTATCCATGGGATCTCCCACAGGGCATTTCCAAGGAAAACATCTGGATGAAAGACATCCCAACAACCATCACCCAACAAAGACAGCTGTGATTAGGAACAAATCCCCCTGGAACACTGCCACTCCTACAGAATGCACCCCACAGTCACCCCAGACATCTGCTGTTAACTAAAGCACTTAATGATGACAATGAGTTCTGACTGCCTGCCTCCTGCCAGGCACAGTACCAAACACTTCAAATACAAAACTGTGTTTAATCTTCACAACAATCTTAAGAAGCATTTGCTATTATTATTGTCCCCATAACACAGCTCAGGAAACTGAGGCTTAGAGAGGCCACGCCCACATAACCTGCCAAGGTAACCCGCTAAGGAAAGCAGAGCCCAGATGGGAGGCAGAGCCCCTCTTAGCACCTCGGTGTCCTGCCCAGACACAAGCAGGGGCTGGTGCTGCCTGGTATCCCCTCAACCTGCTCAGCTCAGAGCTGGACAAAGTGCCTTGGGGATGAACCTGGAATAAGCAGCTGAGTGGAGGGGATGTCAGGGAGGGCTTTTCTTTTTTTTCCAGTTACTAAAGTTGTAAAATGTCAGCCCTCAAAGCCATTTTCCAGAAAATCTACCTCAAGCCCCTCCTTCCACATATAAGGAAATTCAGGTTCAAAGAAATGTGACTGGCAGGCAGTCCACGGCTTCCTTTGCTGGGGCCTCACGCGCAGCCCAGCACTCTTGAGGATGCTCTGACACCTCTGGCGGCCTGTCAGTTCTTAGCTCAGTGCCCACGCAGACACTCATCGCCCCCTCGAGCTCCCAGGACAGGGCTCCCGGGCAGGAAAGTCCAGCCATCCCCCGCGGAGTCCCTCCCTCCTGCAAAGCCAAACGTCCGGCGGGAGTTAGTACTCCCGTCCTTGCAAACGCTTGCTCCGGCAAGAGTGCTTTCCCGCTTCCAGCTCTCTCTTAGCCTCCGCAAATGGTTTTTTGAGCTACACGCGCGCGCGCGCGCGCGCACACACACAGACATACTTGTTACAGATAATGGATTAATCAGTACTGGACGCCAATTATTGAGCTTCTATGCCAAACACCAGGCGTGGAAAGGGAGTGGGCGGGGCTGGGGGCGTGGGCGGGGCTGTCGAGGCCGGGGCGAGCGTGGGCGGGGCTTGGCGGGCGCGCGCCGTGAAGGCCGCCTCATTTCCTCACGCGCGCCGGAAGTGGAGGTTGTCGGCGCGGCGGCGCGCCCGGAGAGTGGGCGGTGAAGGGGTGGCGGCCCCAGTGTGCCGGGCGCCGCCCAGGTGTGCCCGCGGCTGGGGAGCTGGCGGCGGGGCGGCAGCCGCGGTGAGTGGACGGGTGAACGCTGTGAGTACTCGGCCCACTTGGCCTCGCCCTCCCGCGGCTCCCACGGCTTGGGCCCGGCCCGTGAGGGCGCTGGGACGCGGGCCCCGGACTATGGGTCCCTGTCCGGGTCGGGTCACCTCACGAACGGGCTCTCCGGGGGTCCTGTCCCTGTGGGGTCGCCTCACGGGCAAACCCTCCAGAGTCTGCTCGGGTGTCAGGAAAAGCCGTGGTTTTTCGGAGTGGTTTGAGTTAGTTGGCTTTTAAGAACAGTGCTGGCAGAAGCCGTTGGTTTGCTAGTGTTTTATTTTTAATCACTTTTTTTTTTTAACTAACTCAGCACCATCTATGCTCCGCTCAGTGGATAAACTTTGTAGTCAGCTGTTTCCTCTTTATTGCATTAAAATAGTCTCCGACGGCAGCCTCTCTATTTCTGCCAGACGCTAGGCGCCTTTAAAAGATGCACATTTGTGTAGGAATTAGTGGGGCCCGAAGAGACTACAGGACGGGAAATCTTTTGCATTTTCAGACTTCATCTTGAAAATTACGCTCTTTCTGAGCAACTTGCTGAGGCATAATAGTAAACGCAATGGTGAAGCTTTTATTTATGATGATGTTATTGGCAGAATGAAAATTTGATTATAAATCTTAAGCTTTTATCCTTCAGCCTACTCCTGAGATTTATATGCGATGTCTGGACATTTAACTGTCATTGGAGGTTCTCAGGAGCTGGGCCTTCATTTCTGGTGGAATTAATGTTGTATTAAAATAGTACTTTCGAACGTGGAAGTAGGAAGCTAAGTATTTTATGACTGAGAATGTTAACGTTCGTTTTGTATTGTTCTTCTGATACCGTATTTTAAAATTGTCATTATGACTTAAAGAATGTAAAAAGGATGTTGGATTTCCAATATTTATGGCTCAGGCAATTTTGACATACAGTTTTAGTTCCATCGGTCCGGAAATTATGGGGTTTTTTTCTTTAACTCTTTGATTGAGGTATAAAATATATATGAAGTCCTTAAGTGCGTCAATCTTAATTGTACAGCTCAGTGAATTTTTATGTTTATTAACTTGTGCATTGTGCTCACTTCGGCAGCACATATACTAAAACTTGTGCGTCCACCAGCTAGATCAAATTATACCTATACAACATTTCCACCAACCCAGGAGTTTCTGCCTGCCTCTTTCAAGTCAGTTGTATGCCTGCCCCCCCCCCCGCCCTCCCCCCATCAGTATTCTGATTTCTGTCATCATCTGTTAGTTTTGTCAGTTTGGGGCTTGATCATACAATATATTCAGCATATTACTTATGGGATTCACCCATAATGTTTCATGTATTAGTAGTTCATTCTTTTTTATTGCTGGGTAGTAATCCATTGCATGATTATATGACTACTCTCCTGTTGGTGGGTATTTATGTTTTCAGTTTTATGTATTTTGAAGAATGCTGTGAACAGTCTTATAAATTTCTTGGTAAGCATCTGTGCATTTCTGTCAGCTGTGAAATGGCTAAATCATAAGGCAGGTGGAAAATTACGTTTTAACCAGCATGGAGTTTTTTTTTTTTTTTAATACAGTTTGTTATTTAAATTCTATAGTATTAAAGACTGGTAAAAAGCATAACTATTATGATTTCAAGATTTAAGTGATTCATTACCATATTATTATTTTTACACCTTGGATTGTGATCTGTGACAGTCTTCTACCAAACTGTCATTATTTGTTTAACTGTTAGACAAGTCTGTTAGATACAGCTGGTTGTATAACACTTTGGTAAGAACTGTGTTACTCAAGTTAGTGGTTGTTAGGGGAAATGAAACACTGGAAGGATGTGACTAAAAATGGATAGAAGAATCATGGGATTGCAAGTCAAAGAACTTAACATTGTTATTGTACTGCACAAGTCCTAGATATAAATGTAAAACTGAATTATAAAGTTAGTTATAAATGTAAATTTGCTAGAGGTGTGCAGTGATTTCCACCTGTGCTGAGATACTGATATGTTTGTAATGGGAACAGACAACAAAAGTCACTAAACATTTGTGTGAAATCAGTAGCATATAAGAGATGCCCTAGACTGAACAAATACAACGACTAGACCTGAAGAATGGAGTTCATGTAAGAGAAGAGAACTCTGAGGTAAATACTAGTATGCTCAGATTTGGGAGGTTATCATGCTTACTGAACATACACAGGCTGCTCTGCAAATAAGCTTCAATATTAAAATATAGAAAGAAGGACAGGATAGCTATGCCATGGAAAATAGATCCAGGGGAGCCAATGTACATCTAATAGGAGTTCCAGGAGGGAAGAGAAATTAGAAGAGGAGAAATAACCGCCGAGATAACAGATCGAGAGGATTGGAATATCCAGGCAGAGTCTTGGGCAGCCAGATTAGACTTCTCATCTGGGACATGGAATGTTAGATGACAGTGAAGCAGTGTTTTAAAAGTACTCATTGGACATACTTTGAACTCAGAATCTTATCCCTAAGCGAACTGTTATTCAAAGTGGGAGCAAAATAAAATCATTTTTACCCAGACTCACTCGGAATACCGCAGGATGTACTATATCAAATGAAAAATTAATCCAAGAAAATAGATGTGGAATTCAAGAAATAGTGATTTTAAAAAACAGTAAAACTTATTTCTTTACTTGCACATATAAGGCTTTTATGCTGAGATGTTTAATAGTGGCAATACATTTGGAAGGATACACAAAAACTGGAGAGGTGAACTGGGCCTCTGGGATAGAAGAAGGAGGTTTCACTGTATGCCCTTATAGCATGTTTAGCCTTTTGATCACATGTATTTATTTTGTGGAATTTTATAAATATAAAAAAATTTTAGGAGTGTAAAAACTGTAAGGGTTTAGAGCATGGGTTGCCAAGTCTGGCTGACCACATATTTTAGTATGATCTGTGACCTAAGAGTGGCTTTTATATTTTTAAGTGCTTGGGAAAAAAAACAAAAGAATAATTCTTTGTGACATGAAAATTATATGAAGTTCAAATTTCAGCATCCATTGGAACACATCTATGCCATTCATTTATGCATTTTCTAGGCTGCTTTTTTGCTACAAGACAGAGTTGACTGGTTGTGATATTTATTATTTGACTCTTTACCAAAAATGTTTGCTAACCTCTGATTTAGAGGTCAGATATAGACTTCCATATATATAAGAATTTTGCTGATAATAAAGGTAGCATTTCAAATTAGTGACTGGCCCATGGATTGCTTAAAAAGTGGTAAGAATTGACTATCTATTTGAGAAGATAAATTTTATATTAGGATTTTTTCAGGTGGGGATACCAAAATCAAGATGTCATGCAGGAAAAGACTGATAGGTTTAACCAGTAACAACAACAATGAAACAAAACTTTGGATAATGGGGAATAATACCTAAAACTTATTGTACACTTAATGCTTGTCATATTTTACTTGGTTAATTGTTACAATAACACTGCAAGGTAGGATCTGTAATTATCCCCACTTAACAGGTGAGAAAACTGAAGTTTATGGAGAGATTAAGAAACCTTGTCTGTATTGAGTTAAAAAGTAGTAGAGCAGATACATGAATTTAGGCCATCTGGCTCCCAAGCCTGTTGTACAGACGAAAACTGAGATATTTGTAATTTGTTAACATTGTATAGGCATTATCTCTGTCAGCACATCTAGATCTACCTCATTCCTTTTAGATATTTTGTTGCGTGAATGTTTGCAGTTTACTTAACCTTTCTCCTATTGATGGACTTTAAGTTGTTTTTATTTTTATTTTGCTGTTATATATAACACTAGTAAACATCTTATGCATGTGACTTTATAAACTAGTATGAATATTTCTGTAGTATAGAATCTTAAAAGTGGAATTGCAAATTGTTGGGTTAAACGGCATGTGCATTTAAATCAGTTTTATCCTCCAAAAAATAAGAATGTGTGTGTATGTATATGTGTATTTTTAGTTTGTCTTTAATCAAAGGTGTTGTAACATCTTGGAAAGAACCTTGGCCATCCAGACAAACTACTACTTTTTATGGATGAAGGCCAGAAAGGTTAAATATTATGCCCAAGATTACATAGCTATCAAGTAGCTATTATACTTGACTCTTTGAATTATTTTCACTGTATGACTGGCTGCCTTTGGCACATTTTTCTGTTTTACCTATAATAATATGAGTATTAGTGCCATCTATCTGGCTGAAATCCGTAAGTTTAGTTTTCCCCAGAAACACTTGTCAGAATGATCCATCTGATGTTACTTGTCCTTGGCACCCAACACAGTGCCTATCTTAGTCAGTTTGGATAATTATAACAAAGTGCCATAGACTGAGTGGCTTACAGACAACAAATATATTTCTTAAGTCTGAGATCAGGGTGCCAGCATGCATGGTTGGGTTCTGTGAGGACCCTTTTCCGGCTTGTAGGCTGCCAACTTCTCATTATATCTTCGCATGGCAGAAAGAGGGCTACTTAGTTCTCTGGGGTCTCTTTCATAAGGGCACTAATCCCATTCATGAGGGCTCCACACTTATGCACTGATTACCTTCCAAGGGCCCTATCTCTGTCATTTTGGGGGATAGAATTTCAGCATATGAATTTGGCAGGGGGAGGGGAGAAACATTCCATTCATTGCAATGACTGACACACAGTAGGTACTCAAATATTTGTTGAATCATGCTGCCTTTTGGTGATCAGTATTTCTGAATATTTACAAAGCATTTATTCAATGATGTGTTATGGAATACATATATCATTATAATACTCATTAATTGCTCAAGAAATAAAAAGTTTTAATTCCCTCCCTCACATATGTTTGTACTTCATAATGTTTTGATTTACTAGCAGAGCTTTTGTTTTCCAAATAATTTTTGTGACTTTGTTTTTGTTTAAAAAGAAGAATTCAAAATTATATGTTTAGTTTTTTAAAACTTTAATAAGAAATTATTCTGTACAGAAAATGTAGGAAGATTATACAGACTAGAACTTTGAAAATAAATAGATACAGATTCAAATGGATTGTTTGTATTTTGCAGGAAGCAGTAGGCTACTCTTATTGCAGAAGTTAGTTTGGTACACTGCAGGGTAAGCATCCTGGAAATGATGTATGAAATGTGTATTAGTTCCGTAAAATTATAGAATCAAAAGATTGAGTAGAAACTGCTTTAAGGTTGTATTATGTAGGAATCAGTGCTGTAGAATGAACTATGTTAACACTCTTTTGTTGTCTCAAAATCACAAGCCAAATAGAGAAGATGTAACAAGACCTTCAGAGTAATCTGTGTTCTACATTTTTGAGGGGTGGGGAGGGCAGGGGATGTGCTTAGTTTTTTAAATCCAAACTTGTAGTCAACAAATCTTCGTGCTTGTCTTAATGAACAAAATGGAGGTTACTTACAAATGCCTCTTTGGCACTACTACTAGAACTAAATCTGATTTGGTTTTGTTTTTTAAACAGCTTCATTGAGGTATAATTGACATGTAATAAACTACACATATTTAAAGTACACAATTTGATAATGTGAACATATGTATATACCTGAAATCATCACCACAATCAAAATGATGGACATATCCATCACTCCCAAAAGTTTCTTTGTGCCTTTTTATAATTCCTTCCTCGTACCACCTTCCCTACCCCCACCCCATCCCGAGCAACCACTCATTCCTCTGCTTTCTGTCACTACAAGTTACCTTACATTTTCTAGAATTTTATATAAATGGAATCATACTCTCATCGTAGTCTTTTGTTGGGCTTCTGTTATTGAGATTCAGCCACACTGAAGCATGTATCAGTGTATTCCTTTTTCTTGCTGAGCGGTGTTCCATTGTATGGCTGTAACAGTTTGTTTAACACATCCACTTGTTGATGGACATTTGAGTTGTTTCTAGTGGTGGGATGGTGCATATAAAGCTGCTATGTACATTTGTGTACAAGTCTTTGTGTGGGCATATGCTTTGATTTCTCTTGGTTAAATATCTAGTAATGGAATGGCTCAATCAGACAGGCTTATATTTAACTTGACTGTGAAACCATCTTACATTCCCTCCAGCAGTGTATTAAAGTTCTAGTTCCTCCACATTGTCACCAGCACATCAGTCTTTTTAATTTTAGCCTGTCTAATATTAGCCATTCTGTGGTATCTCATTGTGGTTTGAATTTGCATTTCCCTAATGGCTAACAATGTTGAGCATTTTTTTTCATGTGCTTATTTGAAGTGTTTCTTCATATCTTTTGCCAGTTTTTGATTGAGTTGTGTTTGTTTTGTTATTGCATTTTGATACTTTTAAAATATATTCTGAATACAAGTCCTTTATCATATATATGCTTTGCCCATATTTTCTCCTGGTCTGAGACTTGTTTTTCCATTCTCTTAATAGTGTGTTTCAAAAAGCACAAATTTTGATAAAGTCCCATTTATCAATTATGCTGTTAGTGTCCTATCAAAGAAATCCCTGCCTAACTCAAGGTCACAAAGATTTTCTCCTATGCTTTCTTCTAGTTTTATAGCTTTAGGTTTTTCATTTAGATCTGTGATTCATTTTGCGATTTTCTTTTAATTGAAATATAGTTGACTTACAATATTATATTAGTTTCAGGTGTACGATGTAGTGATTTATACCTAGAAGTTTGTACCTCGTAATCCCCTCCCCCCATCATGCCCCTCCCTCCGTGATTTATTTTTGAAGAATCTCCTAGTGCATATGAAGTGGTATCTCATTGTGGTTTTGATTTGCATTTCCCTGTTGGCTTATGATACTGAACATCTTTTCATGTATTTGTAGGCTTAATCTTTAGAGAAATGTCTATTCATATCTTTTGCTATTGGATTATTTATCTTTTTAATGTTGAATTGTAAGAGTTATTTATGCATTTTTGATGTAGACATCTAACAGATATATGATTTACAAGTATTTTTTTCCATCCTTTTCACTTCCTTGATATCCTTTATAGCACAAAAGTTTTTAATTTTTTTAAACTTTTTAATTTTAATGAAGTCCAGTTTATTTATTTGAAGATTATTTATTTATTTCAAGATTTACACTTATGTTTTGTTCTAAGAATTTTATAGTTTTAACTCTTACATTTAGATCTTTGACCCATTTTGAGTAAATTTTTGACTAGGTTGAGGTAAGGATTCAGTTTCATTCTTTTGCTTGTGAGTATCCAGGTGTCCTAGCACCATTTATTGAAAAGGCTGTTCTTTTCCCATTGATTTACCTTGCCACCAATGTTGAAAATCAGTTGACTTAATGTAAAGGCTTATTTCTGGACTCTAAATTCTATCCCATTAATCTGTATGTCTAGTCTTAATGCTAGTTCCATCGTGTCTTGATTACTGTAGCTTTGAAGTAAGTTTTGAAATGGGAAAGTTGAGTCCTCCAATTTTGCTCTTCTTTCTCAATACTGTTTTGGCTATTCTGGTTTCCTTGAATTTCTGTGTGAATTTTAGGATAAGCTTATTGATTTATATAAAGCTGGGAATCTGAAGAGGATTGTATTGAATCTGTAAATCAATTTGGAAAGTACTGCCATCTTAATAATATCAAGTCTTATAATCTGTGAACGTGGTATCTTTCTATTTATTCAAATCTTTAATTTCTTATAACAGTGTTTTGTAGTGTTCAGAGTACAAGTCTTGTACTTCTTTTGTTAAAATTATTCCTAAGCATTTAATTCTTTTTTGTATAAATCAAATTGTTTTCTTAATTTTATTTTCAGATTGTTCATTGCTGGTATATAGAAATGCAATTAATTTTTGTGTATTAATTTTATATCCTGCAACCTGACTGTGCTCATATATTACTTATAATAGATTTTTAGTGAATTCCTTGGTGTTTTCTGTATACAAGATCACATCATCTGCAAATAGTTTTACTTATTTTTTTTTAACTTGGAGGTCTTTTATTTTCTTACCTTGCCTAATTGCCCTAACTAGAGCATCCTCCAGTATAGTGTTTAATAGAAGTGATAAGAGCAGACATCCTTGTCTTATTCCTGGTCTTAGGGGGAGTACATGAAGTCTTTTACCATTAAATATGAAGTTAGTTACGGGTTTTTTGTATATGCCCTTTATCGGGTTGAGGAAGTTCCCTTCTACTAGTTTGTTGAGTGTTTTTTTCAGGAAGTGGTGCTGGATTTCATAAAATGCTTTTTCTGTGTCTATTGATACAGTCATATGGGTTTTGTCCTTTACTAATGTGGTGTATTGCATTGATTTTTGGATGGTAAATTCACCTTGCATTTTGGGGATAAATCTCACGAGTCATGGTGTTATGTGTTGATAGATTCAGTGTGCTAATATTTTGTTAAGGATTTTTCTGTCTGTATTCATAAAGAATATTGGTCTGAAGTTTTCTTTTGATACCTTTATCTGGTTTTAATATCAGAATAATACCAGCCTTATAGAATGAGTTGAGAAGTATTCTTTATGCTTTTTGGAGGAGTTTGTGAAAAATTGGTATTAATTCTTTTTTTTAATAAGCAACAAGAATTTATCACTATGTAACACGGGGAACTATGTTCAATATCCTGTATTAATCTATAATGGAAAGTAATCTATATATATATATATAAAACTGAATCACTTTGAATCACCTGAAACTAACACAATATTGTAAATCAACTGTACTTCAATTTAAAAAAAAAAGAATAAAAGATGGATATCCAGGCAAATACAGTAAACAATCAAATTAGGCTATGCATTCTTTAAAACCAAGTTTGGACTCTAAACATTTTAACTCTGGTGTCATGAAGCTCACTTGACAAAGCATGTCATTAAGGCGAAGGTAGGGGTCAGCTCAAGTCTAGAGAATTCCACCAAATCCTTCCTGTACCCAGAATCTAAGCCACGGGTCCAGGGAGACTGTCCACCTGTGAGGTTACTCCACATTTCATTATTGAAATCCTTTTATGGAATTCAGGGTAGGCATGTCAGGTATAAACTTTTTTTGCATGTGTGTAACAGGTAGCAGAATTTTTGTAACACATTGGCTGGGGCCCGGTGGTTCATGAACCACTGGAATTGATTCTGGAACCGCGTTGATCCTCAGTTCCTCCTTGGAGGTCGGGAGTTCCGTCTCGTCTGCGCTGGCGGCCAGGCACGCGTCCCTCTTGTGCTTGGGCTGCTCCCAAGGCGGCCGCGTGCGGGGCTGGGAGTGGGCCAGGCTGGGTTCGGGACAGGGTCGGAGCCAAACCGGTCTGTTATTAATTCTCGCTAACAGTTGGTTGAATTCACTAGTAAAACCATCTGGTTCTAGACTTTTCTTTGTGGGTAGTGTTTTGATAACTAATTCAGTCTCATTATAGATCTATTCATATTTACTATTTCTCCTTGAGTCAGTAGCAGTAGTTTGTGTCTTTATAGGGCCTAGTCCATTTACAGTTTAAAGCAATTTAAATAATAACAGAAATTTTGTAATTTTCCATGTAGTTAACGTTTCTGTTTTCTTCATTGCTTTGTGTAGTTCCATATTTCCATCTGGTATCATTTTCCTTCTGCCTAAAGAACTTGTAGTGCCAGGTCAGATGGTGATGAATTCTTCTGACTTTTTAATATCTAAAAAAAGTAATTGTTCTTGAAAGATACCTAGAATTTCTGAGTATAGAATTTTAGGTAGACGTATTTTTCCTTTCAGTCCTATAAAGCCATTGCTCCACTCTGTTTCTTGTGTGTGGTGGTTTTCCTTAAGCCACTGTTAAGATTTTCTAATTATCTTAAGATTTGAGCAATTTGATCATCATGAGCCTTGCTTTAGTTTGCTTCGTGGCTCTTGTGTTTCGTATTCGTTGAGCTTCTTGGATTGATATATTGGTAGTTTTCATCAAATTTGGAAAATTTTTAGCCTTATTTCTTTAAATATTTCCACCAGCCTCTTCCCTCCTTGGAGATTCTACTTACTATATATGTTAGGCAGCTCGAAGTTGTCATACAGTTTACCAGGTGCTCTATTTATGTGTTTCATTCTTTTTTGCTTCTATATTTTGAATAATTCTTTTGCTGTGTCTTCAATTTATGAATATTTTTTCTGAAATATCTAATCTGCTGTCAATCCCTTTCAGTATAGTTTTCATCTCAGACATTGAAGATTTCATCTCCTGTAGTTTAATTTGGAACTTTTTTTTATGTCAGCCATGTCTCTCCTTAGTTTTTTGAACATGAACATCTTTTTAAATACAGTTATAATAACTGTTTTAATGTCCTTTTCTGTGAACTTGAGCATCTGTATCATTTCTAGGTCAGTTTCAATCTTTGAGTTTTTTCATTATGGGCTGTATTTTTCTTTTTCTTTGTGTGCATGATTGTTTTTGTTTGGATGTCAGGCATTTTGAATTTTATTTTACTGGGTGCTGGATATTTTTATATTCCTATAAATATTTGTGAGGCTTGTTGTGCAGTTACATGGAAACAGTTTGATCCTTTCAGGTCTTGCTTTTAAGATTTGTTGGCAGGACCAGACCCATGTTTAGTCTAGAGCTAATTATTTCCCACTACTGAGGCAAGACCTTTTTGAGTACTTTACCCAATGCCCCATGAATTTTGAGGTTTTCCAGTCTGTCTGGTGGGAACATTCACTGTTCTTGGCTCTGTTTGAATGCTGGGTTCTGTGTCTTCTAATTTTTTGTGTGCTTCTTTCCTTAGCTTCAGTTAGTTTCTTCCTATACCTGCAGTGATCAGTGCCCTACTGCGCACCTAAAGGGTGTCATCTTCAGATCTCTGGAGTTCTCCCCTGCTGCAGCTCTCTCCTCAGGTACTATATCCTTTGAATCTAGCTGCCTTGGTCTCCTCAGACTGTCAGTTCCATCTTAGCAACTCAGGGTGCTGGCTGGGCTCTGCTTAGGAGTGGACTCCCTGTGCTGTGTCCTGGAAACTAAGGCAGTAAGCTTTGCAATCAGTTGTTTTCTTGTTTTGGGTCACTGTACGTTATTACCTAATGTTCAGTATCTTGAAAATCATTGCTTCATATATATTGGGGGTTTTTTTAATTAATTTTGTTTGTTTTTAGTTGTTTCAAGTGTCAGAGTAAATCTGGTCCATGTTATTCTATCTTGATTATAAGAGGCTTTAGTCTGTTTTAAAGAGTAAGAATTGATGGCTCCTAAGGTTTATTTCAACTCTGAGATCTTTGATTTTGTTTTATATATCTTTGACAGCTCAATTTCCCATCTCGACAGTGTCCCATTCTCTCCTCAGAACACTTTACTGTCTGCTGTTGGTGCTTGAAAGGTTGCTTGGGATTAACTCTGGGTTATGAGTGAACCTTGTTTATCATACAGACACACTACAGAGAATGATGGCAATCAAGGTGTAACAGCAGAAAATGGGTGTTTTCTCTAATACTGTTCTTAGCATAATCAGAGCTGTCATAATCTAGTCTTCCAGGATGTGGCTAAAGAGTTCCCTTCAGGAACTAGGCAAATAAAACTTTAATTGGAATCGTATTTTTAACAACCAACCACAGAGCTGTGTTGCTAACATTTGTATTCTAAAGTAATTACAGCAACTTTTCTTTCAGTGGATAATATTCAACTGTAAGATAAGCATGTAAGATATCTGAAACCTATATTTTGCTTAAAGGAGGGAGAAAGAAACCTTGGCTTTAATGCTACCACTTAGTAGTTATGTAACGTAATTAACCTTACTTAAATCGTTTCATTTCTGAGCCTGTTTTTCCTATCCAGAATGAAGATAATAGCAACACTATTCTGAAAAGATGGCAAGGGAAATGTATAAAAATACTTCCTAAAGCAGTATCAAGATTTTTGTATCACAACCCACTTATAAATACACTTTATGTGGATATCTCATGCCTATGCATGTATGTATGTGTGTGTATATGTGTGTGTGCATGTGTGTGTGCATGTGTGTGTGTGTATGTATATATGTATATATATATATATTTGCAACCAAAAACTACTATATGTGATATACACCAGTATTTCCTGTTCTAGTTCACTGAAAAATAAACCTTTGGTAGTGACCCATTAATGGGTGATTTCTCACAGTTTAAAATATATTATCTATATAAAGAAAGAGAAACTGTGAGGTATCATATTAATAAAAGGTTGAAATACTTAAATTATATACTGTTAGTTCTATTATTAAGTTTGAATATAGTATAGTTAAATATGTATAACTTTATTATCAACAATTATATAAGATTATATCTCCACATTTTTAGCTCTAGTCTTTTCCCTGATAAACAGGCTTAGTAGTAACTTATAAATAGTTAAAAGAGATACCTCTGAGTTTTAACTTTTAAACAATGAAATTTAAGTGGTTTCTTATGCTAAGAATTACAGTTTTGAGGCATGTTAAAGTCCTGGAACTAATACTAGCTTTGCATCCTTGTTTTTTGCTTAGTTTTCTTAATACTGAGTTTTTTCCTTTTTTTCTGTGTCACTTAAATAACATTTACAATCAGTAAAACAGATGCCACCATAGTAAAACTTACTTGTGGTGAGTTAAATTTTTAAGAATACTTAGTTATCTTTTGGTTAACTAAAGAAATAAATGAAAAAGGGTAGTTAAGTCCATAGTTTGTGGCCCACTAGCCATAAGAAGTTTGAATCTGTCCTGCATTTTGCACAGATATGTGCCACAGAAAACACACATTGCAGCATTTTTCACAGAAGGCATCCAGGCTTTCCTAATGACCAAGAAGCTGGCTAGGACTGATGTTCCCACGTGACCTTCCTCCATAGGTTCTGCTGCACTGGTAGAAGCCAGCTCTGTTAAAAGCCTACTGTAATATCGCATATTCTTCTTGACAAACACTTCATTAGAACAGAAGTCCTCTCTGCAGGGGAGGCCTTCCCTGTGCCTGTCTTCTAGATCTAACTTTCTCTATTTCTAGAAGGGGATTTTTAGTTTAGAAAGAAACAAGGAAGACCTCACACAACTTGGTTGTGGTATGAAGGATAGCATCTAATTTTATAAATTTATAAACAGTTCTTAAATTTTTTCCCTGCAGATAAACATTTTCATGTTTTTTTTTCTTTATATAGACTCCAGACCTTTCCAGACTTATAGGAAATCTGTTGCTGTGCAATACGGTGGAAAGAATTATGTGATCTAATGCTCAAATAATCTACTGGAGGACTTTGGATATAAAAATGTTTCTTAATGTGTTTTCCAGATGTCTGTGACCTTTTGAAATTGCTTTTCCCCCCACTTAATTTTAGGGCTGTTAGAGTGACTGAGTTGAGCTATAGAAATTAATGAAGTAGAATGCTTGAATTGGATAAACTGGAAGACAGTATCTCTCTAGAAAGCCATTATGAATATAACAAAAACAGTTTATAGTTCTTCCCAAATGGTGATATGCTATAGATGGGAAATGGCAAGTTAATCAAAATATTTTGTTAATAAAGAGTTATATGTGATGTAATTTTCAAATAGTTAGAGACCAATAGAATCTACATAATACAAACTATGCTAAACATAATTTTAATGGTTCATTGATTCATTCAGGTTATGGATGTATAGACATTCTGGTTGAAAGTATTACGTGCGAAATTTTAGTGTTTTGTAAGGTATTTTTCTTAATACTTTCTCCCAGGTTTTATTGACTATTCTAAATTAGTGCCTCTCATGGTGCTCTACCTGCAGTAGTCATATAGCCAAGTTTATCGAAGCTATCAACAATTTGATATGCTTAAGGAAACAAAATTCTGATTGATTCTGATCTGTTTCTTTCAGAAAAATCACCACCCATGTAATGGAATTTTACCTGATGTGTAGGTCAGATTTCTTTATTCTGGATATCGTGCTAAAAGTACAGGAAAAATGCATTATTTCTCATTTCTGCAAGTAGTCTTCACTGCTGAAGGAAGAAATTTTTTAAGCTACAGCCGAATTCATTTTGGTACTTTTTATGGAAATCCTGATTTTGTTTTTACTTTTTTATAACCTTTTGCTAAAGGAATGAACAAGCAAAGAGCTTATCTCATTAGACAAGTCCATAATAATAAGAATGCCTAGAAGAGGATTGATTCTTCAGACCCGGACCCACTGGCTACTGTTTGGTCTTGCTTTACTCTGCAGTTTGGTGTTATTTTTATATCTTCTGGAATGTGCCCCCCAGACTGATGGAAATGCATCTCTTCCTGGTGTCATTGGGGAAAATTATGGTAAAGAATATTATCAAGCCCTCCTACAGGAACAAGAAGAACATTATCAAACCAGAGCAACCAGTCTGAAACGCCAAATTGCCCAATTAAAACAAGAATTACAAGAAATGAGCGAGAAGATGAGATCATTGCAGGAGAGAAGGAATGTAGGGGCTAATGGCATAGGCTATCAAGGAAACAAAGAGCAAGCACCTAGTGATCTTTTAGAGTTCCTTCATTCCCAAATTGACAAAGCAGAAGTCAGCATAGGAGCCAGACTACCTAGTGAGTATGGAGTCATTCCCTTTGAAAGTTTTACCTTAATGAAAGTATTCCAGTTGGAAATGGGTCTCACTCGCCATCCTGAGGAAAAGCCAGTTAGAAAAGATAAGCGAGATGAATTGGTAGAAGTTATTGAAGCCGGCTTGGAGGTCATTAATAATCCTGATGAAGATGATGAACAGGAAGATGAGGATGGTCCCCTTGGAGAGAAACTGATATTTAATGAAAATGACTTCATAGAAGGTAATGTGAAAAATATGTTGATCCATAGTTATGTTAGTATGATAGAATCCTATTATTGTATGCTGGCGATATGTCAGTCATTACCCACAGTATTAAAGCATTTAAATTTTTAACCACTAAATTCCAACAAGAATCTGAAGTGACTTTTTAGAAAAAATTATAATGTGGCCGTAATAAAATAGAAAATAAGGAGCAGGGAAATAGAAAAAAATCTAAGCTCATGTAGCAAAATACCCCCCAAGCTGAAGGGCTCTTCAGGTTGTGTGTGTATTTGCATATATATGTATTTGCATTCATTTCTTAACTGGTCTTGATGTTCCTTTTTTATATATTTTTAAATATATGAACTGAGACTCAAGATTTGAAAACCATTTGCTGAAGGAAAGAAAAAATTCTAATTTAGCTGATTAGTGGTTATTCTATATTTTGGGGGGAGGAGAAACACATGTCAGAACATCAGGCATACATAGTTCTGAAAAGCATATTTGGCATTTGTAAAAGTAAAGAAATAAACCTGATTTTCTATTACAGACTGCAGAAAGGGCATGGATTTTTATATCAGTATGGGACATGACTCAAAAGTTGAGGAACACTTGTAATTTAAGATATTTGTTCATTGATATAAACAGGAATAATTATAGATCTCAACCCATCTCCCTCTTAATACTCCCTGCTAGATATTTAATTGCAGACTTAAAGCCATTTTGTATACAAATACTTCTTAAAAGTTGTCTTTGCTTCATTCTATAAACAGTATACCACATGTAGGCTTTTTTGATCCCAAATCATCATGGGTATCACTTGCTTGAGGCTTTTAGAGGCCATCAGGAGGACATTGAGCTTTTCTGTGGCATTTCAGCTATCTTCTGCCTATAGCCATCTCTTTCTGCTGCTGTCACTTCCTGCAATTTTTGATGGGTTGTTTCTTTCAGAACTCTTCTAATTTTTCTGCATGCTCAGCTTTTTGTCTTCTGACTCTGTATGTTTGTAACTTATGGCAGAATTGAAAGCTACAGAGGAAATAAGATAACTAACTAAGATGTATAAAATGTCTTCATGTCCGCCTAAAAAGAAAGGAACCTATGGCAGTTTTATTTCTACAGCTTCTGCTTTTCTTATAACTCTCCTTGGATTCTGTCACTTACAGGATTTTTCTCTGCATGAAACATATTTTGTCCCTCACTTTTTCTCCATTGTACCTCTTCCTTCACCAAAAAAAAAAATAATTACTGACAATGACTGAGTAACTCCTGTTCCTCTTCCAGACTTTAGCTTAGATGTCACTTCTTCTGGGAAGGCATCTCCAACCTGCAAGTCTAAGATAGCAGTGCCTCCTATGTGCTCTTGTGACCTCTACCCTGTGTCCTCTCTCAAAGCACTTTTGTGCTCTTGTGACCTCTACCCTGTGTCCTCTCTCAAAGCACTTTTGTGCTCTTGTGACCTCTACCCTGTATTCTCTCTCAAAGCACTTTTCATAGTATATGGCATTGCCCATCTCCTGTTAGACTGTCAGTCTCAGGAGGAGTGGGACTTGTTCACTGATTTATTCCCAGATGTTGACTGACTCACACTTCTGTAAGTCTAACCTCTCTCCTCAGTGTTGCCCAGGAGACTTCCATACTTTTTTCCTAAAGGCATCTCAAATCACCATGTTTAAATTTATGCTAACTTTTCGTCTGACTTTGCTCTGTTCAGAATGTGTATGTTTGCATGTGTATATCACTGTAATATTATTTCTTTATTTCTCTATCACCCTCACTCAGCTGACCCTTCCTCAGAACTGGGACATGTATCGCTCTTTATACCATCAGTGCCTGGCACAAATGCACTCAATTCGTTTTTGTTAAGCTGAACCGACTAATAGACATTGTGACTCTCAGGTCTAGAATTTAGTATTGCTATAAGTAATTTCTTTATTTTCGTCATTTGGTTTTGTATTGATAGGCTCTGCTATTTAAAAAGTCATATGTAAAAAGGAATCATTGTCATTTTTTTTTAATTGGGAGGAGAGGTAATTATGTTTACTTATTTATTTTATTTTTAGAGGAGGTACTGGGGATTGAACCCAGGACTTTGTGTATGCCAAGGTACATAGTGTGACTGCACTCTGCCACTTGAGCTATACCCTCCCCAAGGAATCACTGTCATTTGGAGCATATTTTATGGATTGAATACTCTAGCGGAGTGGTGAATGCTTTTTTAACCTCTCCTTTTAAAGAAATAGTTGTTACCGACTGTACAGTGGGGATAAATATTTTTACAAATAAATAAAACTCCTATAAGTTTGGTTTTGCATTCTTGATATTTGGGTGAAATCAGTAGCCACATTGAATTTGTAAACTTTGACATGGAGACATCTTTGTTCCTAACTCTTTCCTTTAGGTTATTATCGTACTGAGAGAGATAAGGGCACACAGTATGAGCTCTTTTTTAAGAAAGCAGACCTTATGGAATATAGACACGTGACCCTCTTCCGCCCTTTTGGACCTCTCATGAAAGTGAAAAGCGAGATGATTGACATTACTAGGTCAATTATTAATATCATCGTGCCACTTGCTGAAAGGACTGAAGCGTTCGCGCAGTTTATGCAGAACTTCAGGTAACTCTCAAGGCTTAGTGATTTGGCTAAGTGCTCCTTTAAAAAAAAGCATATTTCTTGCCGTTTTATTTAACTTACCTTCACTGAGTATGATGACTTAGAATTACAGAGTAATTCTGCAGGCTCAGGGGAACTTTATGTTTTGATGTTCCCTTTTTTCTTATAGTATGTGTACTATATTGTATTTTTGACAATTTGAACTATGAAGTAAACTGAGGGTGACAATTATTAGAAACTAAATTTGATGACCTTTATAATTGTGTTTTAATTCATTTTAGGACAAGTTGAATTTTTAAAAGTAACTTTATTGAGGAATAACTTACAAACAATTAAATCCACATATTCTAAATATAGAGGTTTCATGACTTGACGAATGTGTACATTCATGTAACTGTCTCCTCAATCAAGATATAGAACATTGTTATCTCTCCAGAAAATTCCACTGAGAACAATTTGAATTTTAAAATTGAAAGAAATTTTGGAAATACAAATATTCAAGTGAAAGATGGGAGAACATTATTCCATCTTGGGAAGCAGAGATTATAACATTTTTTAAATATTTTTTTCTTTTTTTGATCATTAAATTTGGGTTTTTTAAATGCTGAAGTGTTAAAAAAAATTAACAGCTTCATATTAGGTAACTACTTGAAAGTTTTACTTTTTATTTTACTCTAACAGTTGTCATGTTTTTAATACTTTAATATGCTTTTTTTTAATAACTTCGTAATTCCAGTCTTTGTTCTCATTGAAGTTGTTGAATGTAAAAGTTAGTTACACAATTCTGTTGCAGAATTTCTCAGAATATCTAAAAGTCATGCTTCCAAATGAGTTTCATCTTTTTGAAATTGCTCACTTGAAATCTGACTTCCTAAAACATTTTTTAATTGCCTGTCTTGGAATTATCTTCAGATGCTACATTATTCTTTATAGTTAATAATCTCAGTCATGGCAAATATTTATTCCTTGACAATAGGTATAATTTCTGGAATTAGGCAGTCTGAAGACAAAATACCTTTTGACTCAAAACTTGAATTATTTATTTATTTGCTTTTGAACTGATTGAACTTATTTCCTTGAGCAGCTTGTAACTTGCTTCTGAAGGCAATGCCAAAGCAAAAGCTCCAAAGATGTTTTGAAATATGGCGACTTCTTGTGCTGCTTACATGCCCCTTCAAGTGTTGCATTCATTTAGACATATATGTTGTCATGTGCTTGCTGTGACGCCTTTAATAATTCAGCAATATTGCCAGTTTTATTTTCACTTAAAGCTCCATGTGATTTCATCCTACGTAAGAAATGCTTCGTTCATTTTCTTGTTAAAGCTTCATGTGATTGCTTTCTGAATGACTAGTGCCTTATGTATTTTCCTGAATGAACTCTTTTTCAATTCTGTTAGGGATGTATGTATTCATCAGGACAAGAGAATTCATCTCACAGTGGTGTATTTTGGTAAAGAAGGACTATCTGAAGTCAAGTCTATCCTCGAATCTGTCGCAAGGTTGGTGAGGCATGTTTGCATTGAAGTCCTTGATATATAACTTTAGAAGAATGAGAATTTCAGATATTTAATGAGTATTTCAGATATTTAATGAGTCAATAATTTTGAATAGCTGCTGTTAGCTGAGCATGTGAGTGGTGGTGGTAGCAAGTTCCTCATTTCACCCCTGAGTTCACTCGTGCAACTCTAGATGACTCATCTTCCCTTAGCCTCTTAGCAGACAGCCTAGCTGATCTGGGTGCTCTCACTCTGTGGCCCGCTCACCTTCTGTATATTTGCCTCCATTTATTCTTCATTTCCTTCCGTTGAACTCTTTCCCTTTTTCTAAATCTAACCTCTTCACTTTGATTTCATCTCCTGAGCTTGTCTCTTACTTGCCACCCTTCTTTCCTTTCATTTTCCTAAGTTCCTTCTCACCCTGCAAGTGATGCTTATTTAGGACTCCCCTATCCTTCAGAGACCCCTGCCTGACTCTACGGTTCCCAGTAGCTACTCTTAGGTTTCTGTCCTTTCACAGCTAAACCTCACAGAACGGTAGTTCTCTAACCCAGCAACTCATAGTACCTGGCACATAGTAGGTGCTCAGAGGTTTGAATGAATGAATTAGTAATTCCTTAATACTCCATTATTAATCCTGTAGCTTCTCAACCTTTTTATCTCTAAGTTATGGGCCCAAAGTTATGACCTAACTGCCACAATCTGGCTTTTCTCTGTCATCCTCCTTGATTGTTTGTTTACATTTGATACCTAACCAGTACTCCCTTCTTGAAACTTTCCTCTGATGTTTGTAAAATGTAAATATTTTGTAAATGTAGATATGTTATAATGTAAGATATTAGGTTGATTGTCTTTTCTGACCACATCAACTCTGTATCCTTTACTTGCTTCTCTACCTTTCTGCTAGTTGTGGCCATTCCCTAAGAGTCCAGATTTGGCCGGCCATTCTTCTCGAATCGTTCAACTAACATTCATTGAGTCCCACCGACTATGTTCCAGGTACACTGCTCGGGAGTCTGACTGGGGTGGCTGGGATAGGACTGGGCCCAGAGGAAGGAGTTGCAGTTCCTACCCCAAAGGGACTCTCACAGCATTGGAGTATAAAAAACAGACACTGTCTTCTCCTCCCCTTTCATCAGCTCCTCCTCCTGATGGCCCCCTTTCAGTTCAGACTAAGACCATTCTCACGATCCCCTGGGCTTGATGTCTGAGAGCCAGAGTCTTCACTCATTCTTTACCTCTTATTTGTCAGCTCCTGCTCACTGCACAGGACCTCTGCTCTGTCCTTTCCTTGCTGCAGCCACCACTCTAACCCAGGTTCCCCCTCCCTCCATTTCTTCCCTTATCTCTTCCCTCCTTACCATTTTCAGATCACCTACTAAGTGCTAATGGCTCACGTTGTTATTACAAAGTTGTCCCTGCATTAATCCAGATTCCTCTGTGGCAAATGATGGAAACTTACCTTAAACTTGCTTGAGGAAAATGGGAGCATTATTGAAGAATCTTGACTAACTCCTGAAATTAAAGGGATTATTATAACCAGATTTAATGAAGAAAACCAAAACAGCTTTGGTATCTTAGGAGCTGGGACCAGAGACTCAAATACCATCAGAATCTCTTATTGTCTTCTTACCTGTTTTTCTCTGCATGTTGACTTCATTCTCCTGTTGCAGAGTGGCTTCTTCCACATGTGAGGTATATGGCTGTTGGCAGCTCTGAGCTCACATCTTCTCAGCTTTACCATCAGAGAGAAAAGAGCTTTCTCCCAGGTCCAGTTGAGCAAATCCCAGAGAAGGACTTTTGCCCACTCTTGAGCCAGTCACTATGGCCAGGTGGGGTGGGGGTATTGTGATTGGCCCAGCTTGAGTCTAGTCCGGTCCCTAGGAAATTACTGTGGTTGGGCTATTCTATGATTAGTTCCTCCACTTGGTGCTGGGGAGTGTGAGGTGGTGATCAGAAGTTTCCCCCAAAGAAGGGAGAGATTTATAACCTGTAAAAGGGGAGCCCCTGGAGTCCACTCCATGCACTATTTGAGTCTTTGTTTCCATCTCTCCATTCCCCATTCTATACTATTGTAAGAGTAATCTTTTTTAAATGTTGCTTTTTTGATCCAGCTATCCCCTAGTACAGCGGTTCTCCAACTTTAACATCAGAGTCACCTGGAGTGACTTGTCCCAAGAGAGAGACAGATGCTCAGCTCCTCCCCTAGTATCTGATGCAGGGGACTGGGGTGGGGCCTGAGAATTTGTATTTCTAACACGTTCCCAGGGGAATCTGATGCTGTGGATGCAAGGACTTGTCTGTGAGAACCACTGCCCTAGTGGAAAAACCCTGACTCCTCCTTGCCTTTAGAACACTGGCTTTAACTTCTCACAGAAGGTACCCCTCAGTCTGACCCTTTTCTGATCTTCTCTCACTGTTCCCATTTTAGGACCCCTCTGTTCCAATCTGATTTGTCTCATCCCTGTTCTTTAAATTGCTTTCTACTTTCTTGCCTCCTTGCCTTTGAGAAGAATTAATTGGAATGACCTTTATACTCACCACTGAATTCAGGATTCTAACCAAGGCATAACTTAAATTCTGCTTCTAGCATCTTCTCTAACTACTCCAGACAAAAGCAATCTTTTCTTTCTCAGAACTGCTGTTCATTCATTCATTCAACAAATATTTATTGAACTCCTACTCTCTGAGGGACACTGTGTCCATAGTAGTGAACAGAACAAAACCTCTGCTCTCATGGAGCTTACATTCTAGTGGAAGACACTCGAACAGACATGTCTGGTGGTACTGAGGAAAACAAAGCTGGGCAAGGGGATAGACGTTAAAGAGAAGGGAGCTTAGGGCTACGTCACATACAGCATGAGGAGATCCCTCTGATAAGGGGACATTTGAGCAAAGATATGACAGACTTGAGAGAAGAGCACCCTTTGTATGTATCATTCATGAGGTTTGCATTATTTATTACCAAACATGATGGCTATTTTTCCCTGTGTATATTTCTTATCTTCCCAGTAGGTTTTTAAGATCCTGAAGGGTAGTGGTCTCTCAACGCTTATTAACCTCACACCACTAGCATGTTGCCTCAAATGTGGGCATTTAGTGAGTATCTGTCCTTGATGATGGTCATACACATGAAGCTCCTGATTGCCTTTCCCTGTATGAATGTAGAACCAACATAGTAAATAACCTGAAGTGTAAAATATGTTTTGTAAGTTGTGTTGAAGGAAGTCAACTTTAAATGGAACTTACCATTTGTTATATGTGCTTTCCTTATAGTGAGTCTGATTTTCACAATTACACCTTGGTCTCATTGAATGAAGAATTTAACCGTGGACGAGGACTAAATGTGGGTGCTCGAGCCTGGGACAAGGGAGAGGTATTGATGTTCTTCTGTGATGTTGACATCTATTTCTCAGCCGAATTCCTTAACAGCTGCCGGTTGAATGCTGAGCCAGGTGTGTAAAATGGTGGTGGGTGAGTTGAGTGTAGAATTTAAAACAGTGTCAGCATGTCTCATATTTTGAATCAAGTTAATTATGTTTTTTTTTTTTGAGTTATATTAGGCATAATTTAACTGGAATTTTAAGTAGAAAAGTGAAAATTTGCCCCTCAAGTTCATACCCCTTGTTCTCTTATGGCCAAATGCCAGTGTCTGTATTTGAATCTAAATAAACACATGCAAAGAAATAAAAAGTCATGAAATTGACAAGGAGGAAGCAGCACCCATTAGAAAAAGAGCCAAGCCAACAGTGTGATGTGTGAGAGTCAGCAGCACTGTACCTCAGGCAGATGGTGCCGGCACACTTACGGGCGTGCACGCTTACGGGGGTTGAGGATCAGTTGGTGCTTGGTCTCCAGACTGTGCATTTGGGGATGATTACTTATACTTTGTTTTATGTTGTATATAGTTTTCAAAAACATAAGAGCAAATGACATTTTTATGTATCAAATATTACTTTAAATATGAAAAGGAAGTTTTCTGTATTAAAAAAAATCTCACAGTAAATGTTTTTGATATAGAACTACTCATATCATTCAAATTACTACCTTCTTACAAGTCAATTTATTTAGGGATAGTTGTCAGGAACCCTGTGAGACCTAGTGAGTAAATGTGGGTTAGATTTACTTTTTTTTTTTTTTTTTACACCAGACAGGATGAAGCCCAGAATGTAGAAGCTGAAGGAGATGTGTTTGCTTAATATAAGAGAAATATTTTATATAAAATATTTTATATAATGTTACATTATTTCTTTAATGTAAAACAAATAGAATTGCCTCTGGGAAATCAAGCTCCCCTTTCCTAAGTGGATTCTAACGAAGAGTTAAACATTTGCTAGGGATCTTGTAATAAAAGGCTGCCCATTACTTGCAGGGTCGTTGACAGCTTCTGAGCACTTCATATTATCATTTCTGATTGAGGCCAGTCTCAGCAAGGGGGTCTCTATTGAGGGGAGGTGGGCTAGTTGATTAGCTTTAAAGGTCCCTTCATTGATAACAGTTTGAATGCTCATGACAAAGGCTTTTGAAGGGGGCTATCACATCGGATATTTTTAACTCTTAATTTTCCCAGGGTTTCAAAATCTTGTTCAGATCAATCTGCAGTTCTATATTTTAATTATTCTCTGTATATCCATGATACAGTATCCTTTGGATTCACTGTTCCTATGATTTATTTTGGAGAGTGGATTTAACAGAAGTTTCTAAGTCTCTTGGTGATTGTCAGAGGTTAACCTTTATCTATTACTGTTAATTCAATGAAATAATGATTAATTAATGGCTCACCTAATGAACAGCTGAGAAAATGCTTTTGTGTATCTCCCCAAAGTCAAAGGGTATAAATGTATCACAAGGGAATAGAGCACTCTTTATAGTCTTTTTTTCTCTGTTCTTTTGCAGGGTTATAGTTTCATAGTCTAACTTATTGATATATTATGAAGTCATCATCGTGTTCATCAACATGAGTTTTCAGTAGCCTGAATATTGATAAAATACAACATTAATAAAATAAAATTACAATATGTAACAAACACTTTAACAAAGTCTTAGTAGATATTGCAATAAACATCAGTGGTTTATTTTATGACTTCTTTTTGTATGTAAACATATATTTTAATTTGTAGGTAAGAAGGTGTTTTACCCTGTGGTGTTCAGTCTTTACAACCCTGCCATCGTTTATGCCAATCAGGATGTGCCACCGCCTGTGGAGCAGCAGCTGGTAAGACTTGGTTATGAAAGGCCTCAAAGATCCTTGCTAGGTTCCTTTATGTTTGTTTCACAACAAAGTAGAAAACAAAGCTTCAATTAAAAACTGTAATTACTGTAAACGCATATCCATAGTCTACCCACCTCCATAAAATGCTTTTGTATTGTTTCAGAATTAAATGTCATTGGGTGAGGGCAGAGTTTAGGCCACAGAGAAATACTCATGTTCTAGAATGTGAAAATTATCTATTTCTACCAACTTAATTCTAGTAATACTAAAAATAAATTTTAATTTTAAAAAACTTACTAACTAGAAATTAAAACTACTAAATAAATAAGAAGGAATAATATACTACAGGAAATTACTTAGAAAGTCTTGGAATAGGAATGCCATATATCAGAACTTACAGTTATTGACAAAGTTATATAAGTTTTGGGAAAAAATTTAAATAAACTTCTGTGAAGTAATTGAGATTTACAGAAAAGTCGGAAAGATAGTATAGAGAGTCACTGTACTTCACCTATTCCCCTATTGCTTCCCCTATTGCTAACATCTTATATGACTGTGGTTCATTTGTCAAAATTAAGAAATTAACTTCGGAAAGTTACTGCTTATTACACTATAGTTTTTATTGAGATTTCACCAGTTTTTCTACTAACGTCCTCTCTCTTCCAGGATCCAGTCTAGGCTACTATATTGTATTTAGCCTAATCTTTTATTGTTAATATTAGGAAAAAATGGAAATAAATGAACTAAGAAGATAATTTAACATGTTTTTTAAAAAAAAAAAAGAAAACTAACTGAGAAAGAAATAAAGACAAAGGCAGAAATTAATGAACCAAACTAATAGGTTGACAAACATAGGAGCT
The DNA here is from genome assembly GCF_009834535.1 of Camelus ferus. Taxonomy (NCBI): domain Eukaryota; kingdom Metazoa; phylum Chordata; class Mammalia; order Artiodactyla; family Camelidae; genus Camelus; species Camelus ferus. The sequence continues at coordinate 64,401,412 of NC_045706.1, read as the reverse complement.
TATTCTTTATTTGCAGAAAAAGTGTAATCATAAAGTGGGCAGATTTAGGGTAAAAAGGAAAACACAACATAGGAAATTAGAATAAGAAAACATTGGTAGAATAAGAAAACATTGAGAGAAATCAGTTTCATATAGTAAGTTTAAAAAATTCTAAATGAAAGGAAGGATTTGAGAATTGATAAAATATTAGTATGAATTAAGTTCATATTAGTATTTTATAAAAGCATTTTATGAATAAAAGAGATGGAAGCTCTGAAGAGACTAAGAGCAATTTAAAATATTAGAAGAGTTATCAAACAGTTACCCGAAGATACATAGCTGTTTCACTGGTGAGTTTTTCCAAACGTTCAAAGAACAGGTAATATTGGTGCCATATGATCTACTTAATATATTTTATGAGGCCAACATTATCTTCATACCAACCCCTGGCAAAGCATGTATACACACACACACACGCACACGTACACACACGTACACGTACACTTCTACCTTATCTGTAGTCTAGTATTACTTAGGAGCACAGATACAATTGGGGGCAAAATGGCAAACTGAGCATCCACATCTGCCTTATCTAACACCCTCAATGCTTTGTGAGAATGAATTGCTAAAAATAAAAAGGCATGTTAGTATTGGGGAATGAGAGAAATTCCATTAGTGGATCTAAATTTTGGGAAATTTCTGTAAGATGACAATAGTTGTCATAAGAGAACAGTCTAGAATGTTTCAGGAGAACACTGAAGATGGGGCTACCTTGCATCCTCCGGGCTCATTTCAGAAGACAGGGAGTGGTGAAGTATGTATACTTCTCCAGGAGAGGTGCTTAACAACAGGCATCGCAGATACACAGGCTGGACCCTGGAGCTAGAGAGGCAGAGTAGGGTCCTCGGAATACGAGTTGTAAGGTGGATAGGGAGCCCCAGACTCCAAACGTGAGCTGCTTTTGGCACATTCTGCCCGAGACCACATTTAGCCCTTCCTCCACTGTTACTGGAGATAGACCCTTGCAATCATAACTAGCAGCCATGGGTTTTTGAACAATGATTTTTGAAACAAAAATGAGTAGCAGCTAACCAAGACTTAGCAAAACATTTGACAGAAACCAACATTATGAAAGAGGTACGAAATCTTAATAAATAGGAAAATTAACACATGAGAATAGGAATACAGATAGAAACAACTTTAAATTAAGTATGTCTTAAAGGAAATTAGAGAAAACATTAATTTCACAAAACAGTATTTGTTGCTAAAAAAGAGTCAGGACTTGAAAATTGTGAAAATATAAAACTCAGTAAATGGGCTGAAAGCAGAATGGTCACTGTTGAAACAAATCTGTAAACTAGAAGATGGGCCAACTGGGCACATAAAGACCAAGAGATAATGTAAGAAAAAGATTGAGACCTGGGAAATCAATCCAGAAGTTCCCAGATTGTTTAGTAGGTGTTCCAGAAGGGGGAGAAGAGACAGGACAGAGCAGGGAGGAAATAGAAGAAAACATCAAAGAACCAAGGAAAGATAAGTCTTCTGGCACTCGAGAGCAGAAGTTAAGGGACAATCCTAATACCTTCCAGAGACGCCAAAAATAGCAAAACCTAGCTTGTCTACAAAGGAATGGTGATCAGGTTGGCATTTGCCTTCTTTGTGATGATACTGGTGCTAGAAAACAATAAAGAGATACCTTGAACATTGTGAAGAAAAATAACTTCAGTTCTAGAATCCATATTTGACCTATTTGAGGGCAAAATAGACATTTTGAACATTGAAAGACTCAGAGTTTACTTCTCACAGGCCTTTTCTAATTCAGTTGAATCAGAAATGAACACATTGAAGGAGAAAGACCTGAGAATAAAATAGTGATCAACAACAGCAACAAAAACCCAGTAAAACTTTTGTTTACATAGTTGTTAATGAAACACATAATAAAAGAGAAATTAATAGCAGCTTAAACTAAAAAGTCAAGGGGTACATACATGGTATACATATGTGTATTACCTAGCTCTGTCCCAAGAGGGTCTAGAAGCAGTGACTTCTTTACAGTAATAAGCACACCCAGCTCCCAGATCTTAATGCTGAGACAGGAAATAGAGGAGCCTGGAGCATCTTGTAGCTCCAGAAAGTGAGGAAATATTCAAGCAACAAAAGGATGAGGGTACGTCAAAGGGGCACAAGAGCCTGAAAGAGCTCCCGGCGGCAAATCTGGAACAATTTGAGCAACAAAATAAATCACATAGTACTGGGTTATAACGCCAAGCATAAAATAAATATCCATGAATCCTTACTGACGTAAATAAATTTGTGAGCAAATAAATAGATAAATAATAATAAATGAATGAATAAATTGGTTGATTTATTTATGTATTTGTTTTTTAATGGAGGTATGGAGGATTGAACCAGAATTCTAAATAACTTTTGTAGATACTCCCTTTTCCAGAAGGTGGAGATAGATGACTCACTTCCCAATAAACAAGTATGAAAATAGAAAAACTAAATTTAGCAGAGAAACCTGGCAGACACCACCTTAAACCAAGTAATGAAGGTTAGCATCACCAGTGTTGTCATGTCCTCCCTCATACGATGTAACAAGAAGAGCACTTTAGCCCTGTGGTCTTACTTCCAAAAACCTGCAACCCTACCCTAATGAGAAAAACTTCAGACAATCCCAAACTGAGGGTCATCCTACAAAATACTTCACTTCTCAAAACTGTTAAGATCATCAAAAACAAAACTGAGAAACTGTCACAGTTTCTCAGGAGTCTAAGGAGACATAACAAATGAAATGTGGTCCCCTGGACTGGATCCTAGAACAGAAAAAAGACATTAAAGGAAAAAATGGTGGAAGTCAAACAGAGTCTGGAGTTTAGTTAATAGTAATGTACCAGTGTTGGTTTCTTAACTTTGACAAATATCCCACAACAATGTTAGCTAATAACATTTAGGGGAAGCCGAAAGCTACATGAGAAGCATCTGGGAACTTTTTACTATTTTACAACTTTTCTGTAAACCTGAAAAAATATTTCAACATAAAAAGTTCATCTGTAAAAAATTTTACTTGAAAAACAAACCCAAAAAAGTGCAAAATGAACTCAACCTGTTAGGGTGAAGAGCTAATAATCTTGTCTGGTTTGGGAGGGTGTGGGCAAAGAATGATTTGAATGCAGATTCATTGTAGATGTTGTATAGAAAAATAAGTTTAAGAACTTCCACTTCAAGTTCTAGTTTCACTTTGTAACCATTGCAAGTTATTTAAGCTTTCTAAGCTTATCTCCTTACAAACACAAGAAGAAAGCTTGCTCTCCATAATGTTTAGCTATATTACAAATAAATATGAAATATGGGGAAAAAAACAGGTAAAAGACAGCTGATGATAATTCACAATAAATATATTTAAGTCATTCTTATAAGAATAAATTAAAACAGCAGTGCAATTACTTTTTTTTTTGCTATAAAATCACTGTTTTTAAAAGCAGCCATGTGAGTGAGGCTGGCAGGATGGGGGCTCTTCCATCCCACCAGTGGTGTGGGAAGCATGAGCTTTCTGAATCAGGAGTTTTCAAACAGGTTCATCCCTTTAACCCAGTAATTTCCATTCCAGAGAGTCTCTGCCTGAGGTAGTAGCAGAACTGCAGAGTAGCAATGTGCATAATATTAACAACATTAAAAACAAGCAAAACTAATAATAAAATGATAAATTGAATTATAGTATATACCATGGTAAATATTATGTGTCAAGAGGAAAATGTTCATTAAATGGAACAGGAGTGTGAATGTAGAATTAAATGTAAAGTTTAAAATGGGAAATAGTATATATATGTATTTATATTTGTTTTGATATTTTAATTCTATAATAGCAGATGTTTTGGTACCTTTTTCTGTGTGCAAGGTACTGTTGTTTTTCATACATATTAACTCATTTAATCCTGTAACAACCTCTGAGGCAGGTGCTATTATTCCCCCTATTTTACATATGAGGACCCAGTTGAGTGCCGTCCCCCCACCCCCCCACCCCCCTACAAATGCACAGGGGCCGAGATGGGGCCAGGAGCCCTGGCTCTGTAGCTCCAGTCTCCCTCTTACCTGCTGTGCAGACTGCCTCTGTTACATTTATTCATCAGATAGTCAGTGTCCAGTCTATGCCAGCCATTATTCACCACTGGAACACAGCACCTAGAACCATACAGACATGGTTATTGTTCATAAGAATTTTTAGTGTGGTAGGAAGACACAGAAAATAAAATTAATAAGTATCATGCAGATCATTAAAACAGGCTGAGCTGTGAAGAGTGATTAGGTGGTTTCTGGGTTGTTTGGTCAGAGAGGCCTTCCTGAGATGGGGCTGTGGAGGGGCCATCTGAATGACAAGAAGGAACTTGATACACAGTGACTGGGAAGGCGGTTCCAGGCAGGAGAAACAGCTAGTGGATTTCCTGAGGTGGCTGGAGCACAGTGGGCGAGGGGGCACCCAGCTGGGCCAGGTCACATAGAGCTTGTTCTGCTGCTGTAAGGAGTTTGAATTTATGCTAAATGCAGTAGAAAGGAAAGCCTGGGGAGTTCTGGTTCTGCGGGGAGTGGACTGTGTATGGCTCTAGCTGCTGGTAGCCAGTTAGGCTTTTGCAGTAGATCAGGGGAGGTGCTGTGGCTTACGTGAGGGTGGTGATTGTGGAGAAAGGTTTAGGTATGATTTGGAGACAGAGCTGACAGAGCTTGCTGGTGGATTGGATGTGGGGAGTAAGGGAAAGACAGGAGTGGAAGAGGAGAGATGAAAACTTCAATTTGAGCATGACAGGTTTGTGTTGTGTATTGAAGGTGCCAAAGGGGGATTCATGAACCTGGCATCTGTGAGGGGCTGAGGGCTGGAGATGTAGGTTATGTGTGGATAGCTGTATCCCCCACCTGCTTAGGAGACAGATTAAAATGCAATAAAATATTAACAACCAGGGGTTATGAACAATAATGAGTTTCCTTCTACTTTCGTCAGTGAAAATGTGCTGCTTTTTAAAAAATCAAACAAAACCAATGACTTTTCCACAAGCCTGATAATATTTGAAGAATTTTTAAAGAAACTAAAGTTATAAATGAAGTCATAATATTTATAAAATCATAATTGGCACGGGGTAGAAATGTCAGGGTGAGTGTTTTAATACTTTGCACCAGGATTATATTTTAACTAAGGAGATAAGAGCCTAATCTTGGTTTTGCTACAAAAGTTACACCTCTATAAGTTTATTTATTTTTTCATTTATTGAAAGCCTACCATGTGTGCGTTGTTCTAGGTGCTAGGGATATAGCAGTGATCGCAATTAAGAAAAAACGCTGTCTTCAGGAAGTTTTACTTTCTGTTAGCAGGGAAGAAGGCTTCCTCTCCCCACCCCACCCCCAAATGGAAAAGGAAATTTTGTATTTCATTTATTAGCTCCTACATGAGCCAAGTCCTCAGTACTGCCTGGTTCATTCTGTTTTCAAGTTGGTTTTCCATTCTACACAGCAGCTCTTTCAGGCTGTCTTTACCCATCTCAGAAGTGGCCTGAATATTACTGTATTTCTGCTTTTTGCAAGAATTTCCACAGTGTTGCCCTACGGATCACTCAGACTCATTATGTCCAGAACCTAGCTCCACATCATTCCTCTCTGGGCTGGCCCTTTCCCCCGGCTCCCACTCTCGGGGGGAGGACTGTCACATACCCGTTGTCAGGACATCAGACTGCTGCCATCTTGACTGATCCTTCCCCCTCATCCCCTGCTCCTGCCCATTTAGTCACTTGCTGACTTCTGTCAGTTCTGCATCCTAAATCTTTTTTACATCCACTGAATTTTTTCTTTCTCTACATACCATGATAGTCTATACCACCAGCTTCCCATTCCCAGGTTATAGCTGTTGCCTCTTAACCAGCCTCCCTGCCTCTAGTCTTGCCTTCTTACATCTTCTCTCTTCTTATCTATTCTCTCTTATCCGCCGAGTGATCTCCCCAGAACGTCTGATCACATTACTCCTTCTGCTCCTCCTCTTCAGATAATTCCCATTGCCGTTAGGATAAAGCCCAAACCAGGTGACCAGGCACACGGGGTTCTCTCTGACGTGGCCCTGCTGATCCCTCTAGGCCAGGGGTCAGCAGTCTGTGGCCCACAGGCCAAATCCAGCCTGCTGCCTAGTTTTGTATGGCCCATAAGTTAAGAGTGGTTGAAAAGTATTTTTTAAAGGGTAATACTTCATGATACATGAAAATTATGTGAAATTCAAATTTAAGTGGCCATAAATAGTTTTTTGGAATGCAGCATGTTTATTTGATCATTTATCTTTAATGACTTCTTTCACACTACAGTGGCAGAGTTGAGTAGTTGTGACAAAGAGTCTATGCACTGCAGAGCCTAAAATACTTACCATCTAGTTTTTTATGAAAGTTTTCTAATCCCTGCTCCACATTTGTGGGCACCTCTACTTCTGACTCCAGTGTTCAGTCCCACTGTCTTTCACCCACAGTGCTCTTTCTGATCTCAGGCCTTTGCACAAACTGTTCTTTTGCCTAAAACTTTCTCCCAGCACTTCTTTCACTCGGCTAACTCCTACTTAACCTCTCAGATCCCAGCTCTAACTTCATTTCTTGGAGGAAGTGGCTTAGAACGCTGCAGTTTGGATGAGGTGCCTGTCTTTCTGCTTTCTGTCACCCTCCTCACACCCATATCCCCACTTCCCTCCATACACAACTCAGACTCCATGGTCAGTCATTATCCACAGCCTCTTTTCTGCTCTATACTCATCTCCTTCATCTCTCTGTTCTTCCAGTGTTTTCTCTTAAAACCCCAACCTAGTTAAGGGCAGCTCTGTCAACCAGGCCCCAGAGCAGCAGAATGTGGGTAGAGAGTGAGAGACAGTCCCACTGCAGGGCATAGCTTTAAATGTATGACTGCCCTGTGGTCCCGTGCCACACCCTAGTCCACCCACTCTGTGTCCTTCGCTGTGCGGGCCAGTGACACTGTCCTCCCACCTGCCAGCAGCCCTCACCACTCTCACTCTCCACGTATCCTGCTTCGTATCTCACTTAGAAAAGAGAAGCAGTGAGACGTTCACTTCCTTATTTTCCTGTCATGAGATCCATCCTCCTCACTGGCTCCGTATCACATCCCCAGCCTCTCTCCATTCCCGGTGGAGGAACTGCCCACGTCCCTTCATAAGGCCAGCTCGTCCTTTTTTGGTGAACTAGATAGAGCTCATCCCTCACGCCTAAACAGGGACGCCCCTCCAGCCATTTTTTATTCTCCCCTATCCTAACATTTTGCCTCTTTTGGATCATTACTATACACATATAGAAATAATGTAATACCGCTTATGTTTGAAAAATATAGTCATTTCTTGCCCTGGGGCCTCATTCTTCTCACGCTTGCTTTCTGGGGTCTTCCCACATTGTTTCCTTAGTGTTTGTCGAACACATCAAGTGCACTTCTACCTCAGAGCCATTGTACGTGCTTTGTCTGGAATGATCTCAGATATTTACATAGCTTGCTTCCTGATTTCACTAGGGTCCCTGCTCCAGCGTCCCTCCTCAGAAAGGCCTTCTGTGGGCATTATATCTAAAATTTCTCTCTATAGCATGCTGTTTGTCCTGGCATCTTTCTTCCTAGCATGTATCACCACGTAAGACTTACATTTATTTATTTGCTATTTTTCCATCAAAACAGAGGCTCTGTGGTAGCAGGGACTTTGTCACGTCTGCTGGCTCCCAGCTCCCAGAACCAAGTGCAATAGATTAAACCTTGTTGAATGAATGAATTTAAAAAGGACGTTTATCAGGATTCAGCTTTCATGTAATTCTGCAAGCTCAATACCATCAAAGCCCTGATTTTCTTTTTCTTTCTCTGCTTGAACTTCAGTGGTGACTGCTCCATTTTAAAGCTGGTGTCCTTCATTGTGGAAAAGGACCGCAGCAGTTCCAAATGTCACATCTATACCATACACCAGGGGTTGGCAAACTTCTTCTGTAAAAAGCCACATAGAAAATGTTTTAGGTATTTCAGGCCATACAGTGCCTGTCACAACTATTCACCTCTGTCATTGTGCCACGAAAACACTCAGACAGTCTGTAAACAAGTGAGTGTGGCTGTGTTCCAATAAAAGTATTTACAAAACCAGATGGCAGGCGAGATGTAGCCTGGAGGCAGTAGTTTGCTTGCTTCTGCCCTACAGCATCCAAAGAGAGCAGGTGTCTTTCTAGTAGCTCTCTCAGCAGAATGCGGGGGCTTTGTTTTGCAAAGTTCTCAACAACCTTCCTTTTTAGCATGTTGGCCCGAATTTTGTCTAATGCCTGTTAGTAAATCAGTTCCTACAGTAAGTGGGGTGAGACTTTCTCACTGGTATAGAGTGTTCATGGCCCAGTCTGACATTGCAGGTGAATGGAGCGTCCCTGAAGCTCATGGGGCCAGGTAAATTACCTGAGCAAAACTATATAGTCAGGAAGAGGGTGGGGGAAAGATGCAGACTAGGCACCAAATGAGGTCTACTGTGTAGAATTGATTGGTGTGTTACGGTATGTGCTTGTATAGCTGGTATCCTCCTAAAATAGAATGTCAGCCCCCCGAACCCTCTTATACTTTTGGTGGGAATGTAAATTGGTGCAGCCACTATAGAGAACAGTATGGAAAGTCCTTAAAAAACTAAAAACAGAGTTACCATATGATCCAGCAATCCCACTCCTGGGCGTATATCCAGAAAAGACAAAAACTCTAATTTGAAAAGACACATGCACCCCATTGTTCATAGCAGCACTATTTACAATAGCCAAGACATGGTAGCAACCTAAATGTTCATTGACAGGTGACTGGATAAAGATGTAGTGTATCTATATATAATGTGTGTGTGTGTGATGGAATATATACATATATGTGAGATGGAATATTACTCAGCCACTAAAAAGAATGAAATAATGCCATTTGTAGCAACATGGATGGACCTATTGATTATCATACTAAGTGAAGTCAGATAAAGACAAATATATGATATCACATATAAGTGGAATCTTAAAAGAATGATACAAATGAACTTATTTACAAAACAGAAATAGACTCACAAACATAGAAAACTTACGGTCACCAAAGGGGAAAGGTGGAATGAGGGGTTGATTAGGAGTTTGGGATTAACAGATACACACTACTACATATAAAATAGATAAACAACAAGGGCCTACTATATATATATATATATATTCAATCTCTTGTAATAACCTATAATGGAAAAGAATATGTGTGTGTGTGTGTGTGTAACCGAATCACTTTGCTGTACACCTGAAACTAGCACAACATTATAAATCAACTATACTTCAATTAAAAAAAAAGTAAGCCCTTTGAGGTCAGGCATCACACCATTTGATTAATAGTAACCTCAACTTGCATCTTGTACAAGGCTTGAATTCAGTTAAATTGAAAGTGGCAAGAATCCTGTGCTCATGGGGATTACTATATTTTTGTTAATTTTGTAAGGATTTTATAACACAAATTGTGATCCATTAATAATCACATAAATGATAGGAAAAAGTATTGTTTGGAAAATATTTTGTTTCATTGTTGATTAAAACAGTGTATAGTTTTTGAGGGGTTAAATTGAGTTTTGTTTTTTAAACTTAAGGTTCACAAAAAGGATTCTGGCTTCTGGCGAGATTTTGGCTTTGGAATGACTTGTCAGTATCGATCAGATTTCCTGACCATTGGTGAGTGTACCTTACGTTTAAGGATAAGGTAATATCTCAGATTTGAGTGTTTTCCTATTAAATTTTGAATGTCTCAGATTAACTGAAAAGAAGAATGTGGAAATATGAAAGTCAAAGTGAGTTTATAATTAGTGTCTTTGAACAGAAGAATGAAGTCTTAAAGATAAAATAAAATACCCGTATTTGCATTTGAGTACTCTTATAAAAAATCTTTACCTAACTTTGGTGTTGTGCTCACAGATTGTTACAGCTAGAAGTAATGTTGGATTATCTAGTCCACGGCTTTCATATTTTTTATTTAGAGATGAAACCACCTTTATTTGTCTTTTGGACTTAGTGCAAAATCCCAGTATTCAAAACAAATGGAAAAAAAGCCTGCTCTTTCTAGCTCTGGTTGAAGTTGGAGTGGGGGACTTGGAAACACTGATTTAGTCATCCACTCCCCTTAACCAGAGATGACCATGAAGAATTTGATCTAAGCTACCTGCCCCAACCCAGCTTCATTCTCTTACCCAGCAAAAAATAAAGCATCAAAGCGTAGTTTAAGGAAGCAGGCTGAAACCTGATTCCATGTCTCCTGATTCATTTAGGGGCTACCTTGCTGTAGTGTATTAGAATACATTATGTGTATCTTTAATAGAATATATTTTATTTACTTTTTAGGTCCATTTTACTTTCATTTTTATAATCAAGCCTTTTATTTTGGAAGTTCCTCCACCTTGTCTTTTTATATTTGTGACAAGTGATGGAAAAATCAGCAAATAGTAACAAAAAGACTATTAAATGAAACTGGTACCCTTTTCCCTGTTTTCTTGCTTAGTAAACATTAAGGATGCATCACCACCTTCTGACCTGTGTTACTTCTTATTGCTCCTTTCTCATTGTTTTCTCCTCATATTTCTATTAGATACGTGTTAGGACAGTTAATCGTGTCCCACATTTCTCCAGACTGTTCGTTTTCCTTCATTCTTTTTCTCCTTTTTCATGCTGTATAATCTCAGTTGATCTATCTTCAAGCTCATTGATTCTTCTTTTGGTAGTTCAGATCTACTGTTGAGCTGCTCTAAAGAATTTTTCATTTGCATTATGGTACTTTTTAACTCCAGAATTCTCTCTTTTTAATATATAATTTCTATCTTTATCAATATTCTCTACTTGATGAGACATTGTCATCTTTCTGTTACTTCTTTATGCATGATTTCTTTTAATTTTTTGAACATATTTATAATGATTATTTTGAAATCTTTGTTAAAACTGCCATCTGGACCCTCTCACAGGCAGATTCTGTTGCCTGCTGTTCTTCCTGTATACAGGTCACACTTTTCTATTTCTTTACCTACCTCATAATTTCTTCTTTGGAAAGTGGACATTTTAGATAATGTGTTGATTCTAGATATTGATTCCTACTGTGTCCAGAGCTTGTATTTTGTTTTGTTTTTGCTGATTTATTTATTGATTTGGCTTTTACTATTTCAGTGAATTCTGTCTCCCCACTCTCTCCCTCCCAGCAACACGAAGCTTCTCGTGTCACTCATCAGTGCATGTGCACAGTCATCCTGGGATGGTGCTGGATTTAGCAGGGCTTTCTTTGACTCTCTCTTTTCTCTGCCACTGTTGGTGACACTCCTGACTATTAGGCTGCACTCATTTGCTCACTGATTGTTCTCTTGTTTTTGACAGTGCTCTGGGACATAGATTGCTCCACAGTCTGAACAATTAAATTGAACCCAGGATAGTTTTTGAGGCAAGTCTTTGAGGTTTGTTTGGCCTCTAGGAGGGCTCTGCTTGGCTGTCTCTTTCCCTGCTTCTCTCTGGTAAACTAGCTGGCCTACATTTTAGCTTGCTCTCATAGGGCTACAAGCTTCCTCTTAATTGTTTACACCAAAATCTCCAGTATTGTCAAGAACCCCCTTTGGCCTGAACTTCTGCACTCTGTTTCAAATAAAGTCAATTCCTTTGGGAAAAGCTCTGGAGCATTTGTTCTTAGGGACTGCCCCTTCCCCTGACAAAAGTCTCTGAGTCTCTGCTCCAGAGCTGGGGAGTGGGGGGAGACAGTGTCACATTGCTCTCAGTGTGACATCCCCGCTTTATTATCAGGACATTAGGTGGGAGCAGAAGGGCCACACTCCCTCCTGGAGTAGAACCTCTGCCCTGTGAAGGCGGGCTGGGTGAGAAAGGGGGCCCCTGCCCTCAGCAGCACTTGTTTGCAGTTTGGCCTCTTTCATTTGGAGCTTCTGTTCCTTTACTGTTCCTTCTCCTTCTGGTATTCCCATTATACATATGTTACACCTTCTGTAGTTGTCCCATAGTTTTTGGATATCCTATTCTGTTTTTTCTATTCTTCTTTCCCCTCTTCCCCCAGTCTTCTTTCTTTTTGCTTTTCAGTTTTAGAAGTCTCTATGCGTGTGTCCTCAAGTTCAGAGATTCTTTCCTCAGCTAAGTCCAGTCTACTTGTGAGCCCCTCAAAGATATTCATTTCTGTTACATTGTTTTCTGTCTTCAGCATTTCTTTATGATTCTTTTAGAATACCTCTCTCTCTGCTTACATTACCCACCTGTTCCTGCGTGTTGTCTCTTTTTTTCATTAGCATCCTTAGCATTAATCACAGTTTTAAATTCCCAGTCCTAGAGTTTCAACATTCCTGCCATATCTGGGTCTGGTTCTGATGTTTGCTCTTTCTCTTTAAACTGTTTTTGACTTGTAGTTTGCCTAACTTTTTTCTTCATAGCTGAACATGATGTGCTGGGTGAAGGAAATAGCCGTAAACAGGCCTTCAGTGATGTGATGTTAAAAAATGTGAAAGAAGAGGAAGTGTTTCATAGTCCAGTGATAAGGTCTCAGTCCTTTAGCGAGCCTGTGAATCTGGACTGTGAACTTCACAATTGTTTCTCAGACACTGCCCCAGCCTTAGGTGGGACAGGATGGCTGGAGTGGGCTGGAGTTGAGTATATCCTTTCCCCCAGATAGGTTAGACTCTGGTAAAATATTTTTTCCTGAGGGCAGGCCTTGTTAAGAAGAACAAAATGCTCTGGCATATTTCAGAATGGTTACTTTCCTCCTCCTCCTGGAAGCACTATGGGATTTTTCTCCAGTCCTCACTGTGAGAACCTGGTAGACCTAGAGGTGAACTTACAGAAGTGCAGGGGCCCCTCCCTGCCTGGGCCCCCTGGAGTTTCCAGCTCAGACTTTTCCACTGAGCCTCTAGCAATTCATCAATTACGGTTCAGATTTTCCTGCCCCAGTACTGGTTCCCTTGGAGATTTCTGCTCGTGGGTTTCTTCTCTAATATTCGTGGTTGTCTTACTCATCTGCCTCTCCGCTTTGGGGGAGAGCAGCAATTTGCTCTGTGACTTTGTTTCTCTGAGGGATCTGAGAAGAGTGGTTGATTTTGCAGTTTGCCCAGCTTTTTACTTGTCAGGATGGAGTGGTGACTTCTAAGCTCTGTACATGCTGAATCAGAAACCAGAAGTCCTCTGTTTGTTCTCACTATCTATACCATCTCTGATATTTGAAGAGCTGGTTCATATTTACAGGGAAGAAAAGCCAAGATCATACATGTCAGACACAGCACTGAATACAGCTGTGACTATTTAAAGTATCCTTTTCAGCGATCTCAGGATAGTCATCCTGTGAGTGTGAAATTAAGTGACCTAGAATTATTTGACGAAAGATATAATTTGGAAACCTAGCTCTTAATTAAAGAATTAATTTTTTTCTCTGTTTTTTAAAAATTTTTCTAGCTCTTCAAAAAAACTCAAAATAGCTTGTATCTACCATGCTTCTTTAAGAAGTTAGTTCAGCTTAAACCAGTTTGAAAATAGTCTGAACCCTGTCTCCCTCATTTGAGGTAAGGCTGGAAATTACATTTATGTTGCCAGGTCTGCTTGATTCTTTTTAAGTTCTTAATTGAGCAGCACATGCTTGACCATTTCTTCCTCAAGGTGCTCTCCTTACTTGACTACTGTGATAGCACATTCTCCAGAACTGTCTCCCTCCTCTGGGGCCATCTCTCAGTCTTTTTTGCTGACTTGTCTTTCAATGCCTGTTTACCCTCTAGATATCAGCATTTCTTAGCGTTTAGACCTGGGTCCTGTTTTCCTTCTAAACTCCAGGAATTTCATCCACTTCTGTAGCTTTAAATCATCTGTGTGCCCAGTCTCAATTTTGTGTCTCCAGCTTGGCCATTTCTTCAGTTTTCCTCTCTGGAAAGTTTTTGTGACCCAGAAAAACTTGGATCTCAAAGGATTGAAAGAAAACATAATAAAATATTAATGGTGGTGTTATGGGTGATTTATATTTCCTTCTCCTTTGTTTGACTTTCTAGAGATTTCATGTAGAACCTTGAAGTTTACAAAGTATTCTCAAATATTTAATCTTACTTTGATACTTTCAACAACAGACTTTGAGCTTCTAGATACAGCTGGTAACCAGATTTCCAAACAAGAATTTCCTTGTTAGGTGTCTTTGGACTATACCATGTCCTCTCATTTGAAGCAGAATGTTTACATCTTTATCAGGCAGTTATTTAATAGTGTCAGTTTTGATCCCGCAGGTGGATTTGACATGGAAGTCAAAGGTTGGGGTGGAGAAGATGTTCATCTTTATCGAAAATACTTACATGGTGACCTGATTGTGATTCGGACTCCAGTCCCTGGTCTTTTCCACCTCTGGCATGAGAAACGCTGTGCTGATGAGTTGACTCCCGAGCAGTACCGCATGTGCATCCAGTCCAAAGCCATGAACGAGGCCTCTCACTCGCACCTGGGAATGCTGGTCTTCAGGGAGGAGATAGAGACGCATCTTCACAAACAGGCATACAGGACAAACAGCGAAGCTGGTGGTTAATGTAATCATTGGCGCATTAGTCTGAACCACAAACCAGCACTATTTATTTAGCCTTAATTCCAATTCCAGATGCAGTGCCTCTTTCAGAGAAGACATGCTTATCTTTTGTGTTCTTGCTGACATGACTTGACTTTAGCAGTTTAACTTGGTATGAGGAGTATTGTAACACAAGCCTCTGTTTTGTGAGAATACTGTACTATGGAATCATTGACAAAGCAAAATCTGGTATTTGTTCTGAGTAGTTTTGAGTTAATTTCTACCCGGCTTCATATTCTGCTGTGTGTTCTGGGTGCATCTGGGCTGAAGGATGGAATGTGTTGTGCTGATGGTGGGTCGGGAGCATCGTGTTCCTGCAGGAGGATGGAGTGTTGTGGGTGGAGTGTGTCGACAAGGGCTCTTCACCTGCCAACCACTGGGTGAACCTGCTTGGTTTTTAAATGAGGATCTTTGGTCAGTTGCTTGCAGAATCCTTTTTCACTGAAGCAGAGGATAGGATAGTTAAATGACGCATCTGAAATCCCCAACTAGTCAAGAGAAGGCAGAGCTTAAAAACCCCTCAACTTTATGTTGGTTAGCCCCCTGAATATCTGTTTTTAAACAAATGCGTGATAGGAGAAAATACTTAGGTTAGACTTGATTAAAAGTATAACGTGTTGCTAATTTATCATCATATTCAGGTTTAGGAGTCAAAGTTGCTATAGACTGTTTTGAACAAACAGAGATAAACAGGGAAATGTCTTGAACAGAACAGATAATTATGTTGGAGTACAGGACACCGGGGGTGTCTGGGAGCAGCAGTTTACATGAGCCAGGGCTCCTTCTTGTGGTTCAGAATAGATGAGCATAGCATGGTACTGTGTGTTTTTTGCTTTGTATTGTCTCATTTAGCATGGATCCATATGTACTTATTATCCTTTTTTTCTAATATATTAATTATGCTTCATCTGTATTTGCATTATAATACCTTGAGTTAAGGGGGAGTTTCACTGAAGGGAGAAAGACCAAACAATTTAATGAGGTATACCATTAGATCACACTGATTCAAGGAAAGGGGAGGAGAGGAAGGTTGTCTAAATGGAAATGTGAATTGCAGGATATTTTAGGGAGATATATAACTTGCAGATAGAGTGGTGTTTTAATTGAGGTGTAAATTACATGAATGAGACAAGATGAATAAGAAATCATATTCAGATAGGACTGTACTATGTTACTTACCACGCATGGGTCTTTTACCATAGGGTCAATTGCTAGCTCAACAAATTGGAGACATGGTGAGAGGCATGCACAGATTTTTTTAACCTTTGCCTTTTAAAAGAGACTTATATTGAATTCTTGCTATTTGTATATAAACCCCTGAAAATTCATGGAGGATAAATCATTACTCTTATTATCTCAGATATTATAAATCCTGTGTTTCTTGGTGCTACATGAATTCAATTTTACAATAACTCTTACTAATTACTCTTACAAGTTTTAAGTTGGGGTAGCATTTAGGCTTGTTTTTTAAAGATGTGTAAAATATTCTCTGCAAAATTGTTCAGGCCATCGTCTCCTTTTATAGTTATTTATTGTAAAGACCAGTGAATTAGGGTATTTAAAATGAGAGAACCTAATTATTTGCAAAGGTGAGTTGTGGCTTGTTTTTTGACAGAATCAAATGATTTTTTTTCTTTTCTCCTGTTTTTTAAAACAAGCTTTTAATTTAAATATGGAAGTTGAGCAGTGTAAACATTACTATGTTTTTGACATTAAACGGTACCAATAAAGTATTTTATTACCAAAAGTTAAATGAAAATGTGACGTTAATTTCTTTCTGTTGTAAAAATCGTAAATACAGGAAAGTGTATGACTTGTAATTGTGTATTTTAAAGAATAGTAACACCAACACCAATGCGCCAGATTAGGATATAGAACATCACCAGTAAAAGACCTCTGTGTACCCTTTCTCGATCACATAGCCTTACTCGTAATAGTCACTATCCTGATTTTTGTGATGATTTTTTACTTGTTCTTCTCCACAGTTTTCCCAACTGTGTGTGTATCTCTACCCAATAGACTATTTTGCCTGTTTTTGAATTTTTATGCATATCATTTCATTATACATTCTCTCAGTATTAATGTTTTTGAGGTTCACTCATGTCAATCTCAAAATTATTCATTTAATGACTAGTAAATGAATATACTACAATGTTTATGCTACTGTTTATAGATATTTGGATCATTCGTAGTTTTTCTGTTGTTTGCTTTGGCTATCACAAGCAATGTTGTCTTGAATACTGCTGTGCGTGTCTCTTACGAGCATGTGAGAATCTCTCTAGGAGTAACGATGCCAAGTCATTGGTTGTGTACACATTCAACTTACTTTCCAAAGTGGACCATCTCCAGCACTATAAGAGATTCACTTTGCATCCTTGGTAATACTTAATTTTGTCAGGCTTATTCATTCTTGCTAATCTTAGTGGTCTTTAAGAATGAATTGTTGTTATAATTTGCATTTCCAGTCTTTTTGCCCATTATTATCAGTTCACAGAAATTCCTTACATCTTCTGGGTACCAATTCTTGTTGGTTAAATGTTTGCAAATATCTTCTCACAGGATGTGACTTGTCTTTTCCCATTCTCGATGGTACTTTTTGATGAATAAAAATTAACTTTAATGTGTTTACTTAATCTCTTTCCTTTATGTAGTCTACTTATTATTGATTTATGACCTTGTAATACAGAAGGATATCTTAAAGCTATTGTTCTGTATTATCTTCCGAATACCTCATACATGGCTTTGCTTTTCCCAGTTAGGTCTTTAATCTAAGTGGAAGAGGTGTTTGTGTATGATGTGTGAGGTAAGGATTTCATTTCACTTTTTTCCAGTGCTGCCTTACTGTGAAGTCCGTATTTTACCCACTGATCTGCAAAAACACTTTCATCCATCAGATGTCAGACGTGCACAGGCCTAACCCTGGCTCTCATCTGTTCAGCACATTGGGCTTTCTATGACCGCATCATTACATCACAGTCTAAGTTACTGTAACTTTATAGAAGCTGACATTGCTGAGAGCTAGTCCATCACCTTGTTCTTAAAGATTGTCATGGCTATTTGTAGCCTTTGCACTTTCATATAAATTTTAGAATAAGCTTAAGTTTCTTGAAAACATTTGTGAATTTGAGTAGAATCTCACTGAATCTGTAAGATCACTTTGGGGAAAGTGTGTTTCTTATCATATGGAGCCTTCCAGTCCTTGAACATGGCATTTCTATTTCAGTCTTTATTGTTTTTCGATTAAATCTTATACTTTTTCACACAGTGGATTTACATGTATTATTTGTTAGGTTTTTTTAGGTAGTTTGCATTTTTGATGCCATTGTAACTTTTATTTATTTTTATTGTCTGTTTCTGCTATTTAGAAATCAAACTCATTTTTTGTGTGTTAATTTTTGTGTTCAGCAACCTTGCCAAACACAATTCTGATAATGTATTTTTAGTATCTTTTACATTTTTTTGTTATACAATCATGTATCTATGAGTAGTAGAAGATTTGTTTCTTTTCAGTATCTTTTTGGGGTTTTTTTTATTTTTGTTTTTGAAAATCAAATATTCTTTATTTTGTGATTTTTCTATATTTTCAAAAATTTCCACGATGAGTTTCCATTGACTTTTGTTTTCCATTTTAGGGGGAAAATCTTGTCATTTTATAAATTGTAAAAACTGTGAAGCTTCCAATGTCACCTTATTAAATACGAGTTTTCCCTTGGTTACTGATAGATACTCTCTATCAAGTTAAAGATTTCTTCCTTCTATTGCTTGCTGATTGCCCTTTTCAATATTTATATCTTTATTTTTCTTGTCTTACTGTGCTTGTTAGGATTTATTGTGCAGTGTTGACTGAAAGTGATAATTGTGGACATCCTGCCTCTGTTTCTGATTTCAAGGGGGACACTCTCAGTGTTTCATTAGTAAGTATGGTATTTCCTGTAGGTGTTTTTATAAATACTCTTTACTAAGTTAATAAAATTACCTTCTGTTACTACTTGGCAAGTTTTTATCATGCTTGAGAGCGTTTAACAAATACTGTATGTGTTGAGATGATCATATATATTTTTTCCATCTTTAATATGTTAAATTAATGAATTAGGTTAATCAAATTCCTGAAGTACCGTTGCATTCCTCGGGTAAATTCCAGTTTGTCATGATGTATTACATTAGCCTTATACTTTGCTGGATTTGGTTTGCGTGCATACACAAACACATTTATTTACGTGTCTGTATATATTTGTGTATGGATGTGTATATATATTTTTTCAGGCATTTTTTAATCGATGTTCATGAGTAAGATTACCTGTATCTTCTTACTAGGGGGTTCCTTCTTACTGTGTTTCTAGAAAAGTTTTGTAAGACTGGAATTATTTCTTCCTCGAATATTTGGCAAAACTGCCTGAAAGCCCCCTAGGCCTGAACTTTTTCTATATGGGAAGATCTCTGATCACTGGTTTAATTTATTTAATGCTTGTAGAACTATTCAGATTTTCTATTTCTTCTAGAATCGGTTTTGATTGAGTTAATTTAGGTAGGGTCCTGTTTTCTAGGAATTTATACTGATAAATTTGAAATTTTAGATGAAATGTACAAAGTTATTTGCCGTATCTTCTTGTTATCTGTGTCATATGTAAGGGTCTATAGTGATAGCCTCTCTTTCGTTCCTGATACTGTTGACTTGTGCCTTTTCTTTTTCTTTTTTCTTGAATAGCCTTGCCAGATGTTGGCAGATTTGTCTCAGTCCTTTCAAATCACTGACCCCCTTCCAGCCGCATGTGAGAGATACAGTTGCTTCACATCTTCCCCAACACAGTATTTTCAGTGTTTTTAATTTGGACTCTAATTTCTGTTGGGTGTGTACAGTTACTTCATTTTGATTTTAGTTTATCATCAGGGAAATGATGTTGAGTATCTTTTTATGTGCTTATTGGCCATTTGGATATCCTGTTTGTGAAATGCCTATTCTAGGATTTTGTCCTTTTTCTTTAACTGGCTTTTAAAAAAAATGATTTATAGGAGTTACTTCTATATTCTGTGTATGAGTCTTTTGTCAGATTTATATATTGCAAATATCTTCTCATAGGCAGAGGACTGTTCTTTATTCTCTTAATGTTATCTGTTAATAAGCAAAAGTTCTTAGTTTTAATAAAAGTCCAGTTTATCAGTTTTCTTTTATGGCTAGTAATTTTGGTGTCTAATTTTAACCACCTTTGTCTACTCCAAAGTGAAAAAGAAATCAACCATCGTTTTCTCTGGCTGTCTTTAAAATCTCTTCTTTACCTCTGTTCTGTATCACTATGATATGTCTGAGTGCACAGATTTATTTTTTTCTGATCCTGCTTAAGAATCGGCTTTTGGGATTGTCTCTTGTCAGTTCTGAAAGATTCTAGCTATTACATTTTCATTGTCTCTTCCTCATTCTCTCTCTCTTTCCTTCTATAACATGATAACACATGTTAAACCAGTAGTATCCTTCACGTCTGTTAACCTATTTTGTGTTTTCCAGTCTTTGTCTCTCTGTGTTACACTTCGGTAATTTCTCAAGCAGGCCCTGGACTTTCTTCTCTGTCCCCCTTGTGGATTGAAAAATGGAAGCTCTGGGTTCCCACTTTGACTTGGATGTTAAAATTTTGTATAAGTTTATCAGTTGATTTCAATAGGCAAGCCACTTTCTCTTCATGCTACCAGAAATGGACAAGTGCTCAACTTCTTACATTCCTGACAGTATTGTTCCCTTGACATTGTTGCTGAAGTTCCATACCTGAGAGTCCTGGATATGTTGAGATAGATTTTTGTGGGGAATTTTGGCAGCCCCTCGCCTTCCTCACAGTGTCACGACTTCCTTTTTGAGAATAAGGATAGAAATTATGTTGGCATGATCTAATGTTACCAGCCTATAGATGGGTAGTCAGTTTTTCATTTAGAAAGTAGTTTTGAATCACAACTTTGTGTGAATTTTTTCTCATATATGTTTATATGTTGGTTAAACTTGACACTTGAGTGTTTTTTGGTAGTGTTAGAATACATTTGTAATGACCAGGACTTCAGTTGTACCTTAGAAGGGCACTTACAATCCTTTGTTTCGCTCTTCCCAGATTCCTCTCTCTGTGGGCGAAGTGGCATTTAGTTTCATCAGGGCACCACTGCTGGTACACAGCTAACACTGACTGCTTCTAAACAATGAGGCGTTGCACTTCCTGCCATATAACATTACAACCACCCCATGAGATCGAGAGTAGTGTAATTCCATTTTAATCATGGGGAAATGGAGGCTTAACAAGGTAGACAGTAGTCCCAGGGTACCCAGCTGGGAACTGAAGACTAGGACTCAAATCCACAGTGTAGCTCTTGATTCCTTGCTCTTACACTGATCCTATCTTGCCTCCCTGAGGGACATGACTCACATTTTACAAATGTATAGGTGTGGTGGTAGGTGTATATTTCACAAAAATTCTTAGTATGTCACAGAAGTCTCTGAGCCTTAGTAGAGATCCCTAGCTTATCTTCCTGTCACATCTGACGCTGTAACATAGATTTGTTCCTGAAACGTGGGGAAAAGCTAGCACTCAGTCATCCATGGTGTTGTTAAGAACCACACACTGTGCTGGTCACTGGCCACACGGATACTCGACAAGAGGCTCCTACACAGAGAGATTGAGACTCCAGTGCATGAGACGGATGCCAACGGTGTGATGTGGCAGGTGGGGCAGGGCCCGAAGGAGCACAAGCGCCACCCACCAAGAGGACGGAAGGAGACTCAGAGAATGTGTGAGAATGGACGGCGAGTGCATGGAGGAGGTGCGGGCAGGACGGTGAGGCTAGTGGCGGGGCAGCAGAGTGCTCTGCCAACTCCTGCAGAAACTTAACCTGCTGGGAGAGCATCTCAGACTCGCCCGGGCCTCCCCACTCCCACGTTTCCCATTCAGCAGGTCTGCAGTGGGGCCCTGAGAGCATTGTGAACCAAGTGTCTGGTATTGCTAATGCTGCTGCTGGTCTGGGACCCACACCTGGAGAGGCACTGCCTGGAGGGACCACCCCGCGGGTGAAGGACAGTGCTGTGGCTAGCCAAGCCAGCTCGCCTCCTGCTCCCAGCTCAAGCTCCGAGTCTAAGACCCAGACTAAATGACGTGCCCCTTCTTCAGCTGAGGTAGTTAGAAACTTCCAGAAATAGCCTTACCAAGAAATTAAAGATACCATTGAATGGAAGGACCTAAAAAGTGGTGTCACTTACCCAAAACTCACTTACGCATCCTCATAGGGGTCCTCATTTGCTCCACCTGAGCACCTACTGTGTGCAGTCCACTCCACGAGGCACTTGGAGGGGTAGCAGGTGACAAGGCCCCAGAAGCTGAGCCTCCTGCCAGTAGCCACTAGCTTTGTAAACATAAGTAAGATTAGAAATTCTGTTCCTCAGTCGCGCTGACCACATTTCCATGGTCAGTACCTCTGTGTAGCTACCAGACTGGATGATGCAGCTATGGAGTACTCCATCACCCTAGAAAGTTCTCCGGTGGGCAGCGCTGCTCTGGTGGGCTGAGTCAGCTCTAAGGAGCAGAGTCAGGTTTGGTGAGCTATAACGAGCAGACAGCATCCAGCCTGGCCTGTGTGACAGGCCACAGAGAAGCATGCGGGAGTTCAGCTTCCATCCTAGTGTTCCCTTCAACTCCACAAGCTCTCGTGTGCCCCTCAACAAATCCCTTCTCTATAGAGCCCCTGAGTGTGACTCACTGAAACAGAACTGCACTCTGCAGGCTGCTCTGCAGAAAGATGTCAGTGGGTACTCCCCAGCTGACACACAGCGCCCGTGGACACCAAAGGTTCTGATTAGTCCTGCAGTAAAGGACCCTTTACAGCCAACTCAGGTAGGTTTCCTGAACTGACATGACTATGTAATTCAACAGCTTTCTGGATCTTTCTTTGAGGAAAGCAGGACCAGAACATGCCTCTTGTACAACTTTGTCTTGTTTTGCCTTGTTTATTTGAAAAGCCCTTTGTCAGAACGTGGAGGTGAGGGTTCTTTGTTCCATCTTTGGAAGGCCATCTCATCTTTGGGCCCGGGCAGTCTCATCCTCCTCCCCAGCTGGGCATCCCCGTGCCTCCTGCCAGCATCAGAGCCATCCACCCTCAGCAGCCACGCACAGAGGACAGGCACACGAGGGGAGCAACATGTTCTTTTATTGATGCAAGTATGTCCAGTCACACCGACAACTGCCACCCTGCATTATGTATGGTACAGCTTTATACTCAGAGTTCACCTCGAAATACCAAAACATCATAGTTAGGGTCTGTATCAAATTGGGAAAATAAAGTAGCAAATGTAGACACTGTCAGATAGGTACTGGAACTGACAACCCAGGGACGCGCACATTGATGTGAAAGCTCCTTGACACGTGTACAGAAAATGTTCTCACATTGTATTCCAAATATATACTCTCAAGTTTTAAACCTTTCTTTATCTCAAATACATAAACAAAGCAATATGTACTATCAATATACAATATGTACTATCTAGAACATCTGAAAAGTGCAAAAACACTGTGACAATACAGTGTAAATATCCTTGCTCCACCCAGGGCTGAGGGTGATGTCACCAGCGGATCATGGAGCCACCTCCCTCCTGAAGCCTCGCCTTCACATCTCCAGGCTCTCCTAGGAGTTTTGGGAATTAGCAACTAGCTGACCCGTCCTCACCCAGGCCTCCCAGCTGGAGGCTCCGGTGGAAGCCAGGCGTGCGGAGAGAAACGAGGGTGAGTGGTTCCCAGTCTGCTTGTACAGAATGAAAGCCACGCTGTGAGGGAGATGGAGTCAGCGTGTATTGCCCACTTCTGGCCTTCGAGGGAGCAGGGCCATCACTGTCCCATGGCCAGGACATCAGACAGAAAACGGAGTGTACTCCTCAAGTTTGGGTGTAGAAAATACCTCTACGTGTTGGGCAGTTTCATGTGAGTGGGCTCCAGCATTACTGGCCTGGCTAACTTTCTGTGTTTCAGATTCTATTAGGGGAGGCCCCCCACCCAGAGGGAGGGAGGATACTGACTTGTGAGTTGCTTCTTTTCACTCTGTTCTTGGGCTTCAAGACAGCTTTGAATGTCCCCATCCTTAACTGTATTTTGTGTTCGCTTTATTGCACCTAAGTGTGTCTTTCAGTTACAGCCTGGAAAACTGACAATTCCACGACTCTCCCCCTTAGGTCATTTCAGATCTCTTTTCTTAAAATGTAGCTGAAGAACAATTTGCCAGACATATTCCAACAGAAAATATGCTGCCAGGTGTCCCCCTGCCCTCCCCCCAGACCCCCGTAAATCCCTGATAAAGGAAAATGAAAATGTAAACTTCGGAAAGCCCATATTCAAGGTTCACTTCCAGAACTACGCAAACGAGACCTCCCGGCCGCCCAAGCCCCGCCTGCCGGAACCTTGCTGGCCCAGGCTTTGAGGGCAGGCGCCCTTGTGGTCCAGGGCAAAGCTTTCCCTGCGCCTCCCAGTGGCACTGGCTGTGGGCAAGAGAAAGGAGCGGGAGACCGGCCCTCCAGTACCCTCTAAGGCACTAACCCCGACTTCAGAGACACTGGCTGGAAAGTAGGCAGGGCTCACGTTGGTTTTGGTTGGGTTTTTTAAAATATTTTTTTGTAAGATGTTAATAATCAAAAGTAGAAAATAAAAATCTACATTTCATTAGAATAAGATGTTATCATGGATGCCATCTCCCATGATACACTTTCCCCACCCCTCCCCAAAGCAGGGCCCTGCCCTGTTATTGAAAATAAACAAAAAAACTTTGTTAAGTGCCAAAGGTTGATGCATGAAATACTTTTTTCTTTTTTTCTTTTTCATAAAAGTTATATACAAAATGGACCCCAACCAGTGAGGCCTCCTCATCTCAACCCATATCAATCAAGATTAAAACTCAGTACACATGTGTGCTTCGTCCAGGTCTGCAGGCTGCATCCGTGCCTTCAGGCTCTGTTAAGCAGAGTGGTCCTAAAGGTGGGCAAGGCACAAGGAAATGGTCAGGTGGCTGGCCAGCCCCTCCCCTGAGCAAGCAGCGGGCCGGCCCATGCTATTAGAGGAGGGCCCGGCTTCCAAGAACTGGTCTTTGAGGGGAGGAGTCAGGGCCGTTCAAACCCCAGGTCCTCAACCTGCACCGGGGATGCCTTCCTCTACCTGGTCCATGGAGAGGTGCGCAGCTCCATCAGGCTGCCCCCCACCCTGTCCTTTCCCTTCCTTGTAGACGTGGCCATGGGGCTGGTCTTGGGGGCTCACCGGACTGTTTCTGAGTTCTCCTACCTGAGGGTCTTCCAGCTGTCTTTTTCCATGTGGTTCTCAGGACCTTCACTTTCAAAGGAGGCGATGAAGAGAGCTGAGAGACAAGAAGTGCCTCAGAACCCATGTCCACACGTGGTCAGTCCACCTCCTGTACCAGTTAGCCCTTCTCAAACTCCCGTCCAGGGCTGGAGCTAGGCCCAGGACCAAGCAGGCAAGGACTTACGGCCTGGGCGCATCCACAGGTCTCCACTGCGTGGGGTTCCAGGCCCCATGGGGCCTAGAACTCCTGGATACCTGCCTGAGAACTCTGAGAAGTTTTCTGGTTCTGCAGCGCTGGCCCAACCCTGCCCTGGCTCTCAAATGGCCTCGGGAGCCTGACCTCTTCTTGCCCTTATTCTTAATCTGTCATCTGTCACAGCCCAGCCTCATGCACTCACCTCTGCGAGCCAAGCTTCCCCAGTATAGCGTGGGACTAACAACCAGGCCTGCCTCCCAGGGCAACCCCAAGATGGCACCATGGTTGGGGGAAGGAGTCAGGGTGACCTGCACAGTGTGGGGAGGTGGCCCTCACCTTCCTCGCTGTAGATGGGAGCCGTCAGCAGGTAACTCTGAATCTTCTTGTCCTTCTCGAAGGGACACTCTACCTGTGTCCATGTCATGAACTCATGGATCTGTCTGGAGATCTCCCAAAATTTCTGAAGGGGCAGAAGACCAACTGGATGTTCATTTGTCACCATAAGCTTGAAAATCTTGGTTAGGGCAGGGGATACAGGCTCTGATTTCAGTCTGCTGCTTACTTCCCTGGTCCCAGCGAGATGGGACAGTGGCCCTACAGAGCTGACTTGGTAGCCGCGGAAGCACTCTGTGCAACATCAGAGCCAGCACGTGTCCTCAGGGCAGCTCTGTCCCTGCCCTCTACCTGAGCCATCAGGCTGCTGCAGCGTCTGCTTCCCCAGCGAAGGGACCCCAAAAGGGCCTGCATTTGTGACTCCAGCTTGAGGCAGGCATCCCAGCCACACCCAGCATAGTACCACCAACCAGAACACGCCTGATCTCACTCTTTGGGGCCCAGGTAAGAATCCAGGACTCCCTCCCCTTCCCTGTGTGAGGTGAACACAGGACAGCCCAGCTCCCCCTGCACTCCCCAGTCACCTTTGTCCTACCCTCCTGACTTTGGCCAGGTACCTGTAAGCATTCATCTGGAATTCTGCTGCCTTCTCCCTGCCCGAGTCCCTTCTTGCCAAAAGTCTTCCTGACCCACAAACCCCCAGGAGTGGCCCCTTCTCTGTCTCCCTGGTGGGGTCAGTGCTGGGACCAAGATACAGGTTCCCTGTGGCTCCTAGCCCTGTAAATAGCCCTGTAATTATCCTCCCAGAAGAGCTGGGGCCATCCTCACACCTTGAGGTCAAATGGCACCCACGACCATACTAGAGCTGTCAGTCCTAAACGGCCCTTCTGCCACAGGGCCACTGCCTTACAGCTCTCATGGCAAAGATGGATTCTGCTTCTCCTGGAGCAAGGCCAGGAGGTCTGCCCTACCCTGTGCTGGGAGAGCCGGCCCCCTCCCCTTAGACCATGAAGGCGCTGAGCCGACCTTGAAGTTAATGTGCCCATTGGGCAGGTGGTTGGTGTGGATTTTGTGCAGGAAGTAGATGTCCTTAACGAAAAGGTTGAACACGGGGATGACGATCTTCTCCCGGCTGCTGTTGGCCATCTGGGACCTCTGTGTGGCCCCCTGCAGGGCTGTACGGTAATTGCAGAAGTTGCTGGATGGGTCCATGTGGTGCTGTGGGAAGACGGGAGGATGTGGTGGGCGGTGCTTCCCTGCGCCCCTCAGACCTGCTCAGGACACTCTGCAAGAAACAGCTCCGGGTAGCCCCGGACTGTCCCCAGGAGTGAGCATCCTTTCCAGGAGTGAGCATCGAGGAGGGAAGCCCAGAAGCACCTGGCTGAGGGCTGAGGGCTGAGCACTGGGCCAGGGCCTTCTGGGTTTGGGTGCAAGCATCATCCAGAACGCTGTAGAGAAATCTCACAGTTCACACACACCTCATCCCTGCCCTGCTGAGTCTGGGTCTCACCTCCTTCCTTTCAAAACCCTCATTTGCCCTTCTGCTTAGGCTGATACCTCCCAAACCTGACCAGATCCTCAAGACACACATTTGCCAAAAAACAGATTCTGTGATCAAATACATCTGGGCAAGGCTGTAAGTGGGCTCTCCTGTCAGCCCCTGGGCCACCCAGAGGATCCAGGACCATAAGACGCTGAGCCAGGAAAGGGCGGTCACCGCTTAGTTGGCATTGTCCAGCCTGGAGCTGTGGGCCTGCTTTTGCCAAACTCTTTACTAACCACTCCCCAGAACTTGCTTTTGGTGATGCCAGTTCTGATTGAAGTTCCCAAGGGCCAAGGAGAGCACAGACTGCCTGCCTCCTCGCGGTGGCGCAGCCAGGCTGGCTGACACGACGGCAGGACAAAGCTAGGCAGCCTACCTCTAAGACGTCGAACTTGGCCGTCTTGACTTTGGACCATGTTTTCTTCAGCCTCGCCACGGGACTGAGGTTCATGCCAGCTGCAGGGGATGATAGGCGGGGTGAGGGCGGGCCAGACAGAGCTGGGTGGGGACCCCCTGGGCCCGCACACTCACAGATGATGGCCATCATGGAGTTGAAGTTCCCGATGTTGAAGCACTCTCGGGCCACATCGATGAAGAACTCAAGCATGCGGGTCCGGTGCTTCTTCTTCACCACCTGGAGGGCAGCCAGGCTGCTCAGCGTGTGCCTGACTAGGGGTTGTCCCCTCTGGCACCAGCCCCTGAAAGGTGGCCCAGATGGGAGCCGCCCTGGGCCCACAGAGCTGTCAGATCTGGGGTGAGGGGATGCTCGCAGGCTGCAGAGGCAGGAAATGCAGCTGGGGCATTTTTGATGCTAGGCAGAGGGGCAGGAGGGCAGAGGACCAAGGGAGCCCCAAATTGACTTGCAGACTGCGCCGGGCACAGGGTGCACTCCGTGGGAGGCCTCTGTTGCAATTTAAGGCATTGCTGTTGGAAGTGGGGGTGGTGGGAGTTGGGGCAGCCCTGGCAATAAAAGCTTCCTGTCTCCACTTTCAAAGTTCCATCATCAGAGGGCGCAGGAGATGGCGCGCCCCCGTGTCCACCACACGGCACTTACCCGACACACCTCGGTGGCCACAAGCATGCTGAGGCAGTTGAACCAGTTGTCATAGGCCTCTAGGCTGTAGGTCTTGGTCAGGTCCCCTCGGCACTGGGGGGACGCGGCAAGTCACAGGGAGCCAGAGGACCCTGCCAGTGGGTGCTGCCCCAGCCCCATCCCCACACCAAGGAGCAGGAGTCATGGCCAGAAGGGGAGACTGTGAAAGCTGGGGGCAGAGGGGGGCTGCCACTGGCCAGGCGGGATCTCCCAGGATGCCCCCAGGGCTAGGCTTGGAGGCCAGGCTGGCTCCCTAGGCCTCTGGGAATGCTGGGCTCCCTCCCAGCACGCATCACCCTGCATGGCCACCCACCCACTCCCTGGAGCAGGCGCTAGGAGGCAGGACCCATGCCCGTCAGGCTGTGAGGCCCATCACTGTGGAGGTGCTCAGACATGCTTGGGGAGTCCCCCACCCACCCAGGTGTAGGTGTCAGGCCCACCCTCAGGCCACCCCAGAGCACACAGCGGCCCCTCACCCTGTGCTTGTCCCGAGAGTCCATGTGGCTGACAATCTGCATCAGGTCCTCGGGGTGAATGCTGCTGACCCTCTCCTAGGGTGGAGTGAGGAGACAGTACAGGAAGGGTGACATGCCTGCCGTCCTCAGGCAGGCCCACCCTCGGGGTGTAAGGCACGTTCAGAGCAGCAGTCAAGACGTTCCTGCAGGCGTGCACCACAGCCACAGCCCCTCCTTGATCAGAACATCCAACCCATGGGCAAGCCCCCGCCACAAGGTGTATCCCAGGAGTTTAGAAGGCCCGCCCCTGGGAGGGCCCAAGGCACAGGCAGGATGAGGTGACTGGGGCGGGGGATGCGGTGGGAAGAGGATGCCTTTCCCTTTGAAACCTTTCATCTCTTCCCGGGTCAGTCCTCCATCCTGCAGCCACTGCAGTCCCCATGTCCTCAGCCCCTCCCATTAATACGGGGCTGCCGTGATCCTGGGGATGCGTGGTGCGCAGGTGGACACACACACACACCAGAGGCAGTGGTCAGAGCTAGCAGGCAGGCTTCACCTGACACCCCAGTCTGACTGGTGGGGGAGGCCCTGCAGCACCATGGTGAGAAGGTGCCGGGGGCCAGTGGCCTTGGGTAAGTGCCAGTGAATATGCCCCAAACCCGTCCTGGGAAGGGCACACTGCATCACTGACCAGCTCGATGTGAGTCAGCTGCTGGGCCAGCACCAGGGGGTCACAGCACACGCCCAGGATGTCCTTCTGAGCAGCTGGTGGCTTGGCCTTGAGGACGGGCCCTTTGTCCACGGCCGGTGAGCGAAGCTTCTCACGCAGCTCCTGAAGCTGGCTCCGGGCAGCCAGGGACAGCAGCAGGCTCTGCGTCATTTGGGCGATGGCCTTCTTCACCGTGCCGTTCTCCTGAGAGGGGCAGGGGGTGAAGAAGATGCTGGCGTGGGCTGGCGGCAAGACCAGCGCCGCCCTGGAGGGGCCCATCTCATCTCCAGGGACTTGCCTACCTTCGAGCCCACATCACCCACCCAGACCTGCCATGAAGACTTGGGCTGCTGATGCCAGAGCGGGGTATAGTGTGGGCTCCCTCGAGGACTGCTGGGGAGGGTGGCTCAGCTGGCTGTCCTATGGGGAAGGGAGCTGAAGGCCAGGGCTAGGCTTCCGGGTCTGATGAGCATGGCTTTCCCGGTGGTGGCAGCTGAGCTACTTCTTGTGACCTCCTCCCAGCAGGAGGGGCCCACAGTAGGGATGAGGGAATCCAGAAGGGCTTCCTCCAGGACCAGGCCTTCCTTCCCTGGGTGAGGGGAGCCCTGGCCCCTCCCCAAACTCTCCCTGGACTTTGAGCCCTCCAGGCAGGCAGAGGCTGCTGAGCACAGGAGCACTTCCATCGTGGACACCCAGGCTCCCGCTCAGTGTGGGCTGGAGGCGAGCCCACCACCTCCCTGGAGGGGCCCTTCTCAACACTGAAGACCAGGAGTGAGCTGGGAGCCAGCAGAGGCGGGCAGGCTCTTACAGCCTCTCACCAGGCCCCCACTCCACCCACCCCCGGGGCAGCAGAAGGTGGGGCCCGGGATCATGCACCCAGGCCACATGCTGAGGACGCTGAGGGTGAGTCTGGCCTGCTGCCGGCCAGCAGAGCTGTCATCATGGGGCTGGGGGCAAACAGAGCCACCTGCAGTCCTCTTGGGAGAGTACAGCAAAGGGGGCCACACACAGAGCTGCCCCGAAGACTCACCCTCCCCCAGACAAGGAACTCTGCCAGGGTCCTCACCTCGTCACACTGAGCGACCCGGTGAGTGATGGCCTTCAGTTCTGCCATGGCTTTCTCATCCTGGAAGTCATAGGGGAAGGCCTCTGTCCACTCCTTCAGCAGCTGCACGATCTTAGCTGAGAAGGACTTCAGCTTGACCTGGTGGGATGGCAGGGCACAGAGTGAGGGCTGACCCTCTAGAGTGGGTGAGAGATGACAAGTGGGAACATGCCCCTCACCACCCCCAGTTCTGTGACACCCTCCCACCCATCCCCCACAGGACCTGTCCTCCATCCCGACGCTGGGGTCAGAGCTGCAGGTAGGGCGTCCCTGGTCCTGCGCACCTGCAGCTTTGTTACACCTGCTTTGCTCCATTTTCCCCTTAAGCTGGCTCTTTTTCACTTAAATTCATTTTCAAAAAACCTGTCCTAACGCTACCATGACATAGAAAATAGTTTTACTTGTTGTAATTAGAAGTTACGCATAAAAAAGAACTCACTGAGAACCAAGCAAAATCACTAATGTTAAGCAAGAGACTCTAGCCTGCCTCTTCGCAGTTAAAAGCAGGTTGGCAAATGCTGGGAAGAGGCACAGACATGCCAGGCACCCTCTTCCTGACTTCTGCTGGCCCAGGTCCACACGCACATACAGCCCAAGGCAGGGGTGTCGGATGCTCGGCTGCAGTCTCTTGGCCAGTCCTCCGTGCCCAGCCCAGCACTGGTTCACACATGCCAAACCCCTCCTGTGCCCGCCTTGGCTCCTCCCTGGCCCTGACCAGCTCCCTGTGTCCGCCTACCCAACCTGGACCCTTCTGACCTTGACAGCCCACAGGGCCCGGCTCCCACATGACCCAACTCTCCATCCCTATATCTACCTGCCCCTCCCACATCCATGCCCCCTGGCACTGCCTCAGCCAACCGGATTCCACCCACACCCCTAGCCAGTCCCCTAGTGATGGCTTCCCATGCCTTGTGGAGGCTCTCCCAGCTGGCCCCTGCAGCCACTCCTGACCACAGTCCAGTGCTTGCGGACACTCCCCTAAGATGTCCCCAGTACCCCACACTTAGCAGGAACCTGAGCCCTGCATTCCCTCCCCAGAGGTCCCGCCCTGCATGTCACCACGCACAAAGGCCTGCAGGCTCACCCCAGGCTCCTCTCAGGCTTCTACTGTCCCCACACTGACCCTCAGCCTAGAATTTCATCCCCCACTCACCCTGATCTGGCTTCTTTCCACCCATGCCTTCAGGAACCTCTCCTGAACCCCAGGCTGCAGTTGATGCCTGTCTCCATCCCTGCCCAGCACATTCTGGGACAGGAGCCCCTCTGGAGAGGAGACTCTAAAGAGGGTATGGACGTTCAAGGCCTTTGCTGCAAACTTCCATGGGCAAGAGGCCCGGCCTCAGGGAGGAAGAGGTCACCAGTGAGCCAGAACAGGCCATGCTCTGCCAAAACCCAGAATAGGCCCTGCCAGCCCTTTGACAGTACGTCCACCACCCCTCCTTCTGCACCAGACCCTGGGCTTCTAAAAGCCTGGCCCCTGGCCCCTGGCCCCTGGCCCCTGCCCCTAGGCCCTCAGGGATGAGCCATGGTTTCTTGATCATCCTGACTGCCCAAAGACTGACTCAACCAGAAGAAACGACAGTGGCAAACAGCCCTATTTGAGTCACTGGAAACTCCAGCCCCACTGGCTGCTTCTCCACCAGCTGTAGTGGACCCTCCCTTTTGGGGGTCCTGGCACTGACCAGGAGAGCTGGCAGAGCTGTCTGCTGTGGCCCTTTCCAGGGAGGGGGTGCGCACCCGCCAACAGCAGTTACACCCAGCACCCTGGGAGGTGTGCTCAGCTCTGTGTGCGGCCCTGCAGACCCTGGGGAGCCTGGCCCCACATATGCCAGGAGGCCTGCAGAGACCAGCACACCTGCCCCCATCAGGGAGGGCCCCAGGCCGGGCTCAGCCAGCCCCTGTCCTGCCAGCTTCCTCTGAGCAGGCTTCTCTCCAGAGAGTGAGCGAGAGGGGAAGCCAGGGCCACAGAAACAGACAGCACGCCTTTACCTTCTCAGACCCAGCCTGCAGCTGCTGCCTTTGCTCCAGGCAGATCTGCCCCACACGGGCCAGCAGGTCATGAGGGGGGATGAAGACCCGGGAGCTCAAGAGAAACGTGAAAATGTACGTCCTCTGAAGAAAAGAGACAGAGAGAGGGCAAAGATCAGGTCAGGCCTGGCACAGCCCCCTGGTATGGTCACGGCCTGCTCCCCCACCTGGTCCAGCTGCCTCCCAGGCCCAACATCACCTTCTGCGTGGTTTACCTCACCTCCAATGCCCTTCCTCCTCTCTCTCTGCTACCCAAATCCTGCCCGCCCGCCGTGCAAGGCACAGATCAAACCTCTTCACAGTCGCTGGCAGAAGCCTCCCCTGATAAGCTCGACCCCTGGCAGACTTCCTCTGCTGGGGTTCTCCCCTACCCGCCCCACCCTACACGGGGGTAAACCCGGCCTTGGGTGTCTGTGGGACTCTGTGGGCCTGAGTGGGTCGGCTGCCCAGTCCACGGTGCTCCCTGGGCCAGGCACCAAGCTTGCTCTGTTCCAGATCCTCACTGGCCAGGGAGGCAGGGCCTGGTTGATGGTGGTGGGGTGGGGGTCTTGTCTGTGGGGTGCGGGTCTTGTCTTAGTCCCAGGATCCTGCATCAGGAAATGCTGCAAGCCCCTGTGCCTTCACTAACCAGCTGTGGGCCTCGTCACTGCCTGCCATGCCAGGGCCCCCCAGTCCCACTTCCACTTGCCCCCGCCACCTGGCTGTGTGGTGCAGCCTCTAAGGGGTGTCACGATGTGGACTGAAAGAGAGCAGGGAGCAGAGCCCAGGGCCAAGGGTTCTCAGAAGTGTTTGGTCTGACATGGATCAATGCCCTCTGGATCTGCACCCTGGCCCTGCCTGCAGACAGGGAGGCCTTAGGGGTGGGGGAGGCTGTCTGGGGCTCTCCTGGGAACTCTACTCAGACAGTCCTCTACCCACACTTGGCTGCTGTAGGCTGAGGGCCCAGGACCCTCTGCCCCCCATTCCAGGCCCAAAGGAGCAGGGCTTCCTTGCTGCAATCTGAAGAAAGCCAGGCCGTGTTTGCTGGGAGCGCAGCTTCCTGGAACAGAACTGGGGCCCTCAGTTCTGGGCTCCCCCGCCCCCCTCACTGCCCCTACGCAGCCCTGTGGCCACTAGGGGAGGATTTCCCTGCTGCTCCAAGGAAAGGATTTTCCCTGGAGCAGCAGGGAAATCCTCTAAGCACCGTGAAACTTCCCACATCCTGTCCCCAGGCTGTGCAGTGGTGCTCACAGGTCCCAGCTGGTCAGCAGTGTGACCCTCAGGGTCCCCCTTCTAAGCAGATGGCCCAGAGTGTGAAGAAAGGCACCCAGGTGTCACACCTCGGAGCTCTCAGGCGAGGGTAAGAGGAGCGCTCAAGGCAGCAGCCCTGCGTCTCCGAGGGGAGCACCGGCCGTACTGGAGAGGTGTGTCCCCAGCTGCCCAGCGTGCGGGGTGGGGGAGCGCGGGCACTCAGCAGAGGAGCCGGTGCCAGCTGGACCCCCGTTCCGCCCCCACCACCCCTTTGCCCTCTGCTGGGGAGCAGGGTGGGATCCTAGGCACAGAGTTCTGGGGACAGGAGGCTCCTCCGGGACAAGCCCAGAAGAGGGGCGGGTCCTCCCCCTGCCACGCAGGCAGCTGCCCCTCAGATGAGCACTAGGGTTGGGGGTTCCAGCCCCTGGGGGCTTCTTCAGGGCCTAGAGCCCCCTCTTTCCAGCTCAGCCACCTGGGCCCTCAGCTTTCATGTCTGCACCACCAACACCAGCCCCAACCAGGCCCTGAGAGGATTTATGGGGTAGATGGAAAGATAGAGGAGTGGACAGAGCCCCAGGAGGGAAGGAGGAGGCCTGACGTGTCAAGGTGGGCCAGGAACCCCCAGAAAGAAGCCTGGCTGACTCCAGTGCCATCAGATGGAAGCTTGAGGGCGGAGGGGGCAATTCCTCCCCACCGTCCCTTGCAGCCCTGTCTGTCAGGAGCTGGGCTCTGCCCTCAGGGGGAGGGGGCCCCCCAAGGGGCAACTTAGCTCTCAAAAGGGAGCAGGCATCAACCCCACGGCTAAGAGATGCCATCTACTGGACATAGAAGGGAAGCCTCACGTGACAAGGGAACTCTCTCTCACTGTTCCAAGAATGTGCCAGAGTCATCTTGAGGTGAAGAGAGGATCTGGGTTGTTGGTGAAGGCCAGTCCTGCCCACACAGGCACGTGCCCTGGGGTCTGCATGCCGGTGGGTGAGGGGCTGGGCCCCCTTCATTCAGAACTATGGCGGTTCACGCACAAACTTCCCAGCTCAGAGGCGGACATGTGGCTGCGTAGACGCTCACCAGGACCTGGAGGCACTGGCCTCGCCCGTTAGACCCCTCTTCCTCCCCCAGGACCATCTCCCACCCGCCTGGGACAGCAGTGAAGTCACTGGAGGTTCCCCTCTCCTAGGCTGGGGGTCGGGGAGGGAGCAGGAGGCGAGGGAAGCACAGGAGGTGAGGCTGGGGGTCCCTGCTGCCCTGCCCCTCCCTGCTGCTCCATCCAGCTCTGGCCAGGCCTCCCTCCCCATCCCAGAAGCAGCCTCGCCTGGAGCCCAGGTCATCCCCACCAGTCACCAGGTACTCACATCAGGGTAATAGTCCACTGTCGGGACTAGGTGCTCCATCAAGGCCTCCAGGGACCCGGAGATGAGGCGCCCGTCTTGGAAGATGAGGTCCCCGGAGCCGCCAGCCCCAGCACCTCGCTCCCCCATGCCGGGCTGCACCTGTCCACTACAGCTGGGCCCAAGTATGCTGGAGAAGACCACGGACGTCTGGGGCATAGTTTCCTGGGAGGAAAGAATGAGGCTGTGAGGCATCAAAGGCACTTCTGCCAGGCCCTCCTCCCAGGCCGCCTGCAGCCTGCATGCGGGTGCATAGTGGGAGCCCAGCAGGGCCGGGAGCGGGGTCACCAGACGTCAGCTCAGGTGAGCGGCCAGGCTCCTTGGTGGCCCTGAAGCTGCTGATAAATATGTCTGATAAATGTTTCTTCAGCACCTGCTCTGTGCATAGCAG
This sequence comes from Camelus ferus, assembly GCF_009834535.1. Taxonomy (NCBI): domain Eukaryota; kingdom Metazoa; phylum Chordata; class Mammalia; order Artiodactyla; family Camelidae; genus Camelus; species Camelus ferus. Next base: position 64,366,072 of record NC_045706.1, on the reverse strand, counting down.
GCCTCATTCCAGGGACCTGGACACAGAGAGCCCTGCCTCCTGGGGTTCCGTCCCAGTGGAACTATGGAGAAAACCACCACCAGGAGAACACCTGGGGGGTGGGGCGGGGGGGTCAAGGCAGACTTGGGGAGGCTGCACCAAGGCAGACTGATGGTGTCAGCTGTGCAGCTTCCTGGGATAAAAGAGGGATGTTCTAGGCATAAGGGACAGCAGGTACCAAGGTCCTGAGGCCAGTGTACGGGAAGAGGGTAGCAAGAGAGTGGTCTGAGGAGCGACAGGCCAGACTGTGCACATCTGGGGGCCCCAGGTGCAGCACATGAGACGAGGCGTGGGGGCCCTGAGCCCAGGAGTGACCTGACTCAGGGTGAAGGTCTCTCTGGCCACCGTGTGCAGACTCTGAAAGGGAGAAGCCTGAAAACCAATCGGTGGGTTTTGCCATAGCAGCATCCTGTGAGAGACTGCTTGGGTCAGGTGACAGGAGAGTAGGAGGGAAGTAGGGTCAACTCTGGATGCTGTGAGGAAGGGTTTTCAGCCTGAGCAACTGACCAGCATGGGGAAGGGCTTTGGGGCTGGGGTTTGGGGAAAGACCTGGAACTTGCTTTGGACGCACGGGATTTGAAGTGCCTGTTACATGCAGGCGTTGGGAAGCAGTCTGGGGCCTTAGTGTGATGGGGCTGAGGGCTCAGCTGAGAGCTCTTATAAGGCCTGAGCCTCAGTTTCCTCACCACCCAAGGCAGCTAGTTGTGTCTAGAGGGGCTCTGTGGGGTCAGGGTGACGCACACTTGCCAGCTGGGGCCTCCCACAAGAGTGCCCATGGGTGCACTCTCCCTCTTGCTGGCCAGGGTGGCCTGGTCTGCTCACTTGGCTACTCCCACCTTGAAGGGCAGGCAGGCTGAAGTCAGAGGGGAGGAGCTGGCCCTTCCTGCCTGGGCAGGGCCCCTGGCCAGGTTCACCCTCTCTGGTCACCGGCAAGCAGATGCCACCACCCCATAGCTACCTCCCCGCTGCAGCCACGCCGCCTCCCCGTCTAGGGGAGTGGAAAGAACACACGCCCTCCCCAGGCTCCGCGGCCCTCAGTGCTGACCTTACCCATGACAATGATTCCACCCGGCCCTGGCCTGCTCTCTTACCCGGACCAGGGCCAACCTCTGAGCCATTCCAGCCTCAGTTTCCCCACTGTGCAGACTGAGCAAAGAGTAGCTGTGATTATTGAGGGGCCCCGGGCTGCTGCCCCCTGGGGCTCACAAGCAGAGCCAACTCCCACCCCACAGCACATCAACTGAGCCTCACACCGGGGAAAAAGGGCACCAGGACCAAACGATGCTGGCTTCTCTGCCAAACGCCTGAAGGTCACCTTAGAATTCTCAGAAAATTCTTTGCAAGGAGGGTAAGAGCTCAAGGGAAGGACAAAGCCCTGGGGACAATGTCTGTGGCCCCCAGGCTCCACACTGCCTTCACTCCAGGATGGAGGTTCAGACTCAGGACAATCCCCTCAACACATGTGAGAATGCACATTCTCAGGCCTCAGAAACTTGGGGTGGGCCCTCTGATGCTGCTCAAGTCAAAGAACCACTGACTTCAGCAAAACCTTGATTTTTCAGATGGTAAAACAGAGGCTCAGCAAGCAGGAACTCAACTGAGGAAACCCTAGGGTTTCCAAGCCCAGCCCAGGTGTCACTGCCTCGAGGAAGCCTCCTTGGGTTAATGCCTAGGCTGCTGACCCACAAGGCCAGAAGTGGCTGATCACCTGCCTTCATGTCTTCTTGTTGAGCTGGAGCCTGGCCCACAGCGGTGCTCAGTGACCATTTGTGGGATGAAATAACAAAGGTGGGCTCCCAGGCACCGCGGCACTGGCCGCTGCTCTGCTGGGCCGTCACTGGTTCCTGAGAGGTCCCGAACCCCAGTGCTCAGCTGAGGTCATGTGATGTGGGGCGACTTCTGCAAGATCACACAGTTCTGAGTTCCAAAGGTGACCTGAGGGTAGTAAACTTGGTCAGCTGGACCTCCTGACCCCAAGTCTCTTGGTCATCAGAGTTGGCATTTTTGGAGCCACTGGCCTCTCCCACTGCTCTGGTCGGGAGGTGCTGCAGTGGGGAGCACACTAACACCCCACTAGCTCACAGCCCCTGCTGGGTCCCCCACAGGGCAAGGCCACCTGCAGGAACACTTGCTCCGGGGCTAGGGAGACCGGAAGCCAGCCTAGGGATGCAGCTCCCCAGCTCTGCAGCCCATGAAGGGAACAGCAAGCCTAGCAGGAGGCCAGGGGGGCCAAGTTCTATGCTGGGTCCCAGTCTACAGCTCCCTGGGGATCCTCAGCACGCACTGTCTCCAACGACAGGTGAAGGGCAGACACTTAGGGTGGAGTCACCTGCCCAGAGGGTGGGGTCCCAGTCCATCCATCTTGGGCAGCCACTGGGACTCATTACACCTGACCCTGGTCAGCTCAGGACACATCACACTGCTCCTCCCTCAAGGTCCCCGACTCTTGTGTGGCACCAACACCCTGCCCATGCACAGCCCAGGAGGCCATGGGAGGGAGCAGCCAGGTGAGGACCCTCCCTTCAGCTTGGGGCAGTGACCCCTCTAACAGCAGCTGGGCCAAGGGCCCCACAACTGGAGTCCCCAGCTGGACAAGATCTCATACTGGTCACTTTCAAATGACATCAACAGACGTGTACACGACTTGTACATAAATGCACAGAAGACACCTGGCCACCCGTGGCCACACTAATTACGGAGTTCGCTGTAAGGGGGTGGAGGAGGGGAGGAGACTTCCACTTTTGGTTCTACACATTTGTCAACTATTTCGGTAACTTTTCTAAATGGCACATCTATTTTGTCATCTTTAAAATAAGTTTTGTCTTTTAGTGCAAAGAAGCTGAGTTTTGAATAAAAGTATGCTATGGAGACTGAAGCCTCAGGGCTGGGCCTGTGGACAAAAGCATGGCCACCAGTGAGCGGGTCACCTGTGAGGGTGGGCTTCGAGGCAGAGGCCCGAAACCCCCACAAGGGCTGTGCAGGGCCACCCCTGCCTCTCCCCAACTCTGGGACCCTGCCTCAGACCGGGCCTCCCTGACCGGTCTCTCCCCGCTCCTCTGTATGCTAAGCCACTGAGGAAGTCCCGGGGAACTCCTAGAGCCCCTTCCTTACCCACTCAGTCCCTCGCAGAACCCACCACCCCTCCCCACAATGAGCACCTGGGAGGGTCTCCAGGCTCAGTGCCAAACGGGAGGAGGCACGTTCCCCCAGTGGGTCCTCTTGGGCAGGAATTTAGAGCACCCTTGGATTCGAATCCCAGCTCTGCAATGAGCCAGCTCCTTGTTCCTAGACAAGTCTAACCAGCCTTGATTTCCCCAGCTGTCAAATGGGGATGATGGCAGGACTCCCCCGGCTGTACCACTACTTGGCATCTCTGTCTACCGCCCCACCAAGCCCTGTGGTTTCTTTTGCACACCCCCTCCTTTTTTTTTGTATATATATTTTTTTTATTGAAGTATAGTCAGTTTGCAATGTTGTCTCAATCTTCTGCTCTTGACATAGTGTCTTCCTCTCCCGTCCCAGCAAGAGCAGAAACTGAGGCTTCTGGCCACACACCTGTGTGTCCATCGCCCCCAGCTGGTCCCGTTCTCCGGGAAGAGCCACTCTGAGCACAGCATACAGGAAACCTGGGCTCCCACCTTGGGAGGGAACACACAGCAGGAGCAATCGCAATCAGAAATGCACTAGCTAGGACTCCGAGTGCTGCGTAGTGCCATCAACACTAACGCTAGAGCTGAATCATCTCACTAATCCTCACAATGACCCCATGAGAGAAACCCTTATTCTATGCACGCTGCAGGTGAGGCCAAGGCACAGAGAGGCCAAGTAACTGCCCCAGGTCACACAGCGGATAATCAGAGCAAGGGGATGCAATGAGAGCTTTGGAGCCTCCACTGACAAGTCTTATGTTAAACTTTGAGGTGGATGACGATAATGAAGGCATGGAGATGTTGGAAGAAGACAAAGAAGAAAGTGCAAGATTGGGGAGATAACAGCAGGGCCAGGCAGTCAGGGAGGCCCGAGTCTGAGCCTGGCTTGGCCACTTGTTGTGGCTTTATCAGGATCCTGAACCCCTTGGAGTCTTAATTTCCTCATCTGTAAAATGGGCACGGGGAGCGCTACTTCCGAGATTTGCTGCGAGGGTTGAATGAGCCCACCTGGGAAAGCACCTCCTGCCTGAGGAGCTGACTCACAGACGTGCCTGCTCAGCGCCCACACGGGCCATTGCAGACACAGACCCCCAGGGGCCCCAGGGGGCCGACCCCACATGGATGCTCTGAAGCAAGTTCAGCACCAGCGCCGCAACATTAGCACCCCCGGGGGCCTGTCGGCAGTCGCAGCACACCTTGCCCTGAGTCAGAACTCACCATTCTCTGGAGTTTTAGGTCCTCTCCTTTATAAAGCTTCGCAGCTCCAAGTGTGGCCTGACCAGCAGCGCCATCACCTGGTCAACCGCTAAAATGCAGGGCCTCGAGTTCCAGCCACCTCCAGAGGGGACTTGCCTGCACTTTCCCTGAACGTGCTTGTCCTTTGAGCTTCCAGGTGAGGAGAGCAGCTTCTAGGTACCTAGGTCAGTGTCTCTCAGGTGCAGTTGCACAACAGTCACCTGGGGAGTTTAAACAAATCACTTCACCCGGCTCCCACTCCAACAATTCTGATCTAACTGGCTGGGGGCACAGCCCAGGCACCGGAGGTTTTTCCAGGCTTTCGAGGTGAAAATGGGAGCAGAAAGCACAAGGAGCCTCTCTCCGGCCCCACTGCTTCTGGCTACATTCAGACCTGTTTCAAGGCTGCAGACTCAGACAAACACTCGGTGGAGAGCTCTGGAAGCCTCCAGAAGCCAGCCTGAGGGTAGGGGGACGAGGGGGGTGGGGTGGGCCCGTGGATGGAGGCCCTGGGGACCTGCACCTCTGCCCCAGGTCAGCTGGTACTGGTCTGGACAAGCCAGCGGCCCTTTTGCGGGGAGCAAGGGATGCACTTGCCCCCAGCCTGCCTCCTCTGACTCCTTACAGCTCCTCCCCTGTTCAGGCAGGAAGGCAAGCAACTTAGATGCAACGGGCTCACAGCCAGGTGCAAGCGGCTCATCGGCTCCTAGAAGCTGGGCCCCATGAACTTTCCACTTCCGCGCCGCCCAGGTGGGCGTGAAGACCGGCCCAGGTGCCTAGGTGCCCAGGTGCAGGGGTGAGAGAGAGAGAGAGCTGGCTCTGAGTTCAGAGGCAGCTGCCATGTGTCAGCACTTGTCCGTCTCTACCTGGGTTTCCTTGGCTTTCTGGGGGCACCATGGAGGAAGAGGGGCCTCCCTGCACCTGGCCCAGAGTCCTCCTGGCCAAGCCTCAAAGGTGCCAGGATGCCAAGTGAGAAGGCCACACCTGTTGCCCCTGCACAGACAGAACTGCACTGTGGGGACCAGAGTGGGCTGGGAGCAGGCAGGGGAGACTGTCTGGGCAAAGGCTGAGCCCGTGGGACCCTTTGCTACCTGCTTGGCTAAGCTGCCACCAGCAGTGTCCAGCAGGCTGGCCGTAGATCAGGTAGGCCAGGTGGGCCAAGCAAGGGGGTGTAAGTTGCCCCCTCCCTCTTTCCGCCCCCTCCTAGGGCACCCCCACCACTCTGTCCGACCAGAGGCTGTCCGGGTCCCCCAGGCTCCGTGGAGGTTCTCCATCTCCTGCTGTTCCCCAGAGCGAGACGTGGCCACCGCGCAGTCCTGCAGCTACCCTTACGCCATGGTCTAGCCCAGCTCCCAGCCTCCAAAACTCCATTCCTTTAACGCTTCCTGTCTGTAGCCCCGCCCGTGAACTTCGCATGCACAGCTGCCCAAGTCCTTTCCTGTAGTTTCAGGCCTGCGTCTGGGACCTGGTGAGAGTCCAGAATGGAGTCAGGAGACACTGTCTGATGATGATGGTGCAGAAGCCTCTGAGTGCTCTGAGCCTCAGGGTCCTCAGCTGTAAGTTGAGTGTAGTTTCTTGCCTCCCTCCCTCCAGGTCACGGTGAAGCTTAGATGAGAAAATGTGTCGCTGGGAGCCCTACCAGTGCCGTTATGGGCCACCCGCACCTGTGCCTTGACGGCACACCAGCGGCCCAACAACACAGCCTCACAGCCATCAGCAGGCCACCGGCCCCCTGCCCTGGCTGTGGGTTCTCGCTCAGGTGTGAGACCCTGTGGATCCATCCAGCCCGGGTGTAGGGCCAGGAAACACCCTAGGGCAAACTTGGACCAATGATGACACAGGAGCCACCAGGCAAATTCTCCTTCCTCACCCCAGATGGCCACAAGCTTCACAGGGTCTCTCCAAAGAAGTCTGCTAAGACTGACCCATGTCAGAACTCATCCCCTGTATTTATTCACTTTCCTTCCCTGCTTCCTCAGGACCAGCTCCCCCATGAAGTGTTCACACGTCAGCTTACCTCAGCCTCTGATCTCTAGGGAAGCTGGTCTCAGAGAAGAGCAGCCCATCCTTGTCTGCCCAGGCCTTCCCCATCTAACTAGGCACAGCTGAGGTTCCCAGTGCCCCCAAGGGCCCGGGGTCAGGAGCCTGACACACCCAGACCTGGGCCCAGGTCTCCCTCCAGCTGCTGGTTTGGGACAAGTTACTCCATCTGTGTGAGCCCCCCTGCCCCGAGTTTGTCAAACAGGACACTGGTCCCCAAACTTTGCAGCGTGAGTTGGGGGTGCAGGAAGGGAGAATGCACGGGGCATGGTTTCAGCCCAGAACAAGTGCTCACACACCAAGTGTGTCATCGTTCAGAAAGTAAACGCCATTCTCTGGGCTCTGCTCAGCCAGGCTGAGGGCTGCTGGAACGTGGTCCCCCGTGCCGGGACCCTTCCAGGGGTAAAACCTGGTGCTCTCCATCAACACAACTCAGCTCGGAGGCCTCTTTTAGGGGCTCAGCCAAAAACTTTAGCTTCAGAGTATGTGCAGCTGACCCCTCCCCCCACTCAACACACACGTGTGCACACTTTCTAAGGAACACACCCACCAAAGCACTGAGGACACGGAAGCCTGGACTGAGGGCGTGGGAGACAGAAGGGGGCAGCCAGGGTCTAAGAGAGTAAGAGAAGATCTTAGGCAGCCCCAGTGCTGTGAGAGATGCTGGGACAGGTGGGAAAAGAGCGTTTTTAGGAACTTTCTGAATGAAATTCCCTTTTTGCAGCCTCTTCAAGAGACTTTAAGCTAGAAATTTGGGTGCCACTCACTGCTACAGGGCTTTCTAATGTGGCCCTAGCAAAGGGGAGTCCACGGCCCCCCATCAGGCAGCAAAACCAGGAGGAGGGTATCGGCTCCTGGCCACGTGCGGACAGAAGCCGGACTTGCGCTGGGAGGGGCAGCCGGGCACACGCACACGTGTACAGCTTTTGTGACCTGGGGGCACAGTCCTCCCACTCACAAACTCCAGCTGTGCCCAAGATGGCCCCACTCCCATCACACAGGAGCCCCTGGCCCCTGGCCCCTGGAGCTGCCGGCCTCACTGCGACGGCCAGAGCTGCTGTGTGCATCCAGATACCCACACCAATCCACCTTCACGTACCTTCCATCCTATGCTTGCACACTTGTCCGGGCCTGGGTAAAGGCCCTTCCCAAGTGGTTTTTCTGCTTCCTGTACAGAGAGGCCCAACAAGGCCCGGGGGAGGCCTGACACTGCCCAATGGTCTCGTAAAAGACTCCCACAGCTGAAGCTGTCACAAATAATTTACTTAAACATACTTGAGTAAGGAATGTAGGAGACACTGACTCTAGAGAAACAGCCAATTACTGCAGCATCCGTGTGCAGGGCTGTCCGTGCTCATGGGCAGCCCTGACACCTTCCTGGGGGTGTTCCCGTGCCCAGGGGCCACTCCTGCCTCATCTCTTGCCTCCCAGCCCTTGAGGGTGAGTGTCCCTGCCCGGGAGCAGGGCTGTGGGCCTCCAGTTGGATGCCTCATCCCATAATGCTTTACAGTCCCCAGCTCTGGGCAGGAAGATGGGGTGGGAGGGGAGGGCAGGAAGGGACCTCATCCTTTGGGAGCCACGTGGGAGGGTCCCCACCTCTGGGCTCTTTGGGGTCCTCAGGCCTCCTGGCCACTGATGCCCAGGAACCTGCTCCCAACACCAGCTCTGCCCTCAGATAACTGGCCTCAGGCACAGCCAGCTCTACCCCAGCTGAGAGTGGGGACAACCTTCTGTACTTTAAATGTTCGTCATTAGGAGTTGGGAGCCCAGCCCATCTCACTTAATGCAATCCCCCCAACCCATGGGACACTGCGTGCAGATAAGGACGCCACGTTCACAGGACTTGCACAAGGTTGCCCAGGCAGGCAGCGGTGAGTAGGTCCCCCCACTGCCCTGCTCCTTCTAAGGACTGTCATTTCTCCTCATCATTGCGCCTGGCCAGGGCATGACCCTCTGAGCATCAGCTGAAGGCTGAGGCCCTTGCCCTGGACACACAGATAAGTGCATCTTCCCACGGCGCTCTGCATATGATTCCAGGGATCGACAGGCTCCCGGAAGCTCATCCATGGGTGCCAAGTTAAGCATCCCAGCTTCCTGAAAAACTGGGACAAAAATGACCCTGAGGGTCCATCTTGCATGAGTCCCCAGGGACCTGCTGGGAGTTGGAGGAGGGGCTCCACTCAGCCCCCTGCCTCTGCCAGGCTTTGCAAGGGGTGCTACTTTCGGAGGCAGCACATGGGCTTCTATTTTTTAACCTACTCAACAAAACGGGGACTATTTTTAGCTCAGCAAGCTGCAGGGCATCACAATTAGCAACTGAAAATTACACATCTTGCCAGTCTCCTCTCAGTTGGCTGGAGGAGAGAGAGGGAAAGTGCTCCCGGTGGGGAGCTGGGTGCCAGCTCTGGCCCCCACCGCGGTGGGCCGCTTACCCAAGAGGGCAGCCTTTGGCAGTGGTTTCAGAACGAGTGCATTCATGGGGCTGTCTCTGGTTTCATTCCAGTTCCAGGAAAATCCAGCCTAGCTGGGAGCAGGGCAGGAGCCCCATGAGCACTCAGAGGCCACAATAGGGAGAGACCCAAGCTGGCTACCTGGACCAGGGCCAGCAACACTCGAGCCCAGCTCTACTGGGGACCTTGGGGGACAGAGGCTGAGCCTCCTGCACCCAAACACCCTTCTAGGGCTAACTGTCCGGTTCTCTGATATCATGTCCGCTGGGGCTGGGTAGGAGGTGGGGTGTTCCATGGAGCCCGAACTCCTCGACCAACCCACTGACCATTCATTCATTCACAAATGTTACCAAGGACCCGCCTAGATACTGGAGATCTACCAGTGAAGGGAACAGGGCTCTCTGTCCCCATGGAGCCCCCTGGAGCAGGCTGTGGCTGGCTTGCATGATGACCACACAGTTAAGGAGGAGATAATATGAGTTAGAAGGAGATCAGTGCTCTAGAAGAGGAAGAAGAGGAGATAAGGGTCAGGAGAGCAGCCTGAGCTCAGACACTCCTATGGCAGAAAGCTCCCTCCTGGAGGCAGCTCTTTCCTTCCCCCAGCCCCAGCTTTCAGATCTTCCTAACTTGGAGCTGAAATATGTCTCTCTGAAGCTCCAGCAAGCCCTAGTCCTATCTGCTGGGGCCACACGCTGAAGATACTCAGGGTCTGGCTCCAAACATGGGCTGGGGATCCAGTAGGGGGAGTGAGGCCACATGCCCTCCTATGTCAACCGGCATCTCCAGCACCGGCCTCACATGTGGTAGTGGGTGTGGCATGAGGCTTAGAAGCTCAGGACCTACCTAGCACCTGCTGGTTTCGATGAAATCAGGACTGCAGGACACTGATAGGCGCTTGGGACACTTGTCCTCTGGGTTACCCACTGCCTTCCTGGACACAGATTACCAAGACTGGTGCTGATCCCACCTCTGGGCTCTCTCCCCTCCTCTTGCCCTGCACGGGGCCGATGGGCCCCTGCTGCAGATAGGGAGAAAGTGGAGAGAAGCTGCCTCCTCCTTCCAGCAGGCAGATAGCTGTCCTGGCATGTGGCGCTCAGAGCTGGCTCTGCCTTAGGGGTGGCTGCTTGGCCCCCAGCCAGAGTGGGGAGTGGCAGAGGTGACATACCTCTCTGGAGAGGCCTCTCCCCTATACCCCTGTGGCCTTTCTTCAGGGAAGTCCTTGGGAGGGCATGGCTGGCTGGCCCCATCCTGGCAGGTGGGACCACAGGAGCACCCTGCAGCTCACATCCTCTCAGCTTGGTGGGCATTGGGAGCGGGAGAGTGAGGGGTGATTTTCACGCAAACCAAGCTTCAAGAAATCATATTTACAAATGCCCACAGGAAGAGCACATTTACCTTCGTGTACCCTCGGGCCGGCCAGGGCAGTCCTGGGGCCGGGGGAGGACAGGCCGGACTCCAGCCAGGAGGCGGCTGCCATGGGAACCAGAGCCACGCAGTGCCTCGGGCGCCTTCTCCACAAAGGCCCGGCCTCCAAGAGATGCTGACAATTAAAGCTTTGTTACAGATGCATGATTCATTTTTTTTGTCTTCTGAATCCCTTCCTATTACCGAATCCTATTTGAATTGACTAAAGGAATCTTGCCTTCTCTTCTTCACACTCCTAAACACAGATTCTGCCGAGTCCGGGTTTTCTCCTCCTTCTTGTCTCCCTTTCTGTCCAGTCAGCTTCTTCTGGTGGGTGGCTGCTCAAGGGACAAAATGTCATTGTCCACCAATAACCATCCCATTATTGAGCCTTGAGAAGCCCCAGGAGGAGCAGGTAGGATTTCAGAGAATCCCTGCCCTTTCCCCGAAGGGCGGCGGGCTGCTGGCACACTGGCCTCCCACTCAGGCCCTCAAGACAGGGAGGGGCTGCGGGGGGGGCCCTCCCGCTGTGCCTCCCTGTCCCCCCCCCTTCCCCTCTGGCCCCGGATTCCACAGGGGTCACCATGTGCTCCTGCACACAGGCCAGTGACTCTCAGACTCCTGGAGGCTGAGCTGGGCATAGCCTTAGACAGGAGGGTGTGGAAACTGAGATAAACTTGGGGCCAATCCTGTCACTTCTGGGAATCCCCTCAAGGTGCCACTTAGAGGGGGCAAGCTGGGGGGCAGGGTACAGGCCTCCAACCCACTGGAATTGCGCCTCTGCGATCCCCTTCCTATATGGGGCACCCACTTAAGACTGCCACTAATGAGTCTGCTAATCAGAATCTGGGGCAGCCGCCAGAGCTCCCACCCGGCAGGACCCCAGGTTCCAAGAGCCAGGCAGGACCCCAAGGAGCGACAGGGTGTGCCTGTGAGCAAGCAAGACAACAGAGCTGAGGGCTGGGCCCCTCGGGATGGAAGGGGGGGTGCAGGGGTATAAGCCACGCTCAGGCCTTTCCAGGAGTGAGTGGCAGCCTCTACTCTGCCCCAATGCTGCCTGGCGGGTGGCCAGGGTACAGGGAAAAAGAACGTACAGTTCTTTTATTTTAAAATGGCATCTAATTAGGCTGAGCAACGATTTTCCTTTGTGTTTAAAAACAAATAAAAATCAATTTCCTTCGCCTGAATTGTCATCCTCCTGGCAAACACCCAGAGCTGCACCCCTGGGATCCCTCTGTGCAGCAGGAGCTGGAGGTTTCTGAGCGCCTGCCTCTGCAGGAGGGCAGGGGGCGCCCAGCTCCCTGCTGGGTCCGGACAGCCACAGCCTTGCCAGCAGCCACAGCCTCTCAGAAACAGAACCAGGACACGTGTCTTGACATCTCCACTCCCTGTGCACACTCCCTGTACACAAGCAGCTTTCCTGCCACGTGCCCTGTGCCCCCTGGCCCTGGGGGCTAGTAACCAGGTGGTGGGCCAGCCCCCGGGAGTACCAGCAGCACAGCTGCGTCCATCCTTCCCTCCCCAAGGATGTGCACTTCTTCACACACCGCACTGCACACGCTGCTGGCGTGGTAGCCATCACCCCATTTTCCAGGCAAGGAAGAAGGGCCAAAGGGCTTAAGACATCAGTCCTGGGCCTTACAGTTCCAAAGTAGGAGAGTTGGGATTTGAACCCTAGTGAGTGTAGCCACCATGATCTCATATGAAACTCAGGACCATCAGCTCAGGCTCAGGAGAAGGGAGGGCAGGTGCAAGGTGAAGGCAGGTGGGAGCCTGCCAGGGCCCCTGGGAGATGGACAAAGCCTGGCCCAGAAGGAGCTACTGGCTTGCAGTGTGCAGGCTGGGGCCAGTGAGCGCAGCACTGTGAGGGGTCAGGGCAGGGTCCGAGGGCCAGCTGTGCATGTGGCCCCAAGGGCCCTCCCTGAAACAGCCCAGCAGTCTCAGTGCCAATGAGTGACATTCACAGGTTTCCACCTACCCAGGCCATCCTACACATCCCCACAGCGCCCTGCAAGGTCTTACTATCCACTGTCCAGGGGTAGCCCAGGAGGCTAAGGACAGCCTGAGGCCACATGGTCTGGCAGGGCAGAGCCAGGAACAGCCCCGGGCTCCTGCCTACAGGCTGTTCTTTCTGCCAAGGGCTGAAAGTGAAAAGCAAACTGCCAAGAACACGCCTGCCCCGCCGTCCATGCCCAGGAAATGGGCCCTGTGCCCAACTACAGTGCAGGGAGCTCCTCTTCATGGGCCAGAGACAGGCAGAATGAAAACGAGAACTTTCTACAATTCCTGACAAGTGGTTGAAACCCAAATAGATGAAAATATTGCAGTGCATTCTCTCCAGATATGGGAATGGAAACATACAGAGAAAAATACATGAAATACCATGCCTTAAAAACAGCAAGGCATATTGCTCCACCCTTGAGTACTCATCCACATTGTTCATACCTCATATCACCAATGAAACCCTGATGGAGTCCCCATGCAGAAATGTACAGGTGGTTTCTACTGCATAGCACAGGGAATTATATTCAATATCTTACAGTAACCTATAATGAAAAAGAAAATGAAAACGAATGTATGTATGTATATGTATGACTGAAACAGTACGCTGTGCCCCAAATTGACACAACATTGTAAACTGACTATACTTCAATTAATAAAAAAGAAATGTACAGGTGACAGAATGATGTGTCTGGATATTAATAAACCCAGCTGGATATTAACAAATAAGCAATGAACTGAAATTCACCCACTTGGTAAAAAACTTCCCTAAACATATTTCTATTTGAGTAGCAATCAAAACTCCAATTACAGAGACATTGGGAAAATAACCATTATAAGAAAACTCCTTATGAAATTCAATATGGCCAAAACTGTACTCAGAGTAAATTCATAGATGTCAATATATTTTAAAGAAACAGGGAAAAATGAAAACCAACTAAGCACTTGAATCAAAAGCTAAAAAGTGCTTCTCAACAAAATGACATACAGCAAAGCAAACTGAAGAAAGGAATTACTAAAAGATAAATTAGTTGATTTAGGAAAGAGAGTAGAACTTGCTGGTTATATTTGAGAGCTGATTTTCTTTTGAAAACACAAATTAAAAAGCTAAACCTCTTAGTCTTAAAAACATGAAAACTCAGAGTAGACATTTTTGGCAAAACTACAGTTTCAGTTATATACATATATATGTGTGTGTTTGTTGGATTGTGATGTAAAATGTATTTTTTAGGTCAAAATAGTTCGCAAGTCACTGTTGTTAGGTTACACTGGCAAAAAGCAAAAATTAATCTCAAAAAAAAAAGATAAACCTCTGGCAACTCCGATTAAAAAAAAAAAGGATAGAGGAAGGGAAGGAAGCTGGCAGAGAGGGAAAGAGGGAGGGTGGGAGACTGAGAGGGAAGAAAGGAATAAAGAAAGAGCAAGGGAGAAATGCAAAAATATAGCTATTAGGAATGAGAAAGGGAACCTAACCACAGGTGTGGATAAGAGACTTTAAAAGAGCAGGTAGAGGGGAGAAGGATATAGGTCGAGTGGCAGAGCGCATGCTTAGCATACACAAGGTCCTGGGTTCAATCCCCAGTTTACCCCTTCCAAAAATAAATAAATAAGTAAACTTAATTACCTCCCCCCCAAGAAAAATTCTTAAAAAAAGAATAGGTGATGGAGATCTGTGCTAAAGGATCTGAAAGCATTTTAAACTAGGGTATTATTCAGAAAATATAAATAACCAAAACAGACTAAAAATGTTTAGAACCCCAAAAGGCCAATAACCATAGTACAAATTAAGTAAGTTGACAGCCAACTAAACCTCAGGGAGAAATAAAAGCAAGCCCTGGCTGGGCCAGTTTCTAAAATGAATCATTTCAAGCCTTGGAGAGTAAGATAATTTTGTATGATATTTAAACTATTTCAACTACCCAATTCATATTGAAAAACCTCTCCTATTCATTTTGTGAAGTTCACATAACCATGATTTATAAATGTGAAAAATATCTCCCCTAACAGAAAAGTCCGTATAAATTCTTACCTATGAATATAGATGAAAAATACCCCAAGCAACATATTCGCAAAACCGAACCCAGCAGCGTTTCAAAGCACAATCAAGCCTGACCCAGTGGGATTTAGTACAGGAACAAGATAATTTAGCTCAGAAAAGCTAGTAAGTCAACACATTAATAGGTCCAAGGAGAAAAGGAATTTGATGATTTTGCTAGATACACGAAAGCCTGGGATAAAACTGAATCTCCATACTTGGTGTACACTGTCGGCAATTAATGTAGGAATAGAGTGTACTTCATGACGAAGAGTATCTATTTGAAATTTAGGACTTGTTTCAGACTTAACAGTAAAACATTAGAGGCCTCCTCATTAAAATAAAGATCAAGCCAAGGACAACTGCTATTATTCAATGTTGTTTTGTACCTTTTAGAAAACATAAGAAAACTTTTAAAAGACACATTAGAAATAAAGAGCTAGAATGTTCCTTATATGCAGGTAATATGATTAATTTCTTGGGTTTTCCAGGGAGCCCAACTGGAAATCTGCTCAAACTAATAAGAGTTTAATTACCAATTACCTAACATACAATTTTTGAAAGGTCAGTATCTTAACTAGCTACCTCCCCTGGGTCCAGGTGTCCCCATCCCCAAAGACATCCACGTGGAGTACGTGCTTTGATGCTGACTCCAGTGGCGGGTGTGTGCGAGCGGGTGCCTGAATGCGTGTGTGTCCTGGGGCCTCCCAGCTCTGCAGGTCTCCCAGCCATGGGCCAGGGAACTGTTGTCCCCAGCTGGCCTGCTCACAGGTCAGCCGCCTGGCCCACAGACCCCTCTCCTGGCCACACACCCATGACACTGCAGCATTCTGCCCTCTGGGCTGGGCCCCTCTGGGAACTTGCTGCCTCTCTTCTGAGGATGCTTGCAGAGGGCCCTGCTGCTCACAGAGGGGCGGGCTCTGTGGTCTGCCAGCCCCAGAACGGATGTTAGCTCCTTCTGCTCATGTCGCCTCAGACCTCAGAGCCTCAGCTTCCCCTTGCGTCACTGGAACAGCGACTTGTGAGGGTTAAAGGAGACCCGAGGGCTGGCTCCCAAGTCCTCTGACTCACACTCGCCATGGGCAGGGGGCGGCTCGTGTGGCAGCCACACTGACCTCTGGGAAATGCCGTGGGCTTGGCCCCAGCCAGGCAGGCAGTGTGAGTGGGAAAGTGAGGGCTGGGTTATTCCACTGGGGGCTGAGACACAGGGTGGTGGGTTTGCCAGAGAAACCCCACTGCCCGGCCAGCGAGCGTGAGGCCACAGGGCCGGAGCCTTGGGGGCTGCAGGGCTCCAGGGGGGAGAAAAGCGAAGAACCACAGTGGAGGCCCCTGGCTGCCTTCCTCCAGGGACCCGCGGGCCATCGTCCACACGCTCTCACCTGACAGATCACCCAGGGCCCTTCCATCTGTCTGCCTCTGGGCTCCCCTTGTCCTGGAACCCACAGGGTTCCAGCCAGCCCAGAACCCAGCATAGTGGAGGCATCTGGTCTGGGAGCCAGCTCTGACCCCTGACATCCTGGCTGAACTCTGGCAAGCCACAATGCCCTATGGGCCTCAGTTTCCCCGTGTGTAAAACAAGGAAGCAGAACTAGGCAGCCTCCATGGGCCATTCCAGCCCTTGCATCTGTTTCTTCCTTCCCTCACTTATTCAGTCAACAAACATCCCTGAGGTCCTTCTGATCTGTGCTGCACACTTGGAAATGGAAAACACCATGGACCTCGGGGTCTACCAGTAGAGACAGAAGTAACACCACAGTGCGGTGTGAGCAACTCAGGATTAGGGGTCTGTGCTGGGTGCTGAGGAGGCACAAGGGTAAGGGAACTCACCCTGTAGGGAGAAGTCAGAGAGGGCATCCTGGAGGAGGTGATTTTGAGATGGGCTTCCAAGGATGACGAGGGGTTTTCCAGGGTGTTAGGAGAAAGAAGAGCAGGGAGATAACACATCTCCGGGCTGACATCACAGTCCTGACAGATCCAGCCCTCTTCTGGTCACTCACCAGCAGCTCTCCAGAGGATGAGGCCCAAGGAGCCCAGAGGTATGGAGGGTGCAGGCAGCTTCCACAGGTACCCCAGCTCCATCCCTCAAGTCAAACCCTACCTATCCCAAAGCCAATGTGTGACTCTCTCCCCCCACTGGCTCTCCCAGACAACCCAGCTCTCGAAGACCCTGCACCACTGTGCCCTGTGCTTGCTGGGTCTGTGATCTGCACATGGTAGTGCTGTCAGCACTCCTGCGCCTCGGCCAGCCCCCAAGGCACACAATGGCCAGGTTGACACAAGATGCTGTGGCTCCCTCAACTCACCTTGCCTCCCCTGGTAGAGCTCACATGAAGCTCCCCCCAACTCCAGCAGCAAGCATGCCCAGCAAGATGGGGGCATGGTCTCTGGGGCCAGCTGGGCCCAGGGCCAGGAGGCAGCAAGGGCCCACAGGAAAGAGCAAGCTGAGACTCCAAATTAGCACCCCAGGCCAGACCCTCCCCGAACTCCATACTGCCCACCCACTGCAGGTGACGTTGCCCTGAAGGTGTCACACTGTCCTACCTCCTGCCCCCACCTGCTCCACCTGCAACCTTTCCCACCTCTCCTTCCTGGAGTGGCCCACCTCCTCTCCGTCTCTAGTAGCACATCTCCACCAACAGCAGGACCTCTTGCTTTATCTTCAGAGTGTGTCCAAATCAGCCCTTCCCTCCTCCTCCACTGAGCCCCTGGGCTGCGGCGCTGGCCAGACTGTCCACTTACCCTCACCAGCTCTGCTCCTGACACTGGTCTCTGGTCTGGTCCCTGAAGACACAGGCGGCTTCCTCTTCAAATCCCTGCCCAGCCTTTGCCTGATGTGCCCTCCACCCCCACCGCCACTTATCTGCCTCCCTCTCCTCCATCAGGTCCTCATGCTCAGGCCTCCCTGGAATGCCCTCCCCAAGGTACAAACAGCACCCCTGACACTGGTGGTCAATACTCTGGGCACCAAACAAACATGTTGGACCCTGCTTGCTAGGCTGAGCAGAACTGTCATTACTGGTCACGGTGCAATTGAGTGGGGTCATGTGATTCATCAGGCTCAAGGGCACTGAGTAGAAGTGACGTGTGGCACTCTGAACTGGGGCACTAAAATGTTAGTGCAAGAGCCTCTCTTCCCCTCTGCCGTGGGACTTGTCAGCCCACGTCCTAGATTGAGGAAGGCTTGGAGCAGGGCCCTGCCAGCCCACGATGGACATGCAGATAAGTGAAAACTACACCCTGTTGTTATAAGCCCCTGGCTTTGGGGGTTGTTTGGTTACTGCAGATAACCTAAACCATCCTGCCTGATGCACCCTTGATATGTTCTAGTCCTCTTTCCCGCTTTACTTTTTTCTTTAGCACTTATCACTGTGTAACAGTCCATATTTTATCTGTTGATTGTGCTTTTTTCCCCCTGTCTCTCTTGCTAGGTGAGCTCCATGAGGACTGGGACTGTGGTATATTGGTTTCCCTGATGAATCCATGGTGCCTGCACCCAGCAAGTGCTCAATAAATGTGCACTGAATAAGTGAACAAAATAAGGGACAAACGAGTCCTGCTTCTTGGGCACAGCCAGGGCTGGTCAGCCCAGCTGTGGCCCTCTTCTGCGCCCCCATCCACATTGAGCCTGAGGCCTCTGGTCTATGCCGGTCAGCTCCCTGCTGAGAGGGCTTGGAACAGCCGCACCTGAATTGCACAGCCGGATCCAGTGTCAAAGAGGGGGGGTTTTATCAACAGCCATAGAAATCTGACACTGCCTCATGCTCAGGATTAATTCCAGGACAATTCTCACCCTCCCTTTATGTAGAAAGGAAGCTGCCCCTCACCTGGCAGCCCACGCTCCTCCAAGCCCCAGCCTGGAGTGCACTCTCCTTAAACACACAGGCATCTGTGGGCCCACACAGGCACAATCCTGCCCTCTCCCCACCCCTCTCACACACACACCATATATAAACATGCCCACACTTTCACACTCTCACTGTAGCCCACACATCACACATACACACCTCCCACGTGCCCACCTCATCACAAACCTCCTTTCCATGCATCTCCTCCAGGGCAAACAGGTGGTTCTGCGCCCCTCAAGTCCGCAAAGGAATCCACCGTTGTCTTGGCTCTTACAAGCCTGACTGTGACAGTCCCAGGGCAGCCACCATCCTGCGGGGGCCCTGCTGCTGGGGCTGCTGTCTCCTGCCTACCTGGACCTGTTCACTCCACAGAGGTCCCTACCAGGTTTGCAGGTGCTGCTCAGCCACAGACGATCACTGGCGCCCGCAAGCCACGCCAGGAAAGGCGGTGGCAACCTCGGCTGCCTTTCTGTCCTGAGCCCTGGGCACAGCCCACCTGGCAGCAAGTGCCCCAGTGGGGACACGCAGAGGGAGTGATTCCCAAAGCAGGCTCCCTACCGGTCTGGCCAAAGATGCATATGATGGCCGCACACCTTGCTCGGAGGGCAGCACCCCTTCCCGAACTCGGCGGCACAGGAACCACTCGCCCCGCGCTCCTTACTGCAACCAAAGGGTTGCCTGGCGAGCGCGTCCAGTCACCGCCTCCGAGACCCGCCGCCCCGCACCTGCCACGCGCCGCAGCCCTACCTGGGGCTCCAGAAACATCCTGGCTGCCTGCTCCTCGCGCTGTCCCCCGGCGCCTAGGGCGTCCCGTGTGTGACCGCTTCTCTTCCCCGCGTGCCAAGGCAGTACCACCCCCACCTCAGTCCCGCCCGCGGACTTCTCCACGCCCGCCTCCTCCTGCTCAGAGCCTCCCGCGGGGCGGGGCCGGGCCGAGGGGCAGCGGGCGCCCGGGGCGGGGCCAGGGCCGGGGAAACGCTAGGGGTCTGGGCGGGGCCCAAGTACCAACCGAGGAGCAGCTAGGGGCAGCGAGGGATCGGGTCGGGCCGGGGGACAGTGAGACTGAGCCAGGGGCCAGGCCGGCGGCGGGGCGCCAGGGGGCGGGGTATCTGGGTGGGGCGTGGCACAGGGGGCTGGGAAAGGACGGGGGCGGGGAAAGGGCCGGAGGGGCGGGGTGCTGCTTGGAGGGGAGGTGGGGAAGGTGTAGGGGTTGGGGCGCGAGAGAGACGCAGTGTAAGCGCTGGGTTTGGAGGCGCCGGGAGTGCAGGGGGCGCAAGCGGTGGCATCAGTGGGGAGGCCGTGGCAGGATGTCGGTGCTCGGTGCGCCGGGTGGGTTGTGCCCGGGGAGAAGGGGCGCCGCGTGGGTCGCTGCTTAGCGTAGGATGGGGGCGGTTGTGTTGGTGAGATCCAGCTCACAGAGAGCCCCCTGCACCCCCATATCCTCCCTCGAGCCTCTCTTCCCCTTCTCCAACCTCACCTCATCGTAGATGTCCACTACAGAGCTGCAGCAGGTGCTTGGCCAGCGTCTGGCTTGAATGCCTCCCCTCACGGGGCGCTCACTCCACACAGCTCTGGCCTCGAGCGTCCCACGGAATTCTCTGTCCTTCTGTTTCCTTGAGTGAACACAGGGGACACAGCTGCTGCTTTTGTAGAAGGACTAATCTAAGACACGGCGTGGGGCGGGCCTGGCACATGGCACAGTGAGGCGTCATTCCGCCCCCAGGAGTCCCAGCGCTCAGAAAGAATCCTGTCAGGTGACCCGCCTTCCCCTCCACCGCGTTCTGCGTAGCCCTCAGTCCGGGCTCTGAGAATTTGAATGGAAAAGGTGGACTGAGGGAAGAGCGCCCTCTCTGGGAACCAGAGAGCCGAGAGACTAAGCTGGGAGAGGGAGCAGGGCCGGATTCCTGGAGAGCTCAGGAGCAAGCCTTGGGGCTGGGATGGGGAGAGGTGTTCCTGTCAGTGTCCAGGCAGGTCCCAGGATGCCTGCCTCTGACAGCCCCCCGCCACTCCTGGCCACCTCTCCTCCCAGCTACCCCTTCTCCTTTGCCTGTTCTCTTACAAGAAGCAAGACTGCCCTCAGGCTGAGTTTTGGTGGACAGTTATTTCTGTCTTGAGGAATTAGGGGCTGTGCTGGGTCCATCCACCAGCCTCCCCCAAGAGGATGCAGAAGTTTGGAGACAGGTGTCCTTCTTTTGGAGGTCTGCCCCCACCCCACTTTCTCTATTGAGACTGGAACCCAGATCTCACTGCTCCAGCTCCTGCACTGTTGACTAGAGCCTTGTACTGCTCCTGTGGGTAGGCAGTGGAGTGGGGGCGGAGGGTGTTTGTTACCAGAAATGGCCAGCGCTGCAGACCTCTGGCACAGTCAGCTAAGCTTTCACACTGTCCTTCTCTCCCTGTTGCTTCTGCATCTCATTTCAGGCCAGTCAGAGGATGTAAAGCTCACAGTGGCCCCTGTGAGTGATTTATGGCACCGGGACCAGCCTGGGCCCTGGGGTCCGGAGCCTGCCTGGCCACCCTACACCTTCAGGCAGCTCCAGAGCACCAAGAGGGGTGTGGCCTGCGGTTTTGCCCTGGGGAAGCCTGCCAGGCACCTATCCCTGCAGTCCTCAGCTCTACCCCATAGTCCTGCAGGACATCTGGGTCCTAAAGTAGGCCACAGTATGGTCTCAGGAAGTCCGTGTGGGCAGTTAAAACCCTTGCCATCACCTGTACCCAAAGCAAGCCCTCCCCTCTGCCTCTGTATATCTTCCAGCCCAGAGGAGATGGCTGAGCTGACTTTCAGCCCCACAGTGCCTTCCTATAGATGCTCACCCACAGATTTCACCAGCATCCCTAAGGACCCTGATAAGGTATGTGCTTCCACAGGAGGAAGGAGGTCCCTCTGCAATGGGAACCTCCTGGCAGACACGGATGGTGCTCGCTCTCCTTTGTGCACAGGTGTGACCTCAGCATTCATGTCTGTACCTCGACTACAGCTACATCCTTCCTGGTGCCCAAGGAGGTGGGGAGGTGGAGTGCCAGGGCTGACTCCTGCCAGGCTATTCCCCTGCTTGAAGCTGTGGGAGGGGCTGGGCACAGGGAGCGAGGTGCTGCCGGGAGGGCTTGTGAGGACCAACACAGGAACCCTGTTACTCTGTCAGAGTTGGTTTTCAAAAGTGGAGAAGGAACCAGGTGTGGTGTGGCCAGTGACATGTGCTGGGGGCTTCTGGAAAGATGAGATGTCCCAGATGATGTGGGCTGGACATGCAGCCAGGAGCAGTGCACCCATCCCAGGACCATGAGAGGACGCTCTGAGCGCAGAGCAAGGAAGCCTGATTCTGGGATGACAGTGACCCTGGACATCCTCCCAAGGGACAGATGGGAAACTGGGACAGGAGGCTGGACCTACTGCTACAGGCTCCTAATTACTGTCCCTGCTTCCACCCGGGCTGCCTCAACACAGCAGCTGGATTGGCCCTGTTAAAATCTGAGTTAGGCCCCGTCCCTCCTCTGCCCAGAACCCTCAGGGAAATGAAAGCCAGAATCCTAGTTGCCTGCCCCCATTTGAAACCTCCCTCCTTCCCCTCACCCCTCGCTCACTCTGGGCCAGCCCTACCCGCCACCACCACCCCTCTAGGCCCTGTCCCCCCTTCCTCCATGGGCAACGCTCTTCCCTGGGTGTCTGCGTGGCTCTCCCCCTTGGTCTTTACTGACCTGTCACCTTCTTGGTGACATATATACAGTGTTAACCTCCATTCCCACACTTCCTCTCCCACTGAACTCTTCTCCTCATGGCTACTTCAGTCCAACACATTCTTTCTCCTTCCTTATTTGTCTGTCTCCTCTAGGGAGAATTTGAGCTGTGGGAGCACAGGGCCTTTGTTTTGTTCCCTGTTCCCCTGTTGTGCCCCAATGACTGTGACATGTTTGCCTGCGGGGACACCTATCTGTTGAATAAATATGTATGCATGTGTATGTCTGTGTATACCTGTGCAGGTACAGATGTAAGTGTACATATATCCAGCACAGGCCTCAGATCCAGAATATATAAAGAACCATTACAAAAAAAAAAAAAAAGGTGGGCAGGAGGGTATAGCTCAGTGGTAGAGTGCGTGCTTAGCATGAACGAGGTCCTGGATTCAATCCCCAGTACCTCCACTGAAAAATAAATAGATAAATAAAACTAATTACCTACCCTCTCCAAAAAAAAATTTTTTTTAAAGAGCCCATGCAAATAAATAGCATCCAAAGACCCAACTTTTTAAAAATAAGCCCAAGACTTGAAGAGGTACTTTCCAAAAAGGTTATCCAAAAGGGTGGTAAACGTAAGAAAAAGCATTCAACGCCATTAGTCACTGGGGGAAGGAAAGGTAACACTCCCGTGTGATACTGCTGTACACCCACCAGAATGGCTAAAATGAAAAGGCAGAAAATTCCAAGTGATGACAAGGATGTGGCACAACAGAAACTCCCAGCCACTGGTGGTGGGAGCTAAACCAGAAACGCCACGTGAGCATAAGCAGGCCCAGAAATTCCTCCCTGGGTGTAGACCCACCAGAAATGCTTAGATACACCACGAGACCCATCCATAAGTGTTTATAGCCTCACTATTCACAGTGGCTCCAAACTGGGAACCACCTGGCTGCCTTCCATAGTGAGGAGGTGTAATCACTCAGTAGAGCACCCCCAGCAATGAGAATGGACGAAGACAACCACATGCAAGGGCAAGTCTCACCTCCATCACGTGGAGCAAATCAGGATCCGAGGGGGCCGCTGGGGTTGGGGCTGGGTGCTGGTCACCCACATTTTCACACCATGAGAAATCAGAGCCGCAACATTTATGACTCATGCACTTTTCTGTATGTACATTACACTTCAAAACAATTTATGGTTAAAAAAAGTTGAGAGAGGAGGAAGAATATAGCTCAGTGGTAGAGCGTGCGCTTAGCATGCAACAAGGTCCTACATTCAGTCCCCAGTACCTCCATTAAAAAGATTAAAATAAATACATAAATAAACCTAATTACCTCCCCCCACCAAAATAAAAAAAGTTGAGAGAGACAAAAAAAAAAAAGAAATAACACCCCAGGCAAGGCAGACAAAGCCGTGTGAGCCCCAAGGTCCTTCCAAGTCTGCTGTGGGCCACACCTCAGAGAAGCCGAACTGGGGGAAGCAGTATTTTAGGGACACTAGGGGTCTCAGCCTCCCTCTCCCCATTCCCCACAAGGCCAAAGGCCCTTCTGGTAAAAACACCTGCTCCCTCCTTTAAAAACGTACAGCCTGCAGGGCTTTACTTTCAGAAGATGGAAGGTGGCCTAAGGCGGGGTGACTGACCTTGCAGAACCAAGGAACACGGAACCCAAGTGCCCACACAGGGGGTGTTGACCAGCATGACAGCAAAGACCCTGCGGAGGCTAAGACTATGGAAGCCAGGGTTCGGGGCGGGGGTGCTGCAGGCTGCCAGCAGGCCCAGGGGAAAGTCTGATGGCATCCGTGGGACCATGCAGGAGTGAGCACCCAGGGCAAAGGAGTAGGTGACACTCAGGCTCTGCTTCCTCCACTGACTGCCCTCCCCACACTGCCTAGCTGGAGCCGCACCCCCACCTCTGCCAGCCACCTGTCACCCAGGGAGTTCTGCAGGCGGAGCTTCGGCTCCAGCCCTGAGCACGATGGACGAGGTGGGCGCCTCTCTGAGTTAGCATTTGCTAAGTATAGAGCAGGGTTCATGACACCCGACTCAAAGTGGCTGGCAAAACACGAAGCAAAACAAATCAAGCACCTTGTGAGCCCTAGGAACTTCTCAGTTGCTAGTTCCAAGGGCTGGCGCTGTCCAGAGGCTCTATGCCTGCCCTGGGACACCGCCCGGGGCTGCCTGTACTCAGGACGGTCTGATGAGAGGCCCCCTGTAGTTTCCTTCACACCCTCACGGAGAGTGCAAACGGGAACCTCCAGGACATGGTGTGGCCTGAGGGCCAGTCAGCACTCTGAGGGGTCACTGGTCGCCCTAAATCGCTCACACCCAAGCACATCTGTGAGCATCATGGCATGTGTACCCATCACCCTGCGGAGGGGCTGAGTACCAGTTCTCCTTGGCTGCTGGCCCTGTCCCCAGGGGACCTGGACCAGTTGGGCATGACTTGCCTGTCCACTGGGAAACCCACAGGGGTCTCTGCATTTCCCTAACACTATCCCATTAATACTCCCTTTTGGAGAATAATGTTCAAAGCACACAAATCACTATGGTTTTAGGTACCAACAGAGCCAAAGGCGTGGGGCAGGGCAAATGGGGGACCATTCTGATGTCCCCCTCATATCACAGTGGTTACTGCTCTGCCTAAGCAAACAGCCTCCAGCAGGGCAGGATCCCCCACAAGACTCTCCCCAGAGCCTCTGCTTGCCCTTGACCATGGCCCTCGTCTTTGTCCTGATCTGATAACAGGTTAAGGGACAGCTGCCCACCTGCCCCAGATGTGTAACTAGCCACGTGTGTAACTGGGCGTTTACCTAACTGTGACTAACAGCACAGACTGCTTGGGACAGTGGCCGCTCACTGCACCCAGGCCCTGTCATCACTCTCCTGGCAACAGGCTGCAGAGGAAAGATACCTGCAGCAGGGCTCCTCAGGCACAGGGACCAGTGGGTGGCAGGAGTGTCCCGAGGGGCCAGGTGGGATAGGTGGGGACAGTTCCCAGGGGGCTTGGCCAGATGCAAAGGGTCCTTGGTGGGGAGGGTGAGGAAAGGCCTGGATGGCCCTGGTGGCAGGGCTGAGAGGACGCAGAGACCCTGGTGTGCGGGAGAGGGACCCTGCTCCCACAAAGGGCACCAGGAGGTGCTGGATGTTAGCGAAGCAGCCCTTTGGAAAGGGAGCTGAGTGTGGAAGGACAGCGGCCCCTCCTGCACCAGGTGAGGTCCCTGGCGGGAATGCAGGCTGGGGAGGGAGGGGGCGGGGAGGGAGGCCCAGGCATGAGCACATCTGGGTCCTGTCCTCCCAGTGAAGGAGGGCAGTTCCAAAGCAGTGCCCCTCCTTGGCCGTGCTCCCCTGAATCCTGCCGCCCCTTCACACTGAGTGCCTCCCCCGATCCTGGCTCGCAGTGGTGGGGAGAGCACGGGCCAGAGCCCTCTGCACGGAGATCACCAGGCAGGGGGGCAGCGGCCTGCCCAGGGGGGCCTGCAGGAGCACTGGGTCCACGCCCTGGTGCCCTCTGAGGGGTGGGCCAGGACGGGGGAGGCCATGCTCTGGCTCTTTCTACAGCTCCACCCAAATGCCTCAGAGAGGACACACTCAGGTTCCTGCTCTCAAAGAGGTCAACTGATTTCTCATAAGAAAGGCTTCCCTCAGGCAGCACTCCCTAGCTGGTCCAGCTTCTGGAGCGAGGTTGTTTTCTTGTCTGTGTGTGGCCCCAGCAGCCAGCATTTGTCTTCTGAGAGCAGAGGAGGAGAGAGAATGCCCTCCCCCGCAGCAAGGTGGGCGGAGGAAACCCCTCTCCCCAAAAGGAAGCCCAGATGTGCCTCCCTGGCCAGTGCTGGTGGCAGAGGCTGCGGGGGAGGCTGGCTGCTCACCTGGTCAGACTCCTGCTGGACTGGAGGGCCAAGGCCCCACCTGCCAGCTGCTCCCCAGAGTTCCCATTCCTCTGACGTGGACATTTGGCCTGGCCAAAAGGCAGCCCTGACACTGAAGGACCTGGTCCACTCCAGGGCTGTCATCTTCAGAGAACATTCCTCTTTCTAAGAGAACATGGCCTCCCCATTTGGAGGCCCTGCCACAGGGAGGCTGACCCTAGAGTGATCACTCAGATCAGGGCCAGAGGTGAGACTTCTGGGCCTAGCAGGGTCCCAAAGCTGGCAGGACAAGGATCCCAGGGCTGGGTCCTCCGGGAGGCCTGTGTCCTCAGGCTGGGCAGCTTTGTGGCCTTGGGGCACAGCAGGCCGCTCTGTCCAGGAGATATGATTTGAGTGGATGCTGGTTCTTTGCCATCTTTAGGCAGAAGAGGCCGTAATGATGCCCCGAGGAGGACAGTGAGAGCTGAGGAAAGTACATGGGAAGTGTAGGCAACATGAACGGCCCTGGCAGGTGACTGGTAAACACCAGCTCAGGAACCACATAAGGCAGGCTCGAGGGTGGAGTGAGGGACCACTGGTCCAGCACTTCCCCTTCGTCCATTGTACAGGGAGGGAGCCTGAGGCCCAGAGACTTGCTTCAGGCACACAGCCATCCAGGAGCCAGGAGTCTGGCCATCAACGTCCAAAGGCCAGAAGAAGGGTGAGTGCAGGACGGCCCAGACCACTGTCCTTCTGCTTCCATCACAGGGTGTCACTTGGCCCACCTCATCGGTGACCTCAGCCCAGCTCACTCTCAGCTCTGTACCTGCCCCTTCCCTGTCAGTTACCATGACAACAAGCACCAAGCTGGGTGCCCCACAGTAGAGCTGCTTTCTGGGTTTGCACCAACCCATAAACCAATGCAGTTTGTCCACAGTCTCCACTTGTCTCACAGGCAAGGAGACAGAGGCTCAGAGCAGAGCTTGGACCCACTCAAGGCCACAAAGCAAGGAAGTACAAAAATGGGCTGGCCTGTCTCCTGGGATATTGTGGCCTCAGGCCAGCGCTCCCCAAGGATGCCCTGGTCCGCAGAGCTGCAGGACAACAGAGTTCTGGGATCCATGATGGGTGAGCCCTGGGCTCTCCACCCTGGGCTTCTCAGAGTCTCACCAAGTGTTCCAGGAGACCCTGCAGCAGCTGAGAAGGGCCCTTCTAATGTCCCCCTCATGCTAGCCAGCCACTCTGGTCCATCTGCTGGCTTGTTCCTGACCAGCTGTGGGTCTGCAGCAATCACCCTGCCTGTGTGTTTGCCCCACCTAAGCCTAGCCTCCTGGGTCTGCGATGCCCTGGGGCGGGGTGGGGACCCCTGCCAGGCTGGAAGCTGGAGCAGAGGCAGCCTTGTTTCCAGGCACTCCTGAGGCACAAACGCACCATCAGATAGTAAACGTGCCTCTCTCCTCAATCATCTGGGAATCAGAATCTCCATCTGCACAAAGGTTCCCCTTTGGGAGACACATTAAGTTGGCACAGAGGATTTATAATGTGTTTTCACATGAGGCTTCCAGGAATCCATCTGTCCACTTCCACCTCCTGGAGGCCAAAAGGACATGAGTATCTCCTGAAGTTCTTCCTGGAATCATGATCTGGGCCCCTGAAGGCCAGGAGTCCATGGCCCACCCTCCCCATCCAGACTCAGCGGCACCATGGAGCTGACAGATGCAGGGGTGGGAGAAAGGGCAGGAAAGCTGAGCTGGGAGGCTTTCTCCAGTCAGGGGCTCTCAAATCTGGCCTGATCCCCACCCTGGAACTTGCTAAAAAGGCAACAGCCAGGCCCCATCCTCAGAGAGACTCCCTCCACCCGTGCATGGGGACCCACTGCTCCGAGAGGTGGCATCAGAACTCGGACTGGAGAGTGGGGCCACGGGACCTAGGGGCAGCCCATGCAAAGGCACAGAGAGGACAGTGAGAGGACAGGGAGAGAAGGGCAGGGACACAGGGCTTGGCGGTGGGGTCAGGCCCAGGGCAGTGGGACCCAGTGAGGCTCTGGGCAGCTGCAGGGGCTGGAGGATGGAGATGGAGATGGGAAGGCCAGGGAGGAGGCTGCCAGACCACCAGCAGGCAGGGGCCATGGCAGGTGACTTCTCTGAGACGAAGCAGATCACGATGGAAACCAGGCACCTATCAAGAGCCTAATGGACGTATCCGCCGGGCAAAGACAGGTGGTATAAAGGGAAAGACAGAGGGAGACCTTTCCCCACACAGAGCTCCACCTGAGTGGAGGACCGCCTGGGAAACAGGCCGGCAAGTGGGACAAGGACAAGGCGTGAATGTCCTTGCGGCACCCTGCGGAGCCTGGAGAGAGGCGGAGGGGCGTGGAAATGAAGTAGCAGGAAAGGCCCATCAACAAGGAGCAAATTGCCTCATGGCAACAAAAAGCCTGACTCACCAATTTTCACCTGTGAAATCTGCAAAAATAACTTTCACGGTAATACAGGGTGTTAGCGGAAGTGTCAGGGTCACCGGTGGGAAAAGGAGACAAGCGGATGACAGAGATGGGTTTCCACACGGCACCACTTGGGAGAAGTGCCACTCCTTGGCAGCAGGCCTGGATGAAAGCAAGTCCGTGCACACGCACGTGACCTTGTGCTTGTGCACATGCATGTATGTCCCGAGAGCACGTGCGTGCTTTGTGCATGAGGGCGCATGTGTACCGTGCGAGTACCCACATGACTGTGTGTGCCTCCGTGTGCACGTGTGTGTATATGCCTATAAAACAGACTGGTACATACACCCAGAAAGGGTAACCGGGGTGCCTGCCCCCCACTGGCCTCTTCTCTCATGTCCTCTTTTGTTCTCTTCTCCGTGTTTACCCTTGTCGAAGGCTTCCCGAGTGTTCTCTAGTGAACATGATGGACTCTGTCATAGGCCTAACACAATGCATGTTCTTTTGCTAAAACCAGGACATGAGGCTGCAGTGCTCCTCCCGAGGATGCTCGGTGGGAGGCAGGGCTGGTTCAGCAGTAGACCACCAGGAGATGCCTGCCCCCAAGCATCCTCAGCAGCTCCTAGAGAAGGGAGACTTGTTCCCATCAGCCGAGGTGTGTAACCAAGGGAGGAAGGGTGCCCAGGGAATATGGGCAGCATAGAGGGTCAGAGAAGCCTGAGGACTCTGCCGGTTGGGTATCAGGAAAGGCTGCATCAGGTAGCGTGGCTGCATGGGAGCAGCACCCTCCACACAGCTGGGTCCTCGAAGGGACTGTCCTCCACTCTTGGTCATAAAGAGCCTGGACAGGACCCCATGCTGGCTCACCCACCGGGAGCATGTTCTGGTGTGTGTTCTCAGCAGTGCTCAGCAATTCTCTCCTTACAACCCGCTAGCTTCTCTCCAGCTGGTAGACCAGAAGGCTCTGCCTGGTACCAACCTATGGGAGCCAGCCTGACAGGTGCCCTCCTCTCCACACAGGCTGGTTTTTATTGTCTTGGGGACGTATCCACTTGATTCTCACTTTCAAGGCTTACGTTATTATCCACACTCCAAACTGTCCTTTTCCCTCCCTCTCTGTCCCCATGCCTTTCTGGCCCACCCAGTCACCTCCTCCAGGAAGCCTTCCTGACTCTTAGAGCATGCTCAAGGGCCTCGCCCTTGGACTGCCAGCCCACTCACAATGTTCATCTTATACCCTAGTCTTCTTCCCACCACCTCTTAAGGAGCGCTAGTGGCTCCCTGAGGGCCTCCCTAGAGGGCTCCCTGAGGGTCAGAGCTCTGTCTGGGCTCCAAAAGCCAAACATGCTGTGTTACATTAGCAATGTCTGCTTCAGGTGAGGGAGTGGAGGAAGAAGGCACAGGCCCTGGATCTGCACCCCTGCACCCCTCCTCCAGCTCCTCGTTGATAGGTTCTTCAACAATTGGGTGGCATTTTGCATCCCTAACTAGACTATTCACTTATTCCTTTTTTTTTTTTAAGTTAATGAATATTTACTATGTGCCAAGTTCTCAGACACACACTCCCTGCTCTCTGGGGTTACTCTCAGGGCTGTGGGAGGGGGGTCAACAAGTAAACAAAGAAACAAAATACAGCTGGTGATGAGAAGGGCAATGGCCTAGAGCCTGGGGGTCAGAGGAGGACTTCCTGGGGAGGTGAGCCTGGCGCAGAGACTGCAATGCTGGGTGGGAGTATCCCGTGAACGTACTAGGAAGGGTGTGCCTGGCACAGGGCCCAGTGAGGGTAAAGGCCCCAGCCAGGAGGAGCTTGGTGCATTCAAGGCATAGAAAGACCAATGTGGGAACCTGTAGTGAGAGACACCCAGAAATTTTCCAGAAGCTCAGCTGAGTTGCCAAGTTGGGGGAGGGAGGGGCACAGGGAGGAAGCAAGACACAGGCTACCTGGGAGGTTTCACCCAACAGAAGATGTGAAACAGAAGGTGCACGGTTCGACATCCCCTCTCAAGGCCCTGAGCAGCCCCAATGCAGCTGGGTGCCAGCTTTAACCCACTTGGGGCTGACCCAACAGTAGCTGTTTTGCAACTGGATGGAAACCCTTCACTGTTTAGACCAGGTCTAAGCAATATGAGCAGCATAAGGGATGCACGTAATCAGGCTGGCTGCTCCCTCTGCTGCCCCCTCCAGCTGGCAGAGGCTGGGTCCAGCATCTGCCTTCCTCCAAGGGGCCACGGGGACCCACTGCAGTGGAGGGCTGACTTTGTAGACCAAGGTTTTGTTTCTATTCTTAAAGGGGGAAAAGGGGCTCAGGCCACTCATGTAAGGTGTGAATTAGGGTTGGGAACCCTTGCTTCTCCCCTACATCTCAAAGTCCACAGCCACCCAGGGGAAGCTTGAGAATATGTATGCCCTCTTTCTCTTGGAATCAAGGGAACCTCTACCTTCTCACGTCTGTGTCATCCCTCACTCCTAGGAAGATGTCCCAAGACTACCCAGAGTGCCTGCCTCTTTCCTCTGGACCCCAAGCCAGGTCCTGACTGTCCCCAGTATCCTTCTCTGGATCCATAGATGCAGCCTCTGGGCTGCTGGCATTTTCCTCTTGGGTACAGTCCAAATGCCTACAGTATGATTTTGGAAATTCAAGCATGGCTTGTATGAACTTGGTTATCTTGATACTTCAAAAACGCTTTTTCAAGAAGAATAAACAGATACCAGAAGCCATAAATAGTTCTTCCTGGAACAGGATGAAGGGATACAGGGCCAGCCCAGCCTCAGCAAGAGGCCAAGTTGCTGTGGGACCATGAGCTCCCCCTCTTCCTAGCATGGACCACTTCATGGCTCAGGGATCTACATGCAGGTGGTGGACCAGCCCCCAGCAGGGCTAGAGCATAAGATTTGTTGTGCGGCCCTGGGCAAGCTGTGCCCCTCTGTGTGCTTCAGTGTTTCCTCCTTTGGACGAGTAATCTCTAAAGGCCCTACCCCTGGCCACCTCCGATTCTGCAGAGTGAAGTCCTGAGGCTGCTGGGCAGAGAAGTGGAGCTGGCAGCATGGGAGCTGGGATGGCTGGGGTGGCTGAGATGCTAGGGGGCTGGCCCTGTTCCGCTGTCCCCCTGCCCTCGGGGCCAGAGTTTAGCAGGTCCCCTGCATGCTTGTGGTTCCCAGGTAGAAAGGACTCAGCTATGCTGTTGCTGCCGCCCCATCTACCACCTGTCCTTTGGTCATTAGGGCTATGTGACCTGAGTGTGGGCAGAACATGCCCAATGCCCAGGGCCCGCGTCGGGTGGTGGGGCCTGGCCTCCTGCATCTCTGTATCCCCTGCTTCTGGCTCCAAAGGGGCAGCATTCATGGAGGGATCCCAGGTGGAACCCCTCTTTTGTGCCTGCCGGGTGTCCACAGTGCCCTTGTCCTGGTGTCCACTGCTGCCCGTTAGGGCAGCTGGTCTGTGGTGTCCAAGGGGAGGTGACAGTGCTGCCTTCACCTTCTGTACCCTCTCTGTCCTAGGTTTCCCTGCCTCAGGCAGGGCCCAGGCCAGGTGGAGCCTGAGGTCACCTGTCCTCTGAGCACCTGCAGGCCACCCAGGTAGGAAGCAGGGGCTGTCGTGGGCTTCAGTCCTGGAGAGGCCAAGTTGCTATGTGACCATGGGCTCCACACCCCCTCTGCTCTGTGGGGAGGGCCCAGGAAGCTGGAAAGCAGCTGGACAGCTGTGAAGGGCTGTGCTCCATCACAAACCTGTCCAGGTGAGGCTTCTCATTCGGTTGTTCCAGGAACAGGGAAGACTCAGGGCAGGGGGGCAGGGGACCGATGGCCTCCTAGGGATGCTCAGAGGTGTGGTGAGGCGGGGTCAGCGACCACCACCCACAAGGTCATCTGGCTCCAGTTTTCAGAGGAGACTCTGCCAGAGAATTCACATCTGAGGTCCCCTAATGAGTGTGTGTGTTGGGGGCATGGGGCAGGATGCTTAGGGCTAGCTGGTGGGGGGTAGGGAACAGGGGCAGAGACTTGGGACTAGCCTGGCTTGGTGGGGCGGGGAGGTGGGGGCTGGGATTTGAAGTTGCCAGCAAGTGAGAGAAGGGACTTCTGTCTCACTGGGTTCCCCTTATCCTTGGACAGCTCCCAAACTCCTTCTCAGCCCGCCTCATGCCTCTGGGCTCCGCCTGGTCCCTAGCCCTGCAGGCTCCTAGTCTGCTCTCCCACTACATCCTCCCCTTTGGATGGAGCCCCAGCATCAGGCGGGCGGGGCCTCGGAGCCCTTGGGCC
Organism: Camelus ferus; assembly: GCF_009834535.1. Classification (NCBI taxonomy): domain Eukaryota; kingdom Metazoa; phylum Chordata; class Mammalia; order Artiodactyla; family Camelidae; genus Camelus; species Camelus ferus. The sequence goes on along the minus strand of NC_045706.1, from coordinate 64,333,655 downwards.
CCACCCAGGCAATCATGTTCTCTCCTCCGCTCCACCCCCTTCTCCCCTTCAGCCTCCGTCTCCACTTCCTCTCAGTTCCACCCTTTCCAGACCGACAAACAGTCTCCCTGACACCACACATCTGTTAGCTGCCTTCCAACTTCTTTTTTAATCACCTTTCTAGAACAAGCAGACTGCATCCGCCACTTTTATTTCTTCTGTTTCCGCACACACTCCCTGGCCTGGATCCCTTCCCCTTCCTCAGCCTCTGGAACAGTCTTCCCGCATCTTCCCTCACTGTCTCTGCCTGACCCATCCTGGGGCACCTGGCTAACTCAGGCCCTGAATTCCCACAAGACGTAACTGCTCACAGCAGAGCCTCAGCCTGGAGCCAACCCCAGGTGCTCGATACCAGGGGCGTCCACAGGGGCTCCGTGCAAGGATGCCCGGCTGGCCTCGGCTCTCCTCCTCCTGAGCTGCTCCTCCACAGGGCCCAGCCCCACCCAGCCCCGCAGGAGTCCCCAGGGACCTGCTCACACACACATAGCCCAGCCGGCAGCCACCAAGGCACATGTCCCAGGACTGCCACAAGCCTCCCTCTTGGTAGAGGAGAGCAGAGGCTTGTCCTGCAATCTTTTGGGCAAAGGCACCAGGAGACCCGCCCCTCACACACCTTGGGCAGGGACCTGGGCCAGGTGAGGCCCTGACGGGGGCGGGGGGCGGGGAGGAGGGGAGCAAGGGCCGAGCAGGCAGAGGTGTGCCTGACCCAGGTATGTTCGAATTCCACCTTCGGGAAAAGGTTTTAACTGGAGCAGAACATACAGTCTCCTACGCTTGAGCATCTCTATTTACTTGGCTGACTTCAGTATTTTGCAGAGTTACAGTATGCTTTTTGATAGTTTACTTATATTTTTATTTTAGGTTTGAAGGAGAGCTTGGGTTCCTCCTCCGATTTCCTTGATCATTGTCCCAACCTCATAGGCACATATAGTCCTACAAACCTGACAAGGCACGAGGGCCACTGCGAGGGTCCCTGGGCACTCCCCCAGCCTCCTTTGGAAGGAAGAGGCCGTCTGTGATGGACGGGAGGCATCTGAGCAGGGAGGGGCACTGAGGACCCTGAAGGAGCCTCCAGAGGGGAGGCTGGTCCGGCTGACAGGGTATGAGCAGGCAGTGGGCCTCTGGGACTTCTGCCCTCCTCCCTGGGGAGTTACTGTGGCTCTCTGCCCACAAGCGTCCACACACAGTCAGGGCCTGTCTTGAGCCAGAGAAAAGGATGCTTCAGGCTGGTGGGAAGGGACTCAATGCCAAACAGACACGAGGTGACCTGTGCTTCTGAGACTGTTCCTAGACCAGACACAAACGCTCCAAGGAGGGGTCTCCCACAGTTGCTCCCAGAATCACAGGCTCTTGAAGGATGCCACCACAGTGGCACCCCAGACAGCTGCGGCCACCTGGCCAGCACCCGCAGTTCCTGCCTTCACTATCTGAGGGTTGTCCTGAGGATACCCCGTGAAGTCACAGAGCTGAGAGCAGAGCATGTGCCCTTCCCCTCCAGGGTCCCACCCCTGTCCTGGGGACCCTGTAGGAGGGAGAGCTGTGGGCATGGCCTGAGGAGTAATGTTCCTCATTCTCCCAGCCAGAACCAGGACCCCAGGGGAGGGGAGGAGACCAGAGCCTACCTGTGCAAGGCCTTTGCCTGCATTCACACATTTGTTTGCCTAGTTTGCTTGTTTATTCTACCTGTTTTAAACTGAAAATGCAGGGGGAGGGTATAGCTCAATTGGTAGAGTGCACGCTTAGCATGCACGAAGTCCTGGGTTAAATCCCCAGTACCTCCTCTAAAAATAAATAAATAAAACCTAATTACTCCCTGCCCCAACACACACACACAAACCTAAAAAAAGTGAATACATAAAATAAAAATTTTTAAAAAGGTTGCATAAATTAAATAAATAAAATTGAATATGCTCACAAGAAAATATTCAACAATACAAAAGATTATACAAGGAAAAGTAAGTGCCCTTCCACCCGAGGCCCCAACCCTTTCCCAAAGACAAGACACCCACAATTAAGTTTCTTGTGTGCAACCAGCCAGAATTTTCTGTGTTCATGAGATGATTTACATGTGCATGCAGGGGTTTTTTTCCTGAACTAAAGGGCTCACACTTCACACACTGTTTTCAATTTGCTTTTTCTCTGGGCATCACCTCATGATCTGTAACAGCTGCAGGACATTCTGCTGGGTAGCTGGGCTGTCCCCTAGCAAAGGCACTCAGGTGCGGCATAATATGGTAATCACAAACAGTCTTCAATCACCATCTTGACCAAGGGTCTGATCTAAAATATGTGACCATATTTGAAAAATAAACTTCTAAAATTGGATGTGTCGGATCAAAGATTATGTGCATTATAAGCTACAAGAGACATCACAGACATGCTCTCAAAAGAGGATGAACAGATGTCAGCAAAATGGCAGAGTATGGAACTCCCAAAACCCTTTCCCAACAAAAGCAACAAGAAAACTGGCAAAAATGATCAGAATAAATTTTTTTAGAACTCTGGAAATTAATCAGAGATGTGGAGCAAAAAAACAGCTGAATATTGCTAATAATTGTAAGTTGTGTGGTGATTTAACTTGGTCTAGTCCCCCCATTACTTCCCAAAGCCTTGAAAAACAAGACCCCAAGCTTGTCATGAAAACACAAAACCTGGAAGTCACTGCCGGGAAGCAGAACAGGGCTGAACTCTTTCAAACCTCATTTCCAGAAAACTGTCATTATTTCACCTGCCTGGTGGTTCCCTGGAAGACTCATTTGCAAGGATGTCCGTATTTGACTTGACTCAGAGCTCACCCTGTACAAAAAGCCTATTCCTGACGGTTGATTTCCTGAAACAATTACAGGCATTTAACTTCACAGCTGCTTCAGGCAGTGGATAACAGTTGGAGCAAATGATTAACTAACCAAAAAGCTTAAAAGACAAAGTTCAGTAAAGAGATGAGATGCCTGCAGGGACTTTTAAAAGTTGCAATGTATTCCTGGGAATCTGGAAGGCTACATGCATGCTCAGGCGCATGCACATGCTTAGGTAAGACTTCGTGCCTCTGTGCAAACAGGAAGTGAGGGCTACGGCAGAGTTGTCAACTGCCTGGCTGAGAGTTAAAGATGAGCCCAAACACGCACGCAGAGCCCCTGGGCAGAGACTGGAGACTGGTTCCAGGCATTTGAGCAAATCTCTATTCAGTCATCAAATGACGACTAAAATAATCAAACAGAAATTATAGTGGCCATACACAAAAAAAGAATACAGACATTACAGAATTATTTCAGAAAAGTCAGTAAACAGACAAACAATGACTTCAACAAACAGCAAGAGCAACCCTAAAAAGGAGTGAGAATCTGACTTCCAGAGTTGCTACATTGAGTTATCTTAAATGTTCGGTTTTCAACAAAAAATTACAAGATATACAGGAAAAAAAATATGGCCCACAAGCAAAAATCAATCACTAACAACTGTCCTTGAGGAAGTCCAGACATTTGACTTTGTTTTAAACAAAAAGTTTAAATCAGTTATTTTAAATATAATCAAAGATACTAAGTAAGGCAACTTACAGAATGGGTGAAAATATCTGCAAAGCACACAACTGATCAGAGGTTAATATCCAAAATATATAAGGAACTCAAACAGTTCAATAGCAAAAAGCCAAACAATCCAATTTTTTTCAATGAGCAAAGGACCTGAATAGGTTTTTTTCCAAAGAAGATATTCAAATGGCCAACAGGTAGGCACAGAAAAGGTGCTCAACATCACCAATCATTAGGGAAATGAAAATCAAATCTACAATGAGATATTGCCTCACACTTGTTAAGATGTGATCAAAAAGACAACAGATAACAATTGCTGCTGAGGATGCAGAAAAAAGATGGAAATGTAAACTGGTACAGCTACTATGGAAAACAGTATGGAGGTTCCTCAAAAAATTAAAAACAGAGCTACCATATGATCCATCAATTTCACTTCTGGGTATATATCCCAAAAAAAAAAAAATCACTATCCTGAAAAGGTATCTGCATCCCAATGTTCACTGCAGCTTTGTTTACAACAGCCAAGACAAGGAAACAATTTAAATGTCCATTATCAGATGAGTGAATAAAGAAAATGTCAGACACACGCACTAGAATACTATTCAGCCATGAACAAGAAGGAAATCCTGCCATTTGTGACAACATGGATGGATCTTGAGGGTGTTACGCTAAGTGAAATAAGTCAGACAAAGAAAGATAAATACTGTATGATCTCACTGATGAGTGGAATGTAATGTACAACATGGCGACTATAGTAAACAATACTGTATAGTGTATTTAAAAGTGGCTAAAAGAATAAATCTTAAAAGGTACCATCATAAGGAAAATAAACTTGTAATTACATGGGGTGATGGATGGTAAACTTATTATGGTAATCATTTTGCAAAATATACATGTATCAAATCATTATATTGTAAACTTTAAACTAATACACTGTTATAAGTTTCTAGTTTCAATAGAACTAGAAAAAAGAATTTAAGAAAAATAAATTAAGGAAATTACACCAGAATAATTTAAAAATGTTAACAATGTCTGGCCAAATAAAGAATATCAATAAAAGCATAAAATTATTTTTAAAATAGAAATTCCAGTGTTGAAAATTGTAACTGAAATGAAAATTTAATTAGATAGACTTAACTGCAGATTTGTACAAATCAGTGAACTTGAAGAGAGGTCAATTAATGTCATCCAGGCTGAGGAACAAAAACTAAAAAGAATGAAGGAAAATTAACATAGCCTCAGACACCATCACGTGTACCATGTGCATAATGGAAGTATCAGAAAGAAAAGCAAGAAAGGAAAAACAAGAATATTTGAAGCATTAATGGCTGAAACATCCCAAATTTGATGAAAAACATTAGTCTGTACAATCAAAAAGCTCAACAAACTCCAAGTAGATTCTCCATCAGAAACCAGAGAAAGGCAGGGCAAAAAGCAGTGGGATAACACACACAAAGTACTGAAAGAAAAAAGATATCAATCAACAATTCTTCGTGCAGCAAAACCGTCCTTCAGAAATAAAGAAGAAATTGCCCAGCAAATAAAAACAAAATTCATCATTAGGGGACTTACCCTGCACTAACTACTAAAACTAAAGAGAGTTCTTCAGGCTGAAATTAAAGGACACTAGCCAGGAACTCAAATCCAGATGAAAAAATAAAAAGCACCAGTAAAGTTAACTATATAGGTAAATACAAAACACAGTATAAATGTGTTTTATGCTTGTAACTGTTTTTTACTTCCTATTTGAATTAAAAGACAACTACATAAAGCAATAATTATAAGCATGTGCTGATGAGTACACTATGTATAAAAATGTAAATTTTATGACAATAAGAGCACAAAGGAGAGGGGAGGCTAACAGAATTACAGAACAGCCAAGGTTTTGTATGCTACTGAAATGTTAGTATTCATCTGAACTATATGCTTATAAGTTAAGATGTTAATGTTAATCTTCCAAGCAATAACTAAGGAAATAACTAAAAAATATATAGTAAGAGAAATAACAAGGAAATTAAAATGGTACTACAAAGTTTCTGTTCAGCACAAAAGAAGGCAATAACGGAGGAACAGAAGAACAAAGATGACAATAACATGAAAAAGAAATAGCAAACCCTATCTTAGTGGTAACTGCATTAAATGTAAATGGATTAAATGCTCCAATTAAAAATTAGAGAGTAGCAAAATGAATTTAAAAACATGATCCAAATATTTGCTTTCTACAAAAGACACACTTTAGATTCAAAGACAAATAGATTGAAAGTGAAAGGATGGAAAATATATCCCATCTTTGGTAAACAGTAACCAAAAAAGGGTTGGAATGGCCAAATCAGTCAAAATAGACTTTAATATCAGACAACATAGACTTTATCAGACAAAACAGACTTTAAGAAAAAAATTGTTACTAGAGATAAAGAAGGACATTTTTAAAAAATTGAAGTACAGGCGATTTACAATGTTGTGTTAGTTCTGATGTACAAACTGATTCATATTTATGTATATACATATATTCTTTTTCATATTCTTTTCCATTATGGTTTATTACAGGATATTGACTGTAGTTCCCTGTGCTATACAATAGGATCTTGTTTATTTTATATACAGAAGTTTGTATCGACTAATCTCAAGCTTCTAATTTATCCCTCCCCCTCCTTTCCCCTTTGGTAACCATAAGTTTATTTTCTATGTCTGTGAGTCTATTTCTGTTTTGTAAATAAGTTCATTTGTATCATATTTTAGATTCCACATATAGTAATATCATATGATATTTATCTTTCTCTTTCTGACTTACTTTATTTAATATGATAATCTCTAGGTCTATCCTGGCTGCTGCAAATGGCATTATTTCATCATTTTTTATGGTTGAGTAGTATTCCAGTTTAAATATATATAAATAAAAAGATATAATAATTATAAATATATGCACCTAACAACAGAGTCCCAAATTTTAAGAGCAAAAACTTATAGAATTGAGGGGGAGATCAACTATAAGAAAAAAACTGCAAAAACTGCAAACATGAGGAGGCTAAACAATATGTTACTACACAACCAGTGGATCACAGAAGAAATCAAAGAGGAAATCAAAAAATACTCTGAGACAGATGAAAATGAAAACACAACAATCCAAAACCTCTGGGACACAGAAAAAGCAATTCTCAGAGGGAAGTTAATAGTGATACAAGCCTACCTCAGGAAACAAGAAAAATCTCAACAACCTAATCTTACACCTAAAGCAGCTGGAGAAGAAGAACAAACAAACCCCAAAGTTAGTAGAAGAAAAGAAATCATAAAGATTAGAGCAGAAATAAATGAAATAGAGACTAAAAAACAATAGAAGAGATCAATAAAACTAAAAGCTGATTCTTTGAAAAGATAAACAAAATTGATAAACCTTTAGTCAGATTCATCAAGAAAAAAGGGGACAGGGTTTAAATTAACAAAATCAGAAATGAAAAAAGGGAAGTTACAACTGACACCACAGAAAAACAAGGGATCATAAGAGGATACTATGAGCAAATATACGCCAACAAAAATGACAAAGCAGAAGAAACAGACAATTTCTTAGAAAGGTACAATTTGCCAAGACTAAACCAGGAAGAAATGGACAATATGAATAGACCAATTACCAGTACTGAAATTGAATCAGTAATTAAACCCCCCCCCACCAAAAAAAACAAAAGTCCGGGACCAGATGGCTTCACAGGAGAATTCTACCAAACATTTAGAGAAGAGTTAACACCTATCCTTCTGAAACTATTCCAAAATTTGCAGAGGAAGGAACATTTCCAAACTGATTCTATCATCACCCTGATACCAAAACCAGACAAGGATATCACCAAAAAAGAAAATTATAGGCCAGTATCACTTATGAATATAGATGCAAAAATCCTCAACAAAATACTAGTAAATCTACTCCAACAATGCATTAAAAGGATCATACATCATGATCAAGTGGGATTTATCCCAGGGATGCAGGGATTTTCAATATACGCAAATCAACATGATGCACCACATTAACAAATTGAAGAATAAAAACCATATGATACTCTCAATAGATGCAGGAAAAAGCTTTTGATAGAATTCAACATCCATTTATGATCAAAATTCTCCAGAAAGTGGGCGCAGATGGAACATACCTCAACACAATAAAGGCCATATATGACAAACCTACAGCTTACATCATACTTAATGGGGAAAAGCTGAAAGCATTTCCTCTAAGATCAGGAACAAGGATGCCCACTCTCGCCACTTTTATTCAACATAGTTTTGGAAGTCTTAGCCATAGCAATCAGAGAAGAAAAAGAAATAAAAGGAATCCAAATTGGAAACAAAGAAGTAAAACTGTCACTGTTTGCAGATGACATGATACTATACATAGAAGACCCTAAAGAAGTGACCAGAAAACTACTAGAACTCATCAGTGAATATGGTAAAGTTGCAGGATACAAAATTAATATACAGAAATCAGTTGCATTTCTATACACTGACAATGAAATAGCGGAAAGGGAAATTAAAGAAATGATACCATTTACCATCGTGCCAAAAAGAATAAAATACCAAGGAATAAACCTACCCCAGGAGGCAAAAGACTTGTATGCTGAAAACTATATAACACTGATGAAGGTAACTGAAGATGACATAAACAAATGGAAAGATACACCGTGTCTTGGATTGGAAGAATAAATAATCAGAGCTGGAACAAAAAATGGTAAAATTTGTATGGAAACACAAAAGACCCCAAATATCCAAACAATCTTGAAAAAAAAGAATGGAGCTGGAGGAATCATGTGCCCTGACTTCAGACTATACCACAAAGCTACAGTAATCAAAACAATATGGTACTGGCACAAAAACAGACACACAGATTAATGGAACAGAAATAGAAAGTCCAGAAATAAACCCATGCACATATGGTCAATTAATCTATTTCAAAGGGGGAAAGAATATACAATGGAGAAAAGACAGTCTCTTCAATAAGTGGTGCTGGGAAAACTGGGCAGCTACCTGTAAAAGATTGAAATTAGAACATTCTCTAACACCATGTACAAAAATAAACTCAAAGTGGATTAAAGACCTAAATGTAAGACCAGATATTATAAAACTCCTGGAGGAAAATATAGGCAAAACACTCGCAGACATACATTACAGCAATATATTTTTTGAACCAGCTCCTGCAGTTTTGGAAATAAAAGCAAAAATAAACAAATGGGATCTAGTTAAACTTCAAAGCTTTTGCATAGCTAAGGATACCATCAACAAAACAAAAAGACAACCTACAGAATGGGAGAAAATATTTGCAAACAATGTGACTGACAAGGGACTAATTTCCAAAATATACAAACAGCTCATACACCTTAATATCAAAGAAACAAGCAACCCAATCCAAAAATGGGCAGAAGACCTGAACAAGCAGTTCTCCAATGAAGACATACAAATGGCCAATGGGTATATGAAAAAATATTCAGCATCACTAATTGTCAGAGAAATGCAGATCAAAACTACAATGAGATAACACCTCACACCAGCCAGAATGGCCATCATTGAAAAGTCTACAAATGATAGATGCTGGAGAGGGTGTGGCAAAAAGGGAACCCTCTACACTATCGGTGGGAGTGTAGATTGGTGCAGCCAGTATTGGAGGTTCCTTAAAAAACTGAAAACAGACTTACCATGTGATCTAGCAATCCCAATCCTGGGCATATATCTGGAGAAAAATAAAATTCAAAAAGGCACATGCACCCCAATGTTCATAGCAGCACTATTTACGATAGCCAAGACATGGAAGCAACCCAAATGTCCATCAACGGATGACTGGATAAAGATGTGGTACATATTATACAACGGAACACTACTCAGCCATAAAAAAGAATAAAATAGTGCCATTTGCAGCAATATGGATGGACCTGAAGATTGTCATTCTAAGCAAAGTTGGTCAGAAAGATAAAGAAAAATGCCACATGACATCATTTATATGAGGAATCTAAAAAACAATAACAATAATAATAAGGACATAAATGAACTAATTATTATTTATAAATAAGATGATTGATTTCTTGAATATGTGTAAGCACATTTAACTGTCCTTTATGATTGGGCTACTACATTCTGTTGACTCTTATTTTGTAGTAAGCTTTATTCCTTTGACAACTATGTAAGTTTACAAAGCTAAAGATCTAATCTGTTCTTAGAAACAATAATTAGTATATATATATGCAAACTAAAAAAAAATGTGCAGTATAGTGTAGTTACATGCAATGTGTATGTGCAGTTGAACTGTAATAATTCTACCTAATAAAAGTGAAAAAGGAAAAAAGAAAAGACACCAAAAAAGAAAAAAGAATTAAGGAGGGAGAAGAGACAATTCTACAAAAATAGTTTGAGACTTCAACATCCAACTTTCAATAATGGATAAAACAACTAGACAGTAAATCAGTAAGGAAATAGAAGACTTGAACAATACAACTAGACCAAACAGACGTGTATCGAACACGTAACAGTAGAACACATCTTCTCCTCTAGTGCACATAGAACATTCTCCAAAACGGATCACATGTTCACCCATAAAACACAACTTAATAAATTTAAAAGAACTGAAATCAAACAAAGTATGTTCTGTTACCACAAAGGAATAGCAGAAGTCAATAACAGAAAGAAATCTGGGAAATTCGTAAATATGTGGGAATTACACAACACACTCCCAAATAACCACAGGGAAAAGAAGAAATCACAAGGGAAACTTTAAAACGACTTCAGATAAATGGAAATGAAAACGTGATACACCAAAACTTACGGAATGCAGCTAGAACAGTGCTTAGGATGGAATTTATAGCTGTAAACATCTGTATTTAAAAAGAAGAAAGATCTCAACTTCTATACAATATTGTACTGGAGGTTCTAACAGAGCAATTAGGAAAGATTCAAGGTACAAAAGACATCCATACTGGAAGGAAGAAGTGAAAAGATCTCTATTTGCAAATGACATGATCTTGTATATAGAAAATCCTAAAAAATACACATAAACACACACACACAATTAGAACTAGTAAATAAGTTCATTAAGGTTGCAAGATACAAGATCAATATACAAAAATCAGTTGTAATTCTATACACCTAAAATGAACAATCTGAAAATAAAATTAAGAAAACAATTCCATTCACAGCAGCATCAAAAAGAAAAAAAAATGCTTAGGAATAAATTTAATAAAGGAAGTGGACAACTTGTACACTGAAGTTGGAAGAAATTAACTTAGTCTTATACAAATGGTAGGACAGCCACATTCATGGATTAGAAGACAATATTGTTAAGATGGCAATACTCCTCAAATTGATTTTCAGATTCAACGTGATTCCTATCAAAATTCCAGCTGGTTTTATTTTACAGAAATCGACAAATTGTTGTTTTATTTTGCAGAAATTGACAGTCGTTTGTAAAATTCACATGAAAATGCAAGGGACCTAGAACAGCTAAAGCAGTCTTTTAAAAGAACAAAGTTGGAAGGTTCATATTCCCCCATTTCAAAACTTACTATAAAGCTACAGTAGTCAAGTCTGCATAATTCTGGCACACGGACCAACATATAGACCAAGGGAATAGGACTGAGAGTCCAGAAAGAAACTCGGACACCTATGAGCAATTGATTTTCAACCAAGGTGGCAAAGCAGTTCACTGGGGGAAAGGATAGTCTTTTCAACAAATGGTACTAAGGCAACGAAACAGTCATATGCAAAAGAATGAAGTTGAACCCCTGTCTCACATCATGTGCAAAAATTAACTCCAAAGGGATCTAAGACCTAAATGTAAGAGCTAAAACCATACAACTCTTAGAAGAAAACACAGTTGTAAATCTTTGTGACCTTGGGTTAAGCAATGGCTTGTTTAGATATGACACCAAAAGCACAAGCAACCAAATGAAAAAGAGATGAATTGGAGTTCATCACAATTTAAAACTTTTGTGCTTCAAAGGACACCATACAGGTATTGAAAAATACAATTTCCAGAATGGGAGAGAATATTTGTATACCATACACCGTAGTCCCCACTTACCCATGGTTTCACTTTCCATGGCTTCTGTTACCTGCAGTCAAATGTGGTCCAAAAATACTAAATTGGAAATTCCAGAAATAAACAATTCATAAGTTTTAAATTGCACACCATTCTGAGTAACATGATGAAATCGTGCACCGTCTCACTCATTCACCCGGGATGTGAATCGTTCCTTGGTCCAGCATATCCACGCTGTATACACTGTCTGCCCATGTGTCACTTGGCGGCAAGAGCACTGATGCTGGCAATTTGAATACTCTCTTCTTGTGCCTAATTTCTAAATTAAACTGTATCATAGGAACGTATGTATAGGAAAAAGTGTAGTATAAATAGGGTCCAGTACTATCCCTGGCATCCACTGGAAGCCTTGGAATGCACTCCCCTTGGATAAGGGGGCACTACTACTGTATATAAGGGTCTGATATGCAGAATATATAAAGAACTCTTACAATTCCATAATAAAAGACAAATAACCCAATTGAAATGGGCAAAGAATCTGAATAGATACTTCTCTAAAGAAGACATACAAATTATAAGTAAGCACATGAAAGTTGATCAGCATCATTAATTATTAGGGAAATGAAAATCAAAACCACAGTGAGATACCATTTTACACCTACCAGGATGGCTGTAATAAAAAAGATGGATAATAACAAGTGTTAAAGAAGCTGCTGAGGAACTGGGACTCTAATACAATACAGGTGACAGTGTAAAATTGTGCACTCGCTTTGGAAAACAGTCTGTCAGTTCCTTAAGGTTTTAAATATAGCATTACCAGCATGTACAGTCCTGGGTACACAGCCAAGGTATTCGGAAGCTTATGCGCGCTTAAAAATTGTATATGGTGTGGGAAGGGTATAGCTCAGTGGCTGAGTATGTGCTTAGCATGCATGAGGTCCTGGGTTCAGTACTTCCACTAAAAATAAATAAATAAATAAACCTAATTACCCCCCCAAAATTAAATAAATAAAATTTTTAAAAACTGTACATGGTGGAAAGGTAATAGCTCAGTGGTAGAGCATGTGCTTAACATGCATGAGGTCCTCAATTCAATCCCCAGTACCTCCATTAAAAATTTTTAAATTTAAAAATTAAAGAAAAAAATGTACATGGAGGTTCATAACAGCATTATTCATCTTAGCCACAAAGTGGAAACACCCCAATAGTCATCAACTGACAAATGGATAAACAAAATGTGGGACAGCCATACAATGGAATACGACATGGCTATGAAAAGGAATGGAGTACATGCTACATGAACGAGCCTTGAGAACATCATGCTAAGTGAAAGGCACCAGACACAAAAGGCTGCATATTGTATGTTTCCTTTACATGAAATTTCCAGAATAGACAAATCCTTAGGATCGTGAAATAGATAGTGGTTGCCAAGGGTTGGCAAGTGGGGGAAGGGGGAGCAGCTATTAATGAGTATGGGAGTTTCTTTTGGGGGTAATGAAAATGTGCCGGTTTTGGATAGCGATGATGGTTCTACAACCCCATGAATATATGAAAAAACACAGAATTAATTCACTTTAAAAGGATGAACTGCATGTTACATGAACTATATATTTCAATTTTTTTTAAAGAAAAAGAAAGGGATGGCCCAAGTTGTACTCTCAGGACAGCACCCAATTCACCTCACATTCACTACAATCTAATAAGCGAGGATGCTCTCGTTGCAGACTTAATTTGTATTTCTTCAATTATGAGTGAGACTGAAATAAAAGGACATTTCTTTTCTTGAATCGCCTGCTTTGGCATTTTCCCCTTTGTTCAACTGGCTTGTGGATTTTTCTTACTCATTCATTCATTCAGTGATGATATACTGGACGTGTGACCTGTACTGTTCCAGGCACTAGCAATACAATCATAAATGCAATGGACAAAGTCCAGGCCCTTATGCGGTTTACGTGGTAGAGGGAAGGCACAAAGACTAAACAAGTGAATATATACCAGCTGGCAGTAAGTGCCAAACAGAGAACTACAACAGGCAGGGTAGACCAGGAATGGACAGGGGAGGCAATGGCTTTGTTGTTGAAATCAGGCAGTCAGATAAGACTTTCCTGATGAGGTGACTTAGCAAGACCTGAATAAAGTAATCCATGTGGATCTGAGGGAGCAGCAAGTGCAAAGGCCCTGGGGCAGGACCATATGTAGTCTGTTCAAAGAACAGACCTGCTCAAGGCCAGTGTCTCTGAGGCAGAGTGAGGGTGGAAAGAGGTCGGAACAGACCCTGCTGGGCCTGGTGGGCTGGGATAAGGCTTGTATTTGTTTCCTGGGTTGGTTGTACAAATTACCACAAACTGGGTGGCTTGAAACAATAGAAATGTATTCTTTCACAGCTTGGGGAGCTGTAAGTCTGGAAACAAGGTGTCAGCAGGGCCACGTTTCCTCTAAAGTCCTGGAAAGAGCCCTCCCTCGCCTCTTCCAGCTTCTGGCGATTGCCGGCAATGCTTGGGGTTCCTTGGCTTGCAGACATGTTGCTTCGGTGTCCACCTTCATTCCCACATGGCCTTCCTCCCTCTTGTCCCTATACTCCCTCTCCTTATAAGGACATCGGTCACTGGATTTAAGGACCACCCTAATCCAGTCTGGCCTCACTTAAACTTGATTATATCCACAAAGACCCTATTTCCAAATAAGGTCACATCACAGGTCCCGGGGGGCCATAGATTTGGGAGGACACCATTCACCCCAGTACAGGGCACCTCTTCAGACCCGTGGAGTCTATGTATGTCTGTGGTGTTCCCTGCCTTTTTCCTCTATTCACACACTCTCTTCACTTCCTGCTGGAGGGTTTGAGGTAGAGGATGACGCAATCGAATTTAAACCATTGTGATTGATTGATGGAGCCAAGCCCACAGGGATCAAGGTCAAAGCAGATCAGTTAGAAGCTCCCGCAAAAATTTACATGCTGGGGAGAGTGTGCAGGGGTTGAGAAGTGGCAGATTCTGGGCTTTACTGTGGTGACATAGGATTTGCTCAGTGATGGCTGCGACAGTTTCAGGCCTGAGAAAAGGAAATAAAAGCTATGGATTTGTAAGCACTTTACATAGGAAGAAATCCTTCTGACTCCCCCACAGTGAATCGAGCACAGTCATTTGCTCTTCACCCTTCCCAACCTCCACGACATAAAAGAGAACAGAGGAAAAGTTGTGGAATAGGGTGGGTCGCTGGTGGACACGAGTGACTCACAGTTCTGGAAAACGGAAGGCAGATGGGGCGGGTGGATGGAAGAAGCCACAGAGAAGCGGGAGCAGGAAACCCCACCTTTCAGGGGAGAGGTGGGCATACAAAGACCAGTCAGAGGTCTGCCCCGGAGGTGGGGGAGTGTCGCCCCCACCCTCCAGGTGCAGGATGTAAGAAAGGTCATTACCGGAGTGGGAGGCAGGGGCAGACCCCACATGGAGAGCTATCTTCTTTTACTTTTTTTTTTTTTTAACTCTATTCCATTTCATTATTTCTTTATTTCTTTATTAGGGGGTTGTTTTGTTTTTTAGGGGGAAGTAATTAGGTTTGTTTTTTAAATTTATTTAATAAATTATATTTATAGTTTAAATTATATGTAGACATTATATTTTTTAATTAATAGCGGCAATGGGGATTGAAACCAGGACCTTGTGCATGCTAAGCGTGTGCTCTACCACTGAGCTATAGCCACCCCCTGGAGAGCTGTCTTCTAAGCAGCTTCCAGTGTGGAGCCAGGTGCCCGGTGGGAAGCCCTCCGAGTGCTGGCACCAAGGGGACGGGCAGTGCACCTGCCAGCCAGCCCCCTGCACCCAAATTTGCCTCACGGCAAATGCTGACACATCCCACCTCCCCGCGCTGTGTCTGCCTGGGAATTCCACACAGCTACAAGACGCTGCAGCCAGACCCCAGTACAGTAGGGGGAGTGTTCAGCTGGACCCAGACCTCCTCCCTCAAATGGACAGACAGCCCTGCATAAACAGACTGAGAGAAGAATGGACAGCATGAAAGCAGAAAGCCAAATGGCCAAGTGAAGAACCGACCCCAGAGAAAACATATTTTAAGCAAGAAAAGAAATCATAAAAGAAGCAACTGTAAACGAGAGAGACACTGAGAAGCTGTATCCTTGTAGTGAGTAGGACGCTACAGTTCAGGACCAAGAAGCTCTGCCAAGACCCCTCCTTCACCGCCTGCCTCCTATCCAATCCATCACCCGATTCGGGTAGTTTGCCTGCTCTGTATTCCCCATGTCTGACCACATCTGTCTGTCCAACCTCACTGGCACGCCCTAGTCCAAGCAGCCGTCCGCTCTCCCCCTGGGAGCGGCCCTGACCCCCCAGTGCCATTTCACTACTGCCCCCCCAATCCTAGCCCTTCCTCATCTGCTCATCACTCTACAGATGGGATCATGAGTGTGGCTTCTGCCCACCCCAACTTAAAACACTTCAATGGCTTCAAAGAGGACAAAACCTGATGACCTGGCTGGCAGGGCAGACTCACCTTGACCCTCTCCCCATTGCTGTTGGGTGGCTCTGTTCCCATGCTGCCACAGGGCCCTGCACACGGTGTTCCCTCTGCTCAGAACGCTCTTCCTGCTCGGCCTCCCCGGGCCCCCACCTCCCTGCCAGGGATCAGGAGCCTTTTCTCCGCAACTCTTCCCAGATCACAGATCACAGCTACGCTATTCCTGGGATCATCCTATGACTGTCTGCGTCCCCTACCAGACTCTCAGCCGCCTTCCCCACCTCCTTTCAAACAGCTGATTTCTTTTTTCTTTTGATCTATTTTGCATTATCTTGGGCTTCTTTCACTTCACTGCTACAGAAAATTTGAAAACGCCTGCCACACACCACGTGGCCTCCAATTTGAAGGAGGCACTCAGAGTAACGGGCTGAGCCCGCAGGGAGGCCCTGGCCTTTGCAGTCTGGCCTGAGTCCCACCACGGTGTCTTGTTGTCTTGCTGCGCAGGGGTGCCACTGGGTGGGAAGGGAGGCACAGAACCCGAGAACAGGTTACGGAGGTGCATGGAGCTCTGCCAACTCCGCGATCAGGCTGTCCGCACGGGCTCACCTTCCTTCAGACATTGACAGAATTCTGCAAAGGAACCTTCTTTAGAATGAAATAGAAGAAACATAAACAATTCACTCTCAATGCCCAGGAATCGGGGCTCTGTGTGCACCACTGCCCCAAGGGACCGAGGCCCAGGGTCTTGGGCAGGGGTTCTTGTTGGGGGAGGGTGTCTGGCAGGAGACCACGTCCTGGGACGGAGGGGGCCTTGTCTGAGTCAGGTCGTGCTAATTGAGGCATTTGGCTCCAGCCTCTGGTAGTTCCTTTATCAGAGAAAATGCTCCTGCAGATGCTTCAGTTCATGTGTTTAAAGTTTCTTTCTAAAGCAGGATTATTCACTTGTCTTCTTCCAGTAAAGCCCCCGAGGGAGGCAGCACACAGCATGACCCGGTTTTCTGGCGAGGTCTCCAGCTCTGTGGCCCCCACTAAGGGAGCTGGCACAAGGCTTTCACCTCTCTGCGCCTCACTCTCCTCCTCTGGGAAATGCAGCGTGGGATGTACACCCAGGAGGGTGGGCGCAGCTCCCAGCCCAGTGCCTCCCCCAGCACTGCACACCCACGGATCAGGCTGCAGTCTCAGGCCTATGGTGGGCAACCCTGGAGGGAGGGTGGAAAGGGGTCCCCACCGCAGGACACCCCGAGCAGCTTTGACAATCCCCAGCTGAGGTGATGCAAAGACAGGCTCCCAGTTTAGCAAGCACCTGTCACTAACTACAAGGAGACAACTGTTTCAGCGGACGGAGGACAGTCCGGTTTCTGCCTGTTGTCTGGCATAATTTACTCTCAAAAAGTGCTCCCCTCTCCACCCAAGAAGACTGCTACAAATAGATTCCTGGGCTCCACACCGCGTTCCCCCCAGACGACTGAACCAGAGTCCCTGGCGATGTCGCCTGGGAACTTACACTTCCCACCAGCTTGAGGGGAATTCTTACGTGCAGTCAGGTCTGAGAACCCCTAGGTATGGCGCATGCATGTAGCAGGTACCCACGCAGGTCCCCTCACCTCTGTCAAAGGCACATGGAAGGGCATCATGGCTCAGCTATTTCCCCACCTGCCACCTGCGGGCAGCTTCCCGTAGGGCAAGGGAAAGAGAAGGCAAGAGGCTGAAGCTGGGCAGCCCTCAAGGAACAAGGCTTGACCAACCAGGGGGGGCTGAGAAGCCTGGGTCCCGGGGGGGGACTTGCCAGCAGGACCTGTCCTGGGACAGGCAGAGGCTCCTACAGCCTGCTATGCATCTAAAAGGACCAGTGTTGAGGAGGGGTCTCCGCCCCAAGGAGCAGAGTAAGATTCATTGGGGCCTGGGCATCACTCAAGGCAGTGCAAACTGTATTGTAATTCTGGGGGCACCTCCAGGGCTGCAGGGCATGGAAGGCATGGGTCGCCCCTTTGATGGGATGCTGGCCCACGAGGGAAGGGCTGGGGAAGGCACCCGAAACCCAGAAATCCAACAGGAAGGGCTGTGGAAAGAGGCTGCTCTAGGGTTGGGGACTGGCTCCATTGTTCTGTGACCCCATTTCTGAGACTCGGTTTCCCTTCCTGCCCCAGTCCCCACCTGCAGTGCAGATCAGCCAGCTGCAGCCACCTGGAGCCCTCAAGAGAAGTGTCCTCGTGGGCTGGGCAGCTGGTCCCCTGTCTGCCCAAGGGAGGGCTGCAGCCACATGCTGCCTCCCTGGCCGCCCCCTCGCCATCCTGTGATTTGGGGCTTTATCAGACACTCCCCGGGAGGCACAAGCGCTGGAGCAGGAACACACCCACACATGGACTGAAAAGAAAGGAAAAAGCCACAGAGACTGATTTGCTGTTCCTCATTTGCAGCTGAGCAGGGGGCGCCGGTGTGCATGATGGACGCGGGCAGCTGTGAAAATTGAGATGTCAGCTCAGAGCCCCAGGCTGTGCCATCTCACCTCCAGACTTGGCTGGGGACACGCAGCACAGTCCTGTTAATTGTGCGAACCCTGAGCAGACTGTAAAACACACTTGAACGGTGGCTCAGTCCCATCAGGACTGTCAGAAATCTGGGTCGTTGCCTCGGCATGCCCGGCTCAGCCACCCTGCTCAGCCCATGGGCACCTGCTCCTCCAGGCCTGGACTGTGAGGGTGGATGCGGTGCAACCAGACCAGGACAGGAGCCGTGCTCTGGCCCAGCTCTGCCTCTGGTGGGGTGGCCTGTGCCAGGACTGCCTGAGTGGAGCAGATGGCTCCATGGAGCAGTGTGCCTGCAGGCTCTGTCCAGCTGCAACCAGAGAATGGCCTGCAGGAAGGGCTGGCCGTGAAGGCTAAGTCAGGAATTCTGCCCAGAGGAAGGGCTGGCTTTGCCCCTCCTGCCCTGTGGCAGGCATGACCGGGTTGGGGCTCTCTGGCAGCCAGCACCCTGAGAATAGCCCTGAGGACCTCCTCATTCCCATCCCAGTTTCCCTGCTCTGAGCAGATACTTTTCTTGTGCCCTGATGGCTCATCTTCTGAACCAGAACTTCCACAACGTGCCAGCAAACTCCCCCCTCCCCCAAACTCTCCTCACTGAGCACACTTGCCCGCTTCCCTCAGGTCCACCCAAGTTCACAAGGAGCCTGATCATGAGGAGACCACCACATCCCTTCTAGTGTCCACAGTGGGGCTGCACACCCAGCCCTGGAAAAGCTCATCGTGGGGAGTGGTTGCTCCCCCGTGCTCTCACAGTGTATGGTGTGCCATTAGGGGTGCTAGGGCTGATACCCCCTAATACCAGGGAGGCTGGGCTGCAGGGGAGCCCCAACCTGCGCTGGGCTGTGATTGCCCGAGGCCCTCTGACAGAGAGGCCTTCCTGATGTTCCAAAGACGAGACTAGGCTCTCAACAGTGGGTATGGTACCCAGAGATACCCAAATCCTGATCCCTGTGACTCTGAAGGGGACAGAAGGGATTTGGGGGCAAAAGGACTAGACTACAAAAGGGACTTTGCTAATGTGATTAAATTAAGGCCCTTGAGATGAGGAGATTATTCTGGATCATCAGGTGGCCCTAATCTAATTGCATGACTCTGTAAAACTGAAGGACCTTCCCAGCTGTGGTCAGAGAAAGAGATGCGACAACAGGGTAGGGTCAGAGAGATGCACCCGACACCTCGCTGCGGGCTCTGAGATGCAGGGAGCAGTGTGCGAGGCCTGGGGGTGCGGGGGTGCCAGCCAACGGGGAATAGGGACCTCAATCCCACAGCATGTGGAATGAGTACCCGGATGAGCAGGAAAAGACCCTCCCCCAGAGTCTGCAGAGAGGAAAGCCGGCCAGCACCTTGGCCTGAGTCCCCTGAGGCCACGCTGGCTTCTGACCCACAGAACCATACGAGGATAAGTGTGTGTTATTGGTTAGTTTTCGGCAGTTCAGGCAGCCACCCTGTGCACATCCCTGGGGCCACGGCAACCAGCTCTGCGTCAGAGCACCAGGGAGTGGCAGTGGTGGCACCAGGAACACCTCCTGGGCTTCTTGGCACAAGCCCATCTGGACGTGGGCTCTGGAGGCCTCCCATGCCACCCTGCGGCCACACACACAGAGCTGACAGTCCGCCTGTCTGTCCCTGCTGTGCTCAGGAGAGCGTCCTGGGTCTGGTACCACCTTCCCCACCCTGCAAGGCTGCTGGGAGGACTGAAGGGGACCTACATGCCAGGCCGTAGCAGGTGTCGGCACAAGTCAGTACCCAGAGAAGATGCCTCCCTCCAGGATGCCTCCCATGATCCCAGCTGTCCAAGGAGGAAGTGAGCTGGACAGCAATACCCAAGGTGGGGAGCCCAGGTGTTGGAGGGGATGCAGAGAGGGCAGGGGGGACAAAGAGGGGTTGCCCTCAGGGCCCTCTTAGGCAACTGCACTGCATCAGTGGTGCCGAGATGCCCGTGAGGGGCCATGGACCCCCCAACATACTGACGGTGCCCAGTGCAGCCTCTGCATCTGCCATGGTGCCCGCTGAGGCCACACTTCCCTCTCCCCACCCCCAAACCACTCCTGCTCAGGGCAGGCTTCCCCTAACACGCACCTTTCCCGCGGGCCCCATCGCCCTGACCCAGACCAGGCTGCAGTCTGTGGTCTGCAGTCTGCAGCTCTTCCTGCCTGGTCCTTCCAAGCCTAATCTCTCCATTCGGGGCTCACAGAGGCACTGCTGGCCTGCCCCTCTCCAGCTCCCTCCCTCTCTTGTACCTCTAGTCCAGTCCCAACTTTGTCTGCTTCTCAGAGGACCTGGAACTGACACCTTCACTCCAAGGTCACATCACCGCAACACCAGGTCTCTCGGGCCCTGTGCGGCAGGAGGGGGCGGGGGGGGGGCTGGCGGGTCCAGCAGGTGTCCTGCCCAGAGGTCGCCCTGGTAGTGCCCCTCCTAAAGGCTGTGTTCCCTGAGCACAGTGTCTATGGCTAAAGCAAATCTGGAACACTGGCTGTAGCTCAAGGTCACTGTGGGGTAAACTTCAAGCAGGGGTTGTCCCTGGAGCCCCCGAAACTGTGGCTAAAGGAAGGGACCAAAGGAGGCAGGCAGCCTCTTCAGAGCACACTAGCAATGACATGAGTGACACTTGGTATGTCCCAGTCAGGGTCTGACCACATGGCCCCCTTGCATGGCTGGTAGCCACACCCACCGGAGGCCCCTGGACCCCAGCAGCCCTGGCCACAGAGCCCAGCAGGGAAAGTTGGGGACTTTCCTCCTGGGCAGAGGCCACAGCATTCCCAGGCATTTGGAGAGGAAATTGGGCAGCACTGGGGTTTCCAGCACCCTCCTGGGAAGTCCCCTCAGCCACCGCCTGGTCACTGCCGGGCAGATTCGAGCCCAGTCCAGCCCAGCCCAGGCCAGGCCCTCTGGTTGGCCTGGGTGGAAATGCCACATGGGGAGGGGATGCAGGAAAACCCTCCCAAGGTCACTGTCCTGCCTCAGCCCCTCCCGGGAGCCACCACCAGGCACCCTCCCCACCCCCGGCCTTGGCTGACTACACTATCCACACACCCTCGCTGGCCACCTGCTCAATGTCACTTCTTCCTGCCCCACCCACTGCCACCACCCTTGCCTCGCTCGCCACTCTGGGCTTGGCCCCTGACAGGGAGGGTCCTGCAGACTGGGCTGTGGCGACCTGGCCCCAGTCCCCATCCAGCCTCAGGGCTGCGCCTTCATCCAGTTTATCCAAAGGCCCTGGATAGTCTGTCACCCTCACCCCCTCTTAGACTGTCAACTTCTGGGGACAGGGGCTACTCCTTGTGGAGCCTCCTGCATCCCACAGCCCAACTCATAGGTGCTCACCGTGCCCTTGAGGACTGAATGGCCCCAGGATCAAAACATCGCAGCTTTGTCATTTACTCCTCACAGTAACTGCTATGAGGAGTGTTACTGGACCGTTTGACAGGAGTGCAAAACTGAGGTCAGAGATGTGAAGCAGCCTGTCCAAGGACACAGGACACTGGTCAGGGTCAAAGTCAAAATCAAAGCCCTGACTCCACATCAGGGCACCCTGGAGGCCGGGGCTGGAGGGGAGAGGGAAGCCCAGCCTCAGGGCCACCAGGTGGCAGGCGTGTGGCGGTTCCTGGAACCCTCATCACTTTTGGCTCCTCTGGGAAGACAGCCCTGGAGGGAGAGCCTAGGGCCACTAGGTGCCAGGTTCCCAGCTCTGCCTGCCCGCTGACACCCTACTCCCCGAGGAAGGTTAGCCCAGCGCGGGGCTGGGGCATCAGTGCTATCCGGGCTCCTCTGGTTGCCAGGCAACACTAAAATTATGGCATGCATGTGAATTAGGGAGGCCCTTCCAGCCTTCCCTCCCTCTCCCCTTCCTCACCCCACTGCTACCTCTGTCAGACTGTTTACAGTAGAGGCTGTGCACCATGTCCCCTGCTTGGGTGAAGCATGGCAGGAGGCCCCCAGGTGACCCAGAGCAGACCTGACTGCAGGCAGCGCAAGCCCACTGACCATCCTGGTCATGCCGAGCTCGGCCTGCTGTGCAGCCTCCCCTACACTCGGCCTGGTGGGCCGGGGCTGGACCTGGACCCATGTGAGCCTGGGGCTGGGAGTGCTCAAGGACCCTTGCCAGGGAGGGGAGCTGGGGAGGGGCAGACCAGAGAGGACCCAGGCCCCCAGCCATGCACAGCCACCTTGCCCTGGAGCACAGGTTACAGATCATCTCCTTTTACAGAGGAGACCAGAGGGGCAACCACTTGTGCCAGGCAGGAGGCGTCAGGGCTGCACCCCGGCCACCGTGTGCCCCATAGGCTCTCTGCTGGAGGGGATCATTTGGGACAGTCCCCCTCCACCAGCTCTGGACATGAGGGAGAGGGAGGAGGCCCAGGCCTGAGTAGGCACTCAGTGCTGGGGAGTCAGGGTCTAGGGGGTACAGGCATCTGGGGGAGACATGAAGCAGGGGCCAAGCTCCAGCCCTGCAGCCCCCAGGCTGGACACTGCGGGCATCTCTGACCAGCGCCTCCGTCTGGCATCCCTGGCACCTCTCACCATTCCTGCCCTAAGGAGGCCCCGAAAACCACTGAAGGCCCGCAGGGCCCTTTGTCAGCAAGACGTGACAGGGTTGAGCAGGCCAAGGAACTCAGGCCTTACAAGGGGTGATGGATGCCACCTGGCCTCACATGAGAAGCTCAGCAAGGAGAGTTGGCCCATCAGCCCACCTGGGGGGCTCAGGGCGACAGAATCTGGGAAACTTGTGGACGGCGGCAGTAAGCACTGACCCCGGGGAGCCCAGCTGTCCACCTCACAGATGGGGAAACTGAGGCTGGGGTGTCAAACTGCTTGCCCTCGGCCCAGCCAGGCGGTAGGCCTTGGCTCTGGGCTGACCCTGGTGGCCCAGAGCATGACTCCCACTGCATTGTGGGAAAAAGAAGAGGGAAGGCGTGTCTGGTCACTGTACCAAGCCCAGCAGAGGCAGCCACAGAAATCGCCTGGGGTGCTGCTTCACGGGCCAGCTCTATGGGGCGCTGTGGGCAAACTGAGAAGCCAGACCTGCCAGGGGCGTGGCTGTAGGGCCTCTGAGCCACAGCAGGTACCCACAGAGCCCAGGCCTTTGCCAGAGCATCCCTGCAGCATCCCCTTCTCCCCTGCAGTCAACAGTACAGCCTGGGGCCTGCCCACACCCCTGGCCAGCCCTTAACCTCTCAGTCTCCTCACCTGTAAGATGGGGGTGGGAAGGGCCCTGCCTCTCAGGATTAGCTGAGCTACCGCACGTGAGACGCTCACGAAGTCCCATATGTCCTATGTCAGAACAGGCATCATCGGTCCTCTGCCCACACCCCGAGGCGAGCACCCCACAGAGCAGATCTGGGCCTGCCCCACTGAGCCCGGAATGCCCACAGCCCATGTCTGCACCTCCCAGGCCAGAGGGCAGGTGGGCCTCTGAGGGCCGCAGCCACAGGCGAGGCTGAGGGAGGCCCTGTGGACAGACACTTCCTTTCTACGGAAAAGACTCCAGACATCCCTGGTCTGGGCTCCGGCTTCCTCAGACTTCGACTCTGTGGCATTTTGTTCCCCCACGGGAGGAAGGTGGAAGTCAGGAGGGGTGCAGTCCCAGGTGTGGTAACCGGCAGGAGGTGGGGGCTTGGTGGGCACAGCCGCCAGACGTGGGACAGAGGATGCGCCCCAACCAGAGTCAGGGCAGCCTCGGGGCAGGACCCAGCCTGAGCCAGGGCTCATGAAGACCCAGGCAGGCCTCGGCCCCAGGCCACCAGCCTGGCCAGGACTTTGGCTCCGGACCTGGGATGTGAAGTGGCCGAGAGCACAGGTCTCAGGGACCAGGCCTGGGGAGTGGAACAGAAGGTAAGGCGAGGCCGAGGACCCAAGCACAGAGCAAGGGCAATGGCTTCACTGGGGGAGGGGTGGGAGGCATTCGCCTGCCATCAGTCAGTGGGTAAGCAAAGGTCGGGCTGGGGATGCACGGAGCAGGGAGGGGACATGGCATCCATGATGAAGTGGACACCACTGGAGGGGGCACTGTGGGGAACTGGAGGGAGGGGTAAAGAGAAAAATCTTGGTGGGCAGGAGGCTGAGGGCTCCCTGGACAGTGAACATGCCTTAGGGGTGAGTGAATGGAGTGTGGTCTCACCACATCGGATGTACCCTCCCCAACCTGGGACTCCCCTTGGGCTGTGAAGGGCCAGGGGCTCCTGTCCCTGACCCTCCCTGGGCTATAACTCCACCTACATCTGCCCAGGACCCTAGAGACGATGAGGGCTTGGAGGTCAGCCAGGCGGGTGAGGTCCACCCTTGAATGCCTGTCTTGGGGACAATTCTGCTCACTTGCCTTGACACTTAATGAAGGGCCCCCTGCTGTGCGGGGCCTAGAGCCAGAAGGGCAGGAGCTGCAGTCTGGGCCCCATGCGTGGACAGAATCTCCGAATGAGCCGTCTCCCCAGTGACCGTTCTGGATCTTGTGGGGGGCTGTCTACTCCTGACAAAGACCCCCCACTCGCCAGGTCTGACTCAGCCTTGGCCCGCCACTCAGAGGAAGGCGGGCAGCCAGGCTGTGGTCCCCAAGGCCACACCATGGAACCTGCCTTTCCCACCATGGCACCTCCAGCACCACGAGGCCAGCGGTCAGACTAGGAGGACCATGCTGGGGTGAGGTCCCAGTCTCTCAGACACCGCCTGGAGCTCTGGAGACAGCCAGGCCGGGTCTGAGTCCCGGGTCTGACCCTCACTGCTGAGTGACTTCCACTGGGTTCCCCAGCCTCTCTGAGCCTGCTCTGTGCTTCCATAGGACTGGAGAAGGCCACTGTCCTAGGGCATCTTTGAGAATAAAAAGGTCTCATATGAAAGCTCTCATCCCACCCTCTCCTTTACCCAGAGTCAGAGATCCTTTGTCAAATGATCCATTTAGGGAAGGTCTCCACCAGGTACGACCTCCCACTAATGCAGCGGCTTCTTGGCCCCAAATGTTGTTTTGCCCCAGGCAAGGAGATAGATGCCAACAAGAGACATCTAGCCCCCAAGTATCCAGGAAACCCTTCTAAGCTCCCAAGTTCCTGATGCCAATTACAGGAAATCTGATTCATCTGTGCTCAGTAAGTAACTGGGTTCAGTGACACCCGAGTGATTGTCTGAGCTGAGTGTGGGGGGATGACAGGCAGGGATGACCTGGGAAGTGAGCTCCCCCACGTCCTGGCCCTGGGCCAGCCACTAACCTCCCAAAAGGGTTTTAGGTAAAGGCACGAACCACAGCCCCTGAGGGCCATTCCAAGGGTGCAGTCGACCCTGTCTGCCCCCATGATTCTGCCCCGTGATTCTGTGACTGAGGCGGAGGGTTGGCCGAATGCCACTGGGCAGCTATCCAGAGACCAAGGCAAATGCAATGAAAAGTTCCTGTTTGCCGTTGAACTCAAAGGTCCCTGCACTGCGGCCTTTGGGCCCCATTACAGTGAGTGTCCAGGTCCCAACTTCACTGGACATTCTGGGCTGGCCCTCCCTGGCAGGTCAGCATCTGGGAGCAGGCTTAGAGTTCAGTAGGGCTTGGTGGGCTCAGATCTGCAAGCTGTGGTCTGGGAGGATTCCAGAACCAAGAGGAAGAGTCTTATTCCTGTCCAGGCCTGAACCCTGAGGCTGGTCTGTTTCCTCTTGCAAAGTGTTCCCAGACTTTAAAAGAGATCAGAATCCCCTGGGGGGTTTATGAAAACACTTACTGCAACCCCCTCCCCTAGAGCATCTGATTCAGGAGGTCTGGGGCGGAGCCTGAGAACCCCCGTTTCTAACGTAATCCTAGGGGATGCTGATGCTGCTGTCCTGGGACCCCTCTTTAAGAACTGATCTAAAATCACAGCTGGGAGATGGCTTGAGAACAGAAAGAAGGAGGCACTGTGCTCAAAGCCCAGCGCCCCTTCCGGCCAGAGGCAGCCTCCGGGTCAGCAGGAGCCCAGGCCAGGCTGGGCAGGGCTAGGAAGTAGGTGGCTGGGATGAAGGCCACACTGCGGGGGAAGAACACCCCAGCCTGCAAAGCAGGAAGCCCTGGGCCTGCTGTGCCCTTGCCCCCACTGCCCCCCACACCAGACAGGAGCTTCAAGAAACTCGCTTCCCCCACACTGTGCTCGCTCCCGCCTCTGGTCCCTGGTCCACTCCCACCAATCTCCTCAATGCTTCCACCTCAGGGGAGACTCTCAACCCCCAGCAGAGCAAGCCCCTGTGATCGGTCACACACCTCTGGATGCCCCATCACAGTGCTGACTCAGATGTGCAGCAGTCCAGATGGCCCGCCAGTGTGCCCACCCTGGTGGCCTCAGCACTGCAATGTCGGGGGAGGCAGCTTCCACCTGTTCACTCAGTCAACAGACATCTGGGTCCGAGTGCCTGGGGTGGGAGGGGAGTGAAGACAAGGCCACCTGGACACTAGGAACCCTTCGTTCAGGTACCACCACACCCTCGCTGTCGGTGCCTCAGCTCCGAGCCTGGGACGAGGCCAGGCTGTGAAAGGCCTCCCAGTCAGAGAGAGGCAAGAAAGCTCCTAGGTGTGGATTCTGCTCCCAGTGGCTTCTTCTGGCCAATGAAGTCAGAGACCCCTGCTCACTGCCCATCATCCACACCAGCATCAACCCATCCATAGGGGGCCTCATCAGACCCCAAAGGCAGGACAGGGGCAAGGCTCAGACCCCCAAACGTCAGCATGGATGGAGCTGGGCGATGATCTGGAGTCTGGAGTCCAGGGACCCTCTGTGCTGGCCTTTCCCACAGGCCCTGCCCCAACAGACCCTTCCTTCCCATAAGACCCAGGTCTGCGCCTCCAGGGGCTGCACCGGACCAGCTCCCAAGGCCCTTCTTCATCATGCATCCATGCCACCTCAGGCCCTTCACTGGGAATACTGTAGGGACTGCATGTGTGCCCCGCCTCCCTCAGTGCTCCAGGTTCTTCTCCAGCTGGGAGCCCTGCCACATCCGGAGGTGCTCCTTGTCTCAACCTTGCAAAGGAGCCTCTTTGGTTTCGATAGGTGGTGGCACCCGCACGGGCCTTCAGCTTCCCCTCCCACCCCCTCTCCTAATGCACAGATGGCTCACATCCATGGACAGAGAGAAGACAAGACAGCTGGGAGGCACTTCTTCCCATGTCCCAGGCGGGCCTTACTCCATGCAGCCTCTTCACCAGCCTCCCAAACATTTGTAGGCATTTCTGCTCCAACAAGATCTAGCATTCGGGGGAAAAACAAACCTCACCTGCTGTAAGACTGCCCCTCAGTATATCAGGACTGATGGGAAACCTCATGGGTGTGACATCACAATGAGGAAACCGTCTGACTGAGACTCAGTGATAACCACAGTAAATACCAGCACAGTTAACAAGGCTAAGACCTACCAGATAAAGGAATTCTACAGTAAATACAGGGCTATCCCTGAAAAAAATGGTAATGAAAACTTGAAAAGGAGTGTGGTCAGGTGAGGCTGCTGAGTTAGGAAAACAAGCACAAATCGCGAAGATCAGAGGAAACTCGTGTCGGCAAAGGAAAGAATTGAGCACTTATCCTCCATTTTTAATGAGAAGATTAAACCCAAATAGCCCTGGTTGATGAGGGAACATTTTTTCACATTAGAATTCCACAAATGCATTTGGAAGGAACAGTTAGAAAGGTTCCATGTTACAACCCTGGATGTCATACTCAGACAGTGGCTGTCAATGGCTGAAACAGTCAGAAGGATGGACAAAGGAATGCCAGGGCAGGAGGGTCTATCTCCCCCACGTTCATGCCCACGGCAACAAGACCCACCATGATATAGACTCCGGCTATGATGCAATGCAAAGAATATAGCAGCACCATGAAGCGCTCTTGCTAAGAAAACATGAACCCCCACAAAATGGAGTTGTTTGAGCTGAATTCCAGTCCGGAGGAAATACCAGGAGTGGAGGAACCAGTTCAACGACACTGAGAGGAAGCAAACACAAGTCTTGAAAATAGGACCTTCCACAGACGGCTCACCAAGTTTCTGCAACAAGCCAATGGCTTTATAAAAAAGGTGATCAGGGAAGAAGGGGCTGCTTTAGATTCAAGAGGCTTAAGAACAATGCAAACCAATGAAAACGAATCTATGTATATGTATGCATGACTGGGACATTACGCTGTGCACCAGAAATTGACAACTTGTAACTGACTATACTTCAATTAAAAAAAAAAAAAGAAAGAAAAAGAAAAAGAACAATGCAAACCAAATGCCACATGTGGATTTAATTTGGTTCCCAATTTTAAAACTGACTGCCAAAGGCATTTTCAAGACAATTAAGGAAAACTGCGTGTGTACTGGGTGTTGGATGATAGCAAGGAATTGCTGTTAATTTTGTGAAGTGTGCTACTGACCGTGTGGTTGTGTTTGAAAATGGCCTTGCTTGTTTGTTTTAGAGATCTATACCAGAGTATCTAGGGGCAAATTATGGAGCTCAGGAAAAAGAATAATAGAAAAGGAAAAGACAAGAAGGAGGGAGGGAGGGAGGAAGAAAATGTGCAAGTGAAGCAAGCTGGTAAAATCTTAACTGCTGAATCCGGGGAATGAGAATACGCGGGTTCATTATTCTATTCTCTTTAACTTTCATTGCAATTTAATTTTCATAATAATGGTTAAATGTAAAACATGGTACCAGCACATGAATATACAGTCAGAGCAATGAAGCCAACAAGAAAGTCTAGAAATAACCCCAAACACATATGGCAGCTCAGTATATGATAAAGGTGAGATTTCAAATCAGTGAAGAAAAGGTAATTAGAAGTGGTGTCAGACAAATGGGTGGCCATCTGGAAAAAAATTAAGTTGGAGTCCAGCAGATGGATCAAATATTCACATTCCAAAAAAATGAAACAGTAAACCTACGTGAAGAACACACGAAAACTGCTTTATAGTTTCACAGAAGAGAAGGCTTTTCTGTTAGTTTGAATCCCATGAAAGTATTGGCAGACAAGCATTATTGCCTACAGAAATAGTAATTTCACATGATTTCATGTATGTTACAAAGCCCCAAAACCATTTTTAAAAATGATGGTTCTGGCTACATACATTTTTTAAAACTTTGCCTGGCAAAAATCGTAACAAACAAAATGAAAACACAATAAATCGGGGGAAAGATCTACAATTCACACTCCAAAGTACGTTTCCTAATATTTAGAGAACTTCTATGAATCAGTAAGAAAAATGCCATTAACCCCACAGGTTAATAATTCAAACACCAGTTCACCAAAAAGAGAATACCAGTGGATCTTATACATATAAAAATACGGTCAATCTCATTCACTAAGAGAAATGCTAACTAAAATTGCAACGAGATGCAATTTCTCCCTATCAGATTGGCAAAGATAAGGGGATAGGGAGCTCCAGGTACTCAAATAGGTAGAGGTATAAATTAGAGTCGCTGTGGACAACAGTTTGGCAAAAATTATCAAAATCATCATTGCACCTCCATTTCACCCTGCTACTCTATGCCTAGGGATTTATCCTACACCTGTGCTCACACTCAAGCAAAATGATACCTGTGCATGGATCCTCACTGCAGCCCTGCTTATAAAAGGAGGGCGGACACAGCCTGAATGGCCACCTTTCAGCACCTGGATGAATGGTTTATCGCACATGCATCATGAGGAGACCGCACAGGTGCTCAAAACAGCAAGGCTACTCTAGGCACGCTGAGATAGGGGCTCCGAGGTGAAGCCAAGCCAGTGCTTGGCCGTCGCCACCACGTGCATGACAAGAACTGATGTGCTGCCGGTGTGCAGGGACCAGACAGGTGGACGGGTGCTCAGGAAACAGATAACTGCAGCTGGGAGGAGGCGAGAGCTGGCCAGGGATGGGAGGAGACGTGCTCCACATCGATCCGTCTTACTTTTTGAATGCTATTAAAATAAATTCAATACCAGGATTTGTAAATGGAAAGGGAATTCTAGGGAAAGGAAGAGCTGGGGAGAATTTCCACCCACACGATCACACACAAGCCATGCCTCTCAGTCAATCCAAGAGCACCCCAAACTCAATACGACTCCCTTGATCTTAGCCCCGCCCCCAAGCAGGCCTCCCCAAGTGGGACCCCTAAGCAGGCTCTCTCTTGGAGGAGGCACAGGACTGTCCACGTTGGGGCTGGGACATAGCTAGTGTGGCGGGTCAGCTGCCCCTCTGCTGGAGCCATACACGCGTGGATATGGGTGAGCCGTGGAGGTGGCGTGAGACCTCAGTCAAGCCACAAGTCCCCTGGCTCACATCAGGGTGACATGTCATCGGTGGACTGTCTCCCCCCCACTTTCCTGGCATTTCAAGACACACTAGTATGCGTCCATTTTGGAGCCTGGGAATAGCTGGTCCTTCTGCAGGGAAGTCCCTGCCTCCCGATGTCCACACGGCATCCCTTCCTCCTCCCTGCAAAGCCTTCCCCGTGATGCTGCGCTGCTCACTCTACCCTACATGGAAGCCCCCAGCACCTCCTGCCCCCAACAATAGCCCCCTAATGACCTGTTGTACTGTTCTCTATCTATTATTGGATTTTGTCTGCACTCCCAGAGCCTGGGCCCGGCCTGGCACACAGCTTCCCGCACGCATCCCCATGACAGGATGATGACCGGACACCTGCCTAGGCTCTCTGGGTTCTTCAGGGGCTTTGCCCGAGTCCAACTCAGGGAGGGGAGAGGTGCGCCGCACCTTGGCATGTGGGTCTTACGTGACTCTAGTGGTCACAGTAATGTGGTAAGGAGGGCAGGCCTGGGTCCATGCCACCCCTCCACATCCGTCTCACTCTGTGGACATCTGAGCCCACACTCCTCTGTGTCCCAGTCCCCAACTCTGTCCTATTTGGCCTGAAGACCGATTCAGCACCAGTGTCCTGTAAAGCAATGCTTCTGCCCAG
Organism: Camelus ferus; assembly: GCF_009834535.1. Taxonomy (NCBI): domain Eukaryota; kingdom Metazoa; phylum Chordata; class Mammalia; order Artiodactyla; family Camelidae; genus Camelus; species Camelus ferus. Next base: position 64,302,221 of record NC_045706.1, on the reverse strand, counting down.
GCCTCCCCTTCCTCCCTAGCCCGGCCGTGCATGCACAGATAACTGGGCAATGACAGCTTCCAGAGTCCATGCACCCTCTCCTTTTCAAGCAGGCCTGGGACAGACACATTATCATCCTCTAACACCAGCCTGGGTAATGGTCTCACTAGGCTGTTTATCACTTTTATTCCTGCAATAAAATAGCTCACTGAAGCTGGGTTCCTCTTCTCTGGGTTCCCACAGGGGACATGTAGGCCCTGTTCCAGCCATCCCTGCTGGCCTGGGATGGGTGTGCTCCCGTGGGACTGGCAGACTCATGGGGCCACAGCTGCCCTCCTCCCACCGCCCAGGGCCAGGTAGACCAGGCAGTCATGTTTCCAGCCAAGGTACCCGGCTGCAGCCTAGTAAGGGTGGTAGGCTGGGGCCAGGACACTAGCGCCTCCGACGTCAGAGCTGCAGAGGCTCGGAAGTTTCCAACATTTACAACCCCTGGCGCAAGTCACACACCCCAGGTGAGCTCAGGGCAGCTGGGGGGGTGGGGCAGGGGGGTGGGTGTGTGTGGGAGCACAGACAGAGGCCTGTCCGCCCCTGAGCCACTCAGGGACCCGGGGCTCTGAAAACCCTGTTTTAGTCAACCCGTTACCAAAAGATGGGGAAACACAGGAGCAGTTTAATTCAGTTCAACTCAGGATCATCTGAGTAGGCGTGTGTGGGAGATGGGGGACTCACGGGCGGAAATGTCCAAAACCAGCACTGCCAAACGAGCCAGCCTGTCCAGAGGCCTGAGGTGAAGGGCAGGGCCAGGTCTTTACACCCTCCTGCTGGGGCAGCGTGAGCGCTGAGGTCCGGCCCAGTCAGGGCCCTTCCCCCTTTGCCCTGCCCTCACACTCATGGCTCACCTGGTACTCACAGCCCTCAGTTCACAAGGGGACAGCCCTCAGGGGGACAACGCAGGAAGCCACCTGCCACACTGCATCTGAAGCCATAGGTTGCAGTGCATTTCCTGTGGCCACACCAGGTGCCAGGGGCAGGTTGCAGAGGGGGTCTGGGCTGAGCTCAGGCTGGAGAAGGCGGCCAGAGGGAGTCAGGATGGGCAGGTTTGGGCACAGAGGCTACCACTTCCCTGAAGCCCCACTCTGCCTCCACTTTATGGGACCAGAGGGGCTTCGGTGGGAGGGGGCTGGGACCCCCAGCTCAATCTCATTACTTGCTGGGTTTGGGGGGCAGAGCCGTTGGACCTGGGCATCAGGCAGGCCTGAGCTCCAGAGCTTACTCTGCAACCTCTTAGCCATGTGACCCTTATTGAAAAAGAAGTGACCCTTTCTGTAACCCCCAGTGGATCCATCTCTGTCCTCCTGGCCCTAGCTCCTGTCTCAGAGGGGACCCTGAGTCCTCCAGCATCTGGAACCTCGAAGACTGAAGTAGCATCATGAGCACTGGAACCTTCTACGAAAAACGCCGCTGAGGCTACCAATCTATGAAAACTGGAGATCCCCAGCATCATAGGGAAGCACTCTGGAGCCTAGTCGGACCACCGGTGTCCACTCACCGCCAGGCTGTGCTCATGCCAGGCCCCTCCAGCCACAGTGACAGGCACCCTGCCCTCCCAGGCCAGGCGGCCAGGTGCTGCCAGGAGGGCCTCCCGCCCAAGGCTGCCCCAGGGGCCCAGAGCTGAGGCACTGTTAGATACAGGTTTGAATGTGGCCAAGCAAACCGAGAGGCTTTAAGGCCCTCCCTGGACCATTCTTGAGAGGAAGGAGTGCCATTTGGAGCATAGAGGAAGAAAAGTTCAAAGTGTGCAATAGGAACTTATGGTTACTGGGGGGAAAGTGGGTGGGAAGGAATAAATTGGGAGTTTGAGATTCACAAATATTAACTACTATATATAAAATAGATAAAAACTTATCTATCTATATCCAACATCCTGTAGTAACCTATTGAAAAAGAATACAGAAACAAATATACGAATATATGTATGTACATGTATGACTGAAACATTATGCTGTACACCAGAAACTAACAGATTGCAACTGACTACAATTTTAAAAAATATATGGCTAATGTAACTAAGGGGTGAAAAGTGTGCAACAGGGAAGACAAAACAGGATAAGGAGGGGATGGGGTTGGGAAGAGGGGAACAGCGTGGCTTGGGCAGGCCAGTGGCGTGGATGACAGGGCACTGTGGGGGGCCTGGCAGGTATAGGGTGGGCTGCCAGAGGATGCTGCCCCAGGGCACTCTCAGGGGCCAGGCTCACAGCCCATCTTTCACTCACCGTTGCCCCTAATCATCTGCCTCCTCCAGGTCAGTGCCCTGTGCTGTCCACCCCTGAGCTGGGCTGCAAGAAGCCAGGAAGAGCTTGTGGGCCCTCCTGCTGCCGGCCATACCAGAATGGGGACCCCAGGGAGCCAATCAGCCCTGGGCAGGACAGCGGTGGGTGGGCGATGAGACGGGGCGGGGGCTGGAATGTGGGCCCCAGACAGCCAGGCCAGGGCCCCTCACCCCACACTACCCTCACTGGCCTGGTGCCAGGACCTTCTCTCGGGTCTGATGGGCTCTGGACAGCCCTCAGTCTCAGGCTCTCCCACCTCTGGCTGCCCAGCGTCCCGCCATGGAGCCCAGGCTGACAACCGTGATTGTTGGTCAGGTCTTCTCTGGACAAACTGACAGAGCCCCTCCATGCACCAGCACAGCCCTCAGTCCAGGGGCCCCACAGTGAGCAGCACAAAGCAGAGGACTCAGGCGCATGCAGATGCACCCAGGAAGATGAGGCATCATGGCAAAGTGGCCAGGGCCGTGGGAGCCAGACCACAGGATGCCACAGGCAGAAGCAGGCTGGACCTGAGGTTGCATACCAAGCCCCTCAAGGACTACGGAGAAAGCAGGCAGCCTCTTGCCTGGGTGGGGGTGACAGTGGCACCTGCGGCAGGGTGTTACTGGGGCTCACCTAGATTGCTAAGACCCCCTACCAGCCTGGGGCACCTGTCCCCTAGGGCAGCCAGCACACCGTGCCATTCACACCTGCAACCTTCTCCAGAGGACTGGAGGGGCCAGCAGCCAAGAGCTGAGCAGTAGAGGGGACAGAGCCTGTCCCCTGCCTCACAGGACAAGCTGGCAGTGCAGTCTGCACTCCGGAGTCCCCCATGCAGTTAGGGTCAGAAGAGGCTTAGCCTGAAATGGCCTCCTCCCCTTTCCTACCTGCTTGCTGGCCCCCTGAGAGCACACCTTCTGCACCCCATGCATCAGAACCCCCATCAGTCTCTGCATCTGGGGAATCTGACCTAAGCCATGCCTTTCAAAGGTATGTGTGAGCTAAATGGACACAGGCAAAGCACTTAGAAGAGCGCCCAGGGAGCTAGTTACCACCATCACAAGACCCTGGGGCCCTACAGCCCCAGAGAAAGGGCATTTCACCCGCCCCAGGAGGTTAAGAAGCTCTTGCTAGGAGCCCTGGCCAAGCTGAGACCCGAGGTGTGAGTGTGAGTTCAGGGAAGCACAGGGATGGAGGTAGGTCACGGTCAATATCAGGAAAGAGGTGAGAGCCACCTCAGGGCCTGGAAGGGCACAGGAAGAGGAAGAGAGGCACCAAAGAAGCACATCACCTACTCCACGTCACCAAATGCTCCTTGGCACAGAGGAAAGACCTGGGTTCAAATTCTGTCTTCGCCTCTCTCCCCAGGACCAAGAGGCTCATCAGCAAAACTGGTGTAATGATGCCAGCACCAAAAATAAGAAACGTTTACGGCATTAAATTAAGTCAGGTATTAGTGAGATGCTCAGCAGAGGCCTTGGGACAGAGGGCTGGTCAGAATACCCTCCCCTCCACACATGCACATGCGCGCACGCGCACGCGCACGCGCACACACACACACATACACACATACACACATACACACACACACACACACACACACACACACAACGTGCCCAGCATACCAAGCTCCTCAGCACAGACAGGGTGGTCCGAGGGCTCGGACCTCCACCATACCACCAGCTCTTCTGTCCTCTCTCCACTCTGCAGCCTTGGGCCTTTCCCTGCACTGGTCCTTCCTTTCCTTCCCCTAACAGTGTCCCCAGCCACCTCACATAACAGCTCTTCAAAGTCTCAGCCCGACCTCGACACCCCTGGCATCCTCCCCTCCAGGGCTGTGAATGGCTAGGACCTGGGGCCGCACCCTGGTGGCCAGGGCCGCCAGAAAGTGTGCTTTAAAATTCCTGGTCTCTGCAAGCTGGGGGCAGGGCAGCTCCCCCAGACCCAGCCTGGCCTGACAGCAAGGAGAAGCCAGGGGCTTCCACACCAAACTCAGGCACCCTGGCAGTCACAGGACTGCCCACTGCTCCCTGCCTCTAACCCCTTCCCAAGGCACCCGGAGCGTCCCTTTCCCATTGGCCAAGGCCAAGGAGGAGGCACCTCGACATGGATGTCTCAAAGAACATGGGCTCTTCAGACAAGGTCAGCTGGTGACACATTTGCAGTGCCACTATGGCTGTGTCCCACAAGTATCCTTCATTATATTTTTATCATTTAAGTCCATTATCATCTAATTGCCAGTATGATTTTTTTTCTTTGAGTCACGAATTTACACGTTTCAAAATTTCCAAATATTAGACTGTTTAGAGTTACGTGTTGTTATTAATTTCTATCATAACTGCATTGTAGGCAGAAAACAGGGTCTGAATCATAGCATTTCAGTGATATTCCTTGAGGTGTTGTGACCGCCAGTTTGCAGGCAATATTCACGAATGTTCCGATCATTAACTGTTCGGTTCTACAAGTACACGTGAGCTCCTTAGCCCTCCGTGTCTGGGGGCGGTAGGGAGGTGACTGGCACGTTGTGGGAGGCTCCCCTCCAGGCCCCGCCCCAAGTGACACGCCCACTCGTGGAAGTGATTCTGGCTGCCCTGGACTTTCCCAGAGGAACGGCTTGGGCCCGGGCCAACCCTGCTCACTCTGAAGTCCTCAAGAACCCTCACGTTGCTGACCCAGCAGTGAGGGCCCAGGGCCCAGTTGCTCACCCATCATCCCAGCAGCGAAGGCTCACAGAGCGGGGGTGGGCTGGGCTCCCAGGCCCAAGGAGGATGGGGCGCAGGGCATGGAGGCCCCTTCCCACAGTGGGGCCAAGGAGGAAGGGCCCTGGCTGGCCATGGGCAGTGTGGACAGGACATGTGCTCCTCCAAGGGCAGCCTCGATGCTCTCCTGCTACTGGCTTCATATGTCCAGCAGGGGCCACCCACTGAAATAACCACAATAAAATGAATAATTGACTCAGCCTCCTGCCTGCTCCGAGTGATTAACTCATGAAAGCTGTGGAGGGTCCCCTAGGAACTCCATGAGCCCCTTCTACGTGAGCCTCCAACCCCATCCAACCCTAATCCATCCAACCTAATCCCTGAGCTGGTCCCCGTGGCCAGCCTCTCACCCTCCTTCTCCCTCCCCCAGCTCTGAGGCCAGAGACCTGGATCCCAGGCCTAACCATCTGCAGTCAGCATGGCCAGGGCTTCCAGGCTCCAGGGTTTCACCCAGCACTGCGTGTCACTACCTCATTCAATCAAACCGTAACCTCAGAGGAGGAGCGGAACCTGGGCAGGCCTTGTTCAGAATTCCCAACCTAAGGGGCTTGGGCACAGATCCAGTCTTCAGGGAAGTCCTAGGCAAGAGAAGTCCCTGCCTCTGCGTCTGGGTTTCTCCAGTGACAAAGTCGGGGTCCTCATCCTGGAAAGTGACGGTGCCAAGGCTGGTCACATCCTCCCCACCACCAAAATCGGAGGCCTCCCTGGGCCTGCCTGGTGATCCAGTTGTGGCTGGGATCCAGGCCACACCCAGATGGAATTGAGGCTTCATGACAATCATACTGGGAGGGTCTGGGTACCAGAGGCCCAGAGAGCCCCATGGGCTGAAGGGTCCATGTGATTTGGGCCTTGCTAAGGGTACGAACACAGGCCCCCACTAATAAACCCATCAGACACACACCCTCTCCCAGCCCCCTCAGTTTCTGGGTGAGCCAGCCTCCTCCACGGAAGCTACTCTTTGTTAACAGTGTTGCCATGACAACCAGATCCAGGGAGAACTCTCTCTTCAAGGTACAGTCTGAGGGTGACACTTGGAGAAACGGAAGTGGTGGTGACAACAGACAAGGGCCTGGCTTTCCAGCCCCACCCCCATTACTCTTTCCTGAACAGGTCCAGGTCTCCAGAGACCACCACCTGGCCTGTCCCAGAGCTTGTGGGTCAGTCAGCTCCCCTCTCCTCTCCCTGAAAGGGGGATAGCAATGTGGCCCAGGCCAGGCACTCCCCCAGACAGATCTGCGCTTCTCTGCGCCACCACGCACAGCAGTTCAGAGATTTTCACATGCATCCCACGACTGTTTGCTGAGTCCTCCAGCACAGCCACCATCTTGGAGCTGGTGGTCCAACTGGGGCCAACAGGCCAGGTATAGACTTAACTCCAAGGGATCCCAGACAGACAACTGCACAGAGGCAGTGTGCTGCAGAGGCCCAGGGCACCCCTCCCAGCACACCTGTGCCGGAAGGCACCCTAAGGAAGGCTGGGAGCCAACTAGGTGGGGACAGGCAGTCCTGCATGGCAGCAGAAGACTCCAGGCATTTTTACAAAGAGAAGGTGAAAAAGGGCACCTGGCTGTGGTGTGGGGAAGGCTCTGCAGGAGAAGGCCACTGCAGTTGTCCAAGCCAGGAGAGGGCAGCCCAACCCTCGGCGGTCGTGATGGGCAAGGGGACGAGGAGAGGGTGAAAGAGAGGGAGGAGGGCAGACTGACTGAAGACTCAGTCAATGTGAGGGCTGACCTGGCAGAGGCTCGAGGGAGACCCTGGCTGTCCCGCCTACTCAGATGCAGGGGCTGGAGCAAGTGAGGCTCAGGGCAGCGATGACAGTGGACAGGCTGCCTGTGGTCACCTGGGAGGTAGTCAGCAGCTGGGATGGGATCAGCATCAAGGAAGGAACAGAAGCCACAGTGGGGAGGAGATAGGGGTGTGCCCAGATCCTGAGGAACAGGAACCCTGAGTGCCCCCAGAGAGGAGGGGAGGTCTGCAGGGAGGCCGGAAGACATGGAGGCGCTGGTCTGGGCCTACAGAGCCAGGGGGATGACAGCCTGGAAGCAGGGGCTGTGAATGTGTGCAGGGCTGGAGATGTCCATGGGCCTCGGAAGACCTGTTCCCTGGAGTCAGGGGCGTACCAGATGGGAGTGGGCTGGGGAGAGTGGGAAGTGAGGACGCACAGTGAGCAAGCAGAGAACACCCTTCAGAGTCAGCCCGTGCAGAGGAGGAGAGTAGGGTGCAAAATAGCTGGAGGGGGAGACAGCCAAGAAAGGTTTGTTGTGTTTAAACTGGAAGAAGCTTTGCGCAAGTAACTTCACCTCTGAAGTTGTCAACAGTCCACTAGGGCAGCTACACTGACCGCACCTGCAAGGAGCTGGACAAATGGAACGCGGCACCCCAGGGGCCAGCTCCCTGTACATGCGTCCCGCAACAGAAATGGGATGCTCTCCTCTGAAAAGCTGGATACTCATCAAGGGCCAGGCCTCCCCTCCTGGAGGTGGGGCTCTCCCACTCCCCACCCCACCCGATTTCACCCTGCACCAAGGAGGGAGGGTGAGGGCCCGGGAGAACCTCACAGCCCGCTCAGAAGGGACACGGCAGGCCCGGAGCTCGTGGGCAGCACAGTCCCCAGCCTGTCCTCTGCCCAGTGTAGGCGATCATGGTGGTCAGGGGGTGAGAGGTTCCCTTCCTCCTGTGCTGTGTGCACATCTCGGCACCAGTTCACTGACCCTGAGGGGCTTCCCTGTCAAACACGTGAGATGAGGAGAAGCTTCTAGGGCAGAACTGCTGGGTGTTGCCCTGAATCATGCTCAGAGACACCTGTGTGGCTCTCAGGAAATGCTTCTACAGACGCCTGAGGCCATCTGACTGTCCACCCTGAGGCAGGGGCAGCGACAGGCAGCCACCCTGCCTCTCCCTGGTCCTGGCTGGCATCAGTGTGGACCCTGACACTTTCACACTGTCGACCAGACGCCTCTCACGAGCCTCTTTATAGGGCCTGAGGCTCATCCCAGGAGGCAAATCCTCGAACCCTCCCCGCCCCAGGGTGAGCCCCTCTCCTCCGCACCTGGTCCCTGGCCCTCACACACTCCAGGCAGGCCAGGATGTGGCGGGGCTTTCGGCTTTCCCTTCCATGTTCCTGTCATGCCCTTGCCAGGCTGCTGTCAGCTGACTGTCCCAACCCAGCTCCAAGCTTGTTAGACTTGGGCTTCCTGGTGTCCCCAGTGCAAGGACATTCTGGATGACTCCATAGTGACCAGGCCATTCTTGTACCAGCCTAGGGCAGCCTTGTGTTCACTCTCCAACACACATACACACACACACACACACACACACACACACACACACACGGTCTCTGTGCCCAGAAAGACGTGAGAAGGGCACACCCTCTTAAAAAAGGACAGACTGTCCTCCCGAGGCCCCAGCAGATCAGGGGGCCCTGACATGTGGCCAATGGGTGTCAGAGGCCCACCTCACCTCCCATAACCATGGGCCGGGCAGTTTCACCACTGATGCCACTTAGGTACCCTGTGATGACGGACCTCCCTCCCTGCCTCCCTCCTCAGATTCTGCCTGGAAGACATGTTGCTAAGTAAACACTCATCTGCAGGAGGGAGATGGGCAAGTGAGGGCAAAGGAACTCGAGGCAGCATGGAGTGGGTGGGAGTTACAGGAGGCAGATTTCTGCTCAGCATTTGGAAGCTCTGAGAGAGAAAACAGCCAGAGCGGCCCAGGGCTGCAGCAGATGGCCTCCGGAGGGAAGAGGGGGAGCGGAGGAGTCCCAGCAGGGGCAGCAGGAGGGCCGGGCTGGGACTGGGAGCCACACTGAGTCAGGACAACCTGGACAGGCCCTGACCTGCATCTCCTACTGTGGGCTTCTGGGGTAGGTCCTGCAGAGATGTGCATCCTACACGGGCCCATTGCAGCCCCAGCCCCCTCTCCTGAGGGCAGTGGTTGAACCTCATAGCTCCTGCTCCTCGCCCTGCACCTTCACTTGGCCTATTTGACAAATTTGGCTTCTGTGAAACATGTTGCTCAAGAACAGGGGTCTGTGGTTAAAAACCAAAGATCAACCAACGCTATTCCAATCCTGCCCATTCAGTCCCTTATCCACAGATGGGGAGACAGGTGTGCTCGGGGGCTCTCTGGCTACATCTGAGCATCCTAGCCTCCAACCGCTCTCCTCCAGAAGACCCAGGAGATGGACTAGCAAGTTTGTCCCTCACCTGGCTAGCTGGAGGGAGGCAACTTGTGCTGGAGATGCCTTCCCCCTTCAGCCTGGGCCCAGCAGCCACTGGTCTCATTCAGCCGACCCAGCACAAATGCTTGTGGTGCCAGTATTCCTCCTCCCCTTCCCTCCTCCTCTTCCTCCTCCTCCTCTTCCTCCTCCTCCTCAGCCTGCAGTTGCTAAGTTACACTAAAAAACCCCTCTGCTCTGTGTGAACTGTTCCATTTCCACAATTTGCCAGGTGGAAGGGAGCCATCAGGCTGGCAGTTTGAGGTTGCCTCCCAGAGAAAAACAAACTTGTTGGCTGGCTCTTGGGCCCCCATGGCATACCTGGGGACACCTGCTTGTGCTCCCAAACGTGGGAGCCATGTGCTAAAGCAAACAGCTGCCCTTGGGAGGGTGTCAGCAAATGGGTGCATCCTGTTCACTCTTCTCAGGACCAGGGCTTGCAGATTCTGCACCCAGGCCTGCAACCCCAGAGGGCTGCTGGTCACTATGACATGTGTCCCTAAGAACAAAGAAAAGCTGGAGGGGCAGAAAACCTACTCCTGTGTCCCAAGCCGAGGCCGTCCACTTCCTTCCATTCTGGATCCCCTCCTCCTATTCTGAGCGGGGGTCCTGAAGTTTCAATGTAAAGTGTCCCTGAATGTCAGGGGGATGATGGCCTCAGAAGTCACTGAAACCATTGCATCATTCTATAGATGGGGAAAGCAAGTCTCGAAGGAGCCAGCAGTCAGCCTATAGCTCAAAAGTCAAGACCTGTGGCCTCCTGCTCACAACAGGGTGCTACACATCCTACCCAGGCAGGGAAGGGCCTGGACACACGCTAGGCTGGGTTGGGCAAGACTGAGTCCAGAGGGAGGTGGGAGATCCCTGAGGAGCAGAACAGACCTCCTCTGTGAGGTGGCCCTGCACGCCAACCTGAATCTGCATGTCCAGGCTCCCTGGGGTAGATGGCCATGCGGGCCCTTCCCTTGCTCCAGAGGGTAAGAGAACCAGGGCAGCAGTGGGAAGGGTGAACCAGACGGGGCTCCCAACTCTAAGCAGGGAAGGAGGGTGCCACCGGCTCCCAAGAGGCAGGTGGCCTCGCTGTAAATATCCACCAGCCCCATGGCGCAGAAGCAGCTAGAGATACAGGGGACAAGGGGCCGGCTGTGTGTCCCTCCCTGAACAGCAAGGGCCCCCTATCCCCTCACATAAGCAGACCAGAACCAGCTGCACCTGCCCCAGGCTCTATTTCCAGCAGGGAGGGCCTGGGCAAAAAGAGCGCGGTCCTTGAAATGACTCTTGTTCACGGTGCAGAGGTGGGCATCTCGCCCTGGCCGGCTCCCCTCAAATGCTGAGCTCACGCCCCAATTCCTCGCCAAACAGCAAGGGCGTGAGATGCCACCGCGGGCCCCAGAATGCAGACAAGCCAATGGAAACTTCCAATTGCGCAGCCCCAGCGCCTCGTATTTCCCAGCCCCCTCCTCCACGCCAGGCCCGGGACAAGGGACCAGCCAGCGGGTGCCCATTCCAACCTGCCGAGTGCGCTCCAGTCACGCCCAGGCTGAGGCCGCCCGGTGCCCCGCAGGCGCGGGGTACTGGGGGTCCCGGCGCTGCCCAGCCCGGGGCGGAGTTCTCGGCAACTCCGCACTGGGCTCCCGCACGCCCTCCTCCACGCGCGTCCCCCGGCCAGCGCCGGGAGCCTGCGCCCCGACCCCACGACGGCCGCGCGGGGCGGGACCCCGGGCCCGCGCACGCCCCGCCCTGTCCGCGCCGGGACCGGAGGGGACGACCCGCAGGAGGGAGGGAAGGACTGAGGGACTGAGGGTCGCCGGCCGCTGCCTACCTCTGTCCGGGCCAGCGTAGCTCCAGCGCAGCCCTCGCGCCGCAGTCGGGCCCCGAGCAGCGCGCGGCCGGCGCCGGCGGCGGCTCATGCTCGGCACCCGGGCCCGCGGCACCCGCCCACCCGCGGCCGCCCCCGCGCTGCGCCAGCTGCGGGCAGAGCGGCTCCCTCCGCAGCCGGCGCCGGGGAGCGCGAGCGAGGGAGCGAGCGTGGGCGGGCACGGAGCGGGCACGGAGCGGCGGGCGCGAGAGCGCGGGGAGCGGGCGGGCGCGGGACAAGGGTGCGGGGCGGGCGCCGGGAGAAGGAGGGCGCAGCGAGAGAGTGTGTGTGGGGCGAGAGCGCCGGGTGAGGAGGGGCGCGTGGCAGGCTCGTGGAGAGGGAAAGTGCCGAACGGAAGGTGCATGGCGAGGTAGAGCGCGTGTCCAGGGCACAGGGCGCTGGGCAAGGGCACGGGTTGAGGGTAAAGAGGGAGGGAGCAGGGAGCGACAGGGCCAGCTTTTCATTTTATAAAGGATAAAGTAACAAACAACCTAAAAGGTGATGTGTCCACCTCCTATAAAAGACCCTTTGGGGGCTCTCTGAGAGCCGCCAAAATTTTTATCATCAGCATCTGACAGTTAAAGAGCTTCCGCGGGCAAATCTGGTCCCTCTGGTTATGCCCATTAACCATCACAACCACTCTATATGGTTGGTGTTGGTGTTGTTGCCCTGGGACAGATGAGTAAACAGATGGTTAGGAAGTGAAGTGACCCTGCAGGATTTCAGAGCTGGTAAGTGGCAGAGCAAGGGTCCAAAACCATCTTGAGAAATTCCATAGTCCCCATTTTTCCAAAACCACTAAGAAGTCTTCTGGCTCCCAGCGGAGCCTCCTGTCTCTCTGAAGGGGTATCCCTGTTCTCTGGCAACAGCCTGGGTTTGGGGAGGTGGGGCCGAGGTCAGAAATGACCCTTGCAGGCTGCCCAGACTCAGGTGAATATGGAACAAATCTGGGACCAGGAAGCCTGCAGGTTGGAGAGGCCTGGATGGAGGAATGGGAAGGTAACACACCTTGGAGAGGCAGAGGACCTTTTTTATTCATTCAGTCAGTATGGGTTCATTAAGCACCTACTATATGCGAAGTGCCATTCTGGGCACTGGGATACAGGTGTGAATATCCCAGTCTGGTTGAAATTTGCATTTTTGAGGGAGAATTTTTGCATTTTTGCATCTTTGAGGTAAATAAAACCGCAAGTAAATATTTCATATGTCAGATGAAGCAGATGCTCTGGAGAAAAGCATGACAGGGAGAAGGGACAGGGTATCAATGTATGGAGTCAGTTATTTTATTTTGGGTAGTCAGGGAAGTCTTCACTGAAAGGGTGACATTTGAGCAAAGACCTGACTGAGGTAAGCCGTGCTGAGTCTGAAGAATGAACATTTGAAGCAAAGGGAACAGCAAGTGCAAAGGCACCTTGGGATGGAAATATGCCTTGGGCATGTGCAAGCCATAACAAGGCCAGAGTGGTATGAAAATGAGTGAGAATGTGGTGCAGACTGAGATTCCAGGGAGTAACCAGATCAAAAAGATCCTGGTTGGCCATTGGCCCATTGTGGCTTTGAGTCAGAGGGAGCTGCAAAGCTGGTGGAGGGTTTTCCACAGTAATGTTATGGTCTGACTTTTTTTTTTTTTTTACAAAAACATTTTATTATGGAAAACTGCAAGCATTTACAAAGGACCTAAGAAGGTATAATAAGCCTAATGATGCAACTTCAACAATTTTCATGGCCAACCAACTTCGTTTCATTTATACCCCCACCCAACACTCCCAATATTATTTGTTTACTTTAAGTGAACATTTACAGCTTTTTATAAGTGCAATATACATATATGATAGTACACAAATCATAAATTTGTGCTTGACAGATTTTCAGTGAGAACACAAACAACCATCTCCACCTTGACTTTTTTTTAAATTGAAGTATGGTCAGTTACAATGTGTCCATTTCTGGTGTACAGCATAATTGCACCTTGACTTCTATTGTAGGAAGTTTTTAAATTACAAATTCGTTTTCTTTAATAGATATAGGGCCATGCAGATTATCCACTTTTTCCTATGTCACTTTGGTAAATTGTGTTTTTGAAATATTTTTCCATTTTGTCTAAATCTGCAGATTTACTGACAAGTTGTCCTAACACCCTCATATTATTCCTCAGATGTCTGTAGAATCTGTAGTAATGTCCCACTGTTCATTCTGATGCTGGGGAATCTTTGCATTTTTCTTTCTTTGATCAGACTAGCTGAAGTTTTGTCAATTTTATAATTTTTTTCCACGAGAAGCGATTTTCAACTTTGTTGAGTTCTCTCAACTGTGCCTTATATTTCATTGATCTCTATCTTTAGTTTTATTATTTCGATATTTCTAACTTTGGAGGGATATTTATTCTCCTTTTTGTTTGTTTATTTCTTAAGTTGGAAGCCAGGCTCATTGGTTTTCAATCTCCTTTTCTACTATATACATTTAAAACTATAAATTTCCTTTTAACACTACTTTACTGTCTCTTACAGGTTTTAAATGTGTTTTTATTATCATTTAGCTAAAGATTTTTTTAAATTTCCATTTTAATTTCTCTTTTGGCCTGTGAGTTATGTAGAAGGGTGTTGCTTAGTTTCCAAATATTAGGGGATTTTCTAGTCATCTTCCTGTTGCTGAGTCCCAATTTAATTATACAAAAGGCAGAGATGTACTCTGAAATTGTTTCAATTATATGAAATCTGCTTATACATTCTTTATGACCCAGAATGTGTGCTATTTTGGTAAATGTCCCATATGCACTTGAGAAGAATGATTATTCTGTATGTGTTAGTTAGGTCAGGTTGGTTAATAAAGTCCAAACCTCCACTGCTACTGAAATATATCTTGTATTATGTCAGTTCCTGAGACAAATTGGAAGCAACCCAAAAGTCCTTCCAGTGAGCAAATGGGTCAGCAAACTGATACATCCATATAGTGGACTACTCCTCAGCCACAGCGTGAGTGATTCTCGAAAGCATTATAAGTGAAAGAAACCAGACTCAAAAGGACCCCAACTGTATGATTCCATGTGTCGACTGAAATAAATGCACAACCTAAAAGTTGAGAGTTATGTTTTATTCAGTGGACGATTTTGAGGACTTGAGCCCAGGATGACAGCCTCTCAGATTGTTGTGAGGGACTGCTCTGAAGAGTTGGAGGTGGGGGGGGGAGCCAGGATATATAGGAGCTTTACAACAAAGACCAGGTAGTAGGAACATTAAGATTACTTGTTAACTAAAGAAAATCAGGCATCTCAAGTTAAAGAATTTAGTATGTATGGAGGAATTTTCTATGTATGGGAGGGAGCAAACACTTGGGCTCATTGAATTCATTCCTTTGACAAGCATCTAGCTATCTAGGGCCAGTATCCTGTCTTTTCTTATTCTGAGTCCCCTCAGAGTGCACCATTGTGAGTGGCTGCAGAGGCTAGGCTGCAGGCTTGTCTTCACTGTGGAGTGGTGGCAGCTGCTGATGACTTGATGGCTTCAGCATTCTTTGTTTACTGATATGGCTTGCAGTATTTTCATTCACACATGTACATGACATTTATATGACATTCTAGAAAAGGCAGAACTGTAGAGATGAGGAACAGATCAGTGGTCCTCAGGAGTTGCTGGGGTGAGGGATAAGGGAGGGTTGACAAAAGCATGGGGAAATTTTTAGGGGCCATGAAGTGTATCTGTATCTTGATTTGTGATGGTGGTCACATGACTCTATGTATCTGTTAAGACTTAAAAGAGCCAAAAATGAGTGAATTTTACTATATGTAAATTTAGAAATACTTTTTAATCACCAATATAATTACAGGCTTCTGTGACTACCTTGTCATCTCTTTTTATTGAGATGTCCACAAGTTTCTGATTTTCCCCTCCTTTTTGCTCTATCAGTGATTATGGGGAGAATAAGTATGATCCATTACTGCCAATGAATACAGCATTGCCACTGTGGCCTCGAAGAAGAACTCTGTAGTATGCGCATGGGAAGCGGAGGCAGTAGTTGAAAGGCTGGTGCAACAGTTAGATAATGGATAATGGTGACAGACCAGGAGACTCTAATGGCGCTAATAGTGCTAATGGTGATAAGTGTTTGCTACTGGATAGACAGAGCCAAAAGTGCCTAGGTCAAAGAAAGGGGAGGAGCCAAAAATCCTTTTGTTCCAAGCACTCCTGCTGTCTGCTATCCCCCTTACCCATGCTGGGGAGGGAGTCCGAGGTGTATCTGCATAGCGACAGAATACCAGATGCACACACTGGTAGTGTTAGCAGATGGAGGCACCCATAAATTAGGAGGCCCACCAAAGTGTGAGTTCTTGCCTCAGACTGTGAAAGAAATCGCATAGCAGAGGCAGAGGGACCAAGTAAACAGCTGCTTTATTGCTCAGAAGGGGAAATGGAAGGAAAGCAGGGAGAAGGGAAGAGAAGCACTCCAATTAGAAAGAGGTGCTCAAGGCGGAGCCGTTGGCCAAGATGGGCCGTAGGGACAGTTCCAGGCAGAGTCAGGCCACATGGGCTTTTATGAGAAGCTTCTGCCATCATGCCCTTCTTCCAGGTGTGATGAAGCCAATCAGTCCTTGATTGAGATTTTCAGTCCTTGTATGGGCTTTTCTGGTTGTTGTCATGGCAATCGTCAACTGTCATGGCGCTGGTGGGTGTGTCACTTAGCAGCTAATGCATTACAATGAGCATATAATGAGGCTCGGGGTCCCCTGGAAGTCAGATCCTCCACCATCTTGGACTCGGTAGCTTCTAATTAGTTCTTATTTCTTCTCTGCTGCTGCCTTCTGAGACTTAGATAAGAGTAATTGGTTTCTGTTTGAGGAAGGGGCAGGGTTATGATCCTGGGGGCAAGAACCTTAGTAACAAAAAGGAAAGCTGCTTTTAATCAGAATGGCTGCAACCTGGTGTACCCAGCATCCCCCCTCAAAAAAACCATCTCCAAAGATTCTGTTCAGCCATGAAAGTTTTAAAGGGAAATTAAGGAATAATCTCAGCTAATCATTGAGACAAGCGGTCAGAGTCATTGCCATCCCCCAATGCCTGCAGGCTTGTCCTAATGAACAACTTGAGCCTGCTCGTCTGTGATTCAGGGAGGCCTGGGAGACTTCAGCTTTTCTATAAACAAGAGTCAGGGGTTGAGGGGAGGGGACGGCACAGGGTCCTGCTCCCTTTCAGTAGTACTTAGAAACGTTGCTTTATTTGGGCTGGCTTTGAGGTGGAGGGATTTCTGCAGGTTGTGGGAACCAAAATACATAGGCCCGTAGCAATTCAGCCACTATTGCACCCAGACATTGTCTTGTCTCAGATGTGCCCCCGCTTTAAGACGTCCCATCACAATGATTATACTGGTTTAGCTTTTTACACCCATGGAGTTCTGGTCATTGACTGCACTGGGTTCTCTAGATCTCTGATTCCCGGCCCAAACTAGGTCTTCCCAGGATTTCAGCTTTCTCCCTCCTAATTTTACTTTCCTCCCCTTTTAGCCTTGTTTCCACAGAACAGGTTTTCAATTGCTCCCTTGCCAATACGCTAGATTTCCCTTCTTGTCTTACCTTCCTGTCTCCCACCCGGCAAAACTCCAGTGACAGATGAATCCAACTCTGCCTTCTCCAGATGTACCCTCACGTATCTAAGTGCTGCTAGAGGCAATGACACAGCCCTGCTAGCACTCTAAAGTCACACTAAATTCCTCAATGGAACTGAGACCTCAACACTACTCAGTCACCCAGTTCTTTCTCTCCTTTTCTTAAACTGTGAAATATGTTAGATGTTCAGAAGAGTGTATGAAATGTATATGTACAGTTTTAAGAAGAATCACGTGAGAACACCCATGGAATCAGAACTTAGGTTAAGAAACAGCGCATTGCCAGTACATGAGAAGCCCCCTTTCTGTCCTCCCCAGTTGCTCCCCCCTTATCCCTTCTCCCTACTGTTGCGAGAGAATAGGTTCTTGCTTCACGCAGGAAAGAATTCAAGAGAAAGGTATAGTCAAGCGAAAGTAAGTATATTTAGAGAGATACACACTCCATAGACAGAGCGCAGCCTCTCTCAGAAGGCAAGAGACAAGAGACAGAGCGACCACGAGGTGCAGAGTTGTTAGTTTTTTAATGGGCCCAGTAATTTCATATGCTAACAGGTCAGTGAATTATTCCGACTACTTTGGGAAAGGGTCAGGGATTTCCAGGAATCAGGCCCCTGCCCACTTTTTGACTTTTATGAAACTGTTGGGGAGCCTGTCGGTGCACCATGAGGCTCCAGGTCTACTGGAAGATGGATCTTCCGCCATCTTGGTTCTAACCAGTTTGTCTTGTCCTCAATGGCTGTGTCAATCCTTCAGTGGTCATACCCTGCCCCCTTCCCTCCTGTCTCACTACCACCTCCCTCCCAGAGGTAACCATTATCCCATGCCTCTGTTTAAACTTTTACCCCTAGATATGTATGCCATTTTTGAACTTGTGTGAATGGAATCATACTCTATATTTCCTACTGTCACTTGCTTGTATCATCAATATTATGTTTGTGAGATTCATCCACCACGTTGATGAATTTATTTAGTTTATTCATGTTTACTGTTGTTTGGTATTCTATTATAATACATTTATTTGGTTTACTATTAGCAGACATTTGGGAAGCTGACATTTTTGCTATTATTCATTCATTCATTGGACAAATATTTCTTGAGCACCTACTATGTGCCAGGCACTCCTTTAGGCATTGGGATAGAAGAATGATCAAAGCAGATCAAATCCCTTCCCACATGAGCATTCTAGGGGTGGAAGACTACAAAAAATAGGAAAAAATATAGATAAATAATAGTGTATGTCAAAAGATGAGAAGTCCTAATTAGGAACAAAAGCAGGGAAAGAGATGGAAATTACCAGGGTGGGAAGTTGCATTGGGAGGGTCTATGGTATTTCCCACTGAGTTGACATCTAAGCCAAGGCATGCAGCCATCTGAGGCGAGGTGTTCCAGCAGAAGGAGGAGCCAGTGCATCAGTCTCCAGGCAGGACCAATACCAAAGGGTCTGTGCGATGTACTTCTGTCACTAACTGCCCAGAGTTAGGCCAGAGTTCACAAGTTAAGGGTCCAGTCCTCACAAGACATCAGACACCCATAAGTCCTCACTTCAGACACCAGCCCCAAGTTCAGGGGTCCCCAGGCTACCCACACTTCTGACCAACTGGCTACTCCCTCAAGTTCAAGAATTCACTAAAAGAACTCACAGAACTCAGGTAAGCACTGTACTTATGATTACAGTCTTACCATAACAAAAAGGATTTAAATCAGGAAGGAGAGTCTCATAGGGCAAGATCCGGGAGGGTCCCCAAAGCAAAGCTTCTTCCCCCACAGACTCACAGTGCATCACCCTCCTGGAACATAGTATTATTAATCAGGGAAGTTCACCTAAGCTTCTGTGTCCAGAGTTTTTTTTCTGTGTCCTGGATTCCATTGCATATGCGTGATTAAATCATGCATTGCCCATATGGTTCAATCTCCAGCCCCTTCCCTTTACCCTGGAAGACGGGTTTATGTCACATGACTCAAAGCCCCAATCCTCTTATCACTTGGTTGGTCTTTCTGGATGGTCAGCCCCCACCCTGAGTTACCGCATTAGCATGAGCTCAGGTGTGCTCTCAAGGCCCACCAGGAATAGTGAAGACACCTGTATCACTCAGAAAACTCCAAGGGTTTCAGGCACTCCCCCCACCAGGAACAAGGGGACGAAGGCCAGCCAAATTCTTCATCACACAACATCTTGTGTGTCTGGAGAAGAGTAAGCAAGACCAAAAATAAAAGGAGATGAGATCAGAGAGGTGGATACTAGGACTCGACCCCTTTGATTATTCCAGTGTCTGTTTCCTGGTGCCGAGGTGCAAGGGTTCCCTCAGGTGTAGGCTGGAAATGCAACTTCTGGGTCATAGGAAATGCACACTTTCAATTCTGTTGGGAAATATCCAATTGTTTTCTAAAGCAGTTGTACTAATAAACACTCATCTGTTACCGAGTTAAGTCATATGGACCCTGCTCAGGCCCTAGCTTGGCGAGGCTCTCTGGCTCAGCGGGGGAGGGTTCTTTTTCCATTCGTGTTAAAGGCAGCCCAATAACAAAACCAAAGCTGATAACACTGCACAAGCTTTATTCAGTGACCAAAAATGGAGAAGCGGTCACGAATTTCACAAATCAACATCTCGCCCACGTGGTGAAAGGGAATTAATTTTAAAGAGTGAAGACAAAGGGAGGAGGAGTGAGGCTAATGATGGGGAGTCATATGCATTAGTTACTGGGGGAGGGGCAGGCTCTTCCGAGGGAGTAGGGTGCCACCCCCTTGTTATCCTTTTTTTGGTCCTAAATATCTGGTCATGGCCACCAGTGGGTGTGTCATTTAATATGCTAATGTAGCCAAGTCACTGTGTAGTGAGACTCAGGGTCTGTTGGAGATCAGATCAGTTGCCATCTTGGTCTCAGGTGGTTCCATCTGGGTTCTTTTGGTTTGTTTGCAGCTTCCTTTCTTACCTTTGAACTCTTTAACATAAAGAATAATGTTAACTCCTGCTAGAGGTGGGGATTGGTGGGTTTTGAGCAAGGAACCTGGAGCAGCTTTAAGCACATTACCAGCAGTGTATGGAGTGCCCATTATTCCAACCTGTGGTAGGCAGAATAAACTAGCCCCCTGAAAGTCCATGTCCTAATCCCCAGAACTGTTAATATGTGTCCTTTCCTTACATTATTTAAAACAAACTTTGCAGATATGATTAGTTAAGGATCTTGACTTGGGGAGATTAGGGGGCATGGGAGTGGCCAGCATAATCACAAGGACGCATATAAGAGGGAGGTATGAGGTTCAGAGTCACACAAGGAGGTGTGATGACAGAAGCAGAAGTCAGAAGGGGAGAGAGAGAGAGATTTGAAGATGGTACATTGCTGGCTTTGAAGATGGAGGATGGGATGACAAGCCAAAGAAAGTAGATAGCCTATAAAAGCTGTAGAAGTCTGGGAAACAGATTCTCTCCTACAGCCTCCAGCAATCTTGAATTTATCCCAATGAGACTGACCTCCAGAACTGTAAGACGGTAGCCTTGTATTGTTTTAAGCCACTAGGATTTTGGTAATTTATTACAGCAGCAATAGGAAACTAATACATAATCCTTACCAATACTTTATGTGTTGATTTCTCAATTTTTGTATATCTGGTTGTTGTATAGTATTGTCTTGTGGATTTAATTTTTGTTTTACTGATGATGAATGACATCAGACATCTTTGCACATGTTTATCAGTCATTTGAATTTACTCTTTAGTAAAACACCTGCTCAAGGTTTTTGCTCAGTTTTCTATTGATTATTCTTTTTCTTATTGATTTGGAATCTTTCTAGACATCCTAGGTGTTTGTGCAGTGAGAGTTAAATGTGTTACAAATTGGTAAATGTCCAATTGTTTGGACAATCTTCTCCCCACTCATGGCTCATATCATCACTCCTTTTATGTTATCTTTTGATGGAGACAATGTGAGACAAGAAGGAAGGGGGAAGGATACAACTATTAAAAGAATGACACAGCTGATGACAAAAACTGGTTAGAACTGACTAGGCCCAAGATAGCAGAAGATTCAACTTCCCGTAGACCTTGAGTTTCATTACGTGCTCATTGTAATACATTAGCATGCTAAATGACACACCCATAGGTGCCAGGACATTTCCAAGGCTGACCATAAAAGGCCAAAAAGTGGGCAGTGGCCCAATTCCTGGAAATCTCTGCCCCTCCCCAAAATAGACTATTCCTCTCACTCACTGGCATGTGGAATTACCCAGGCCATAAAAACTAACCACCCTCACATTCCGAGCTGCTCTCACCTTTTGAGAAGGTCCATGGAATGTGAATCTCTCTAAATAAACTTGCTTTCACTTTACTATGGCTCGCTCTTGGATTCTTTCCTGCATGGTGCCAAGGACCCCTACTTGGTGGCCAGTCCCAGGAACTCACCCGAAACCTGGGACATGATCATTCTCTCGATTCCCCTCCCCCTTCTCCTGCAACAAATGTCTTAATTTGTATAATAGAGTTACATTTATGGCTTTATTTTTTTCATGGTTTGAGTTTTTCACTCTACTCTCTTGTAGATTCTTCAAACATTCCCAACAATTTCAAATCCTCCAGGCCTTTACCAAACCCCAGGCTTCTCTCTGTTTCCCTCCCTGTCAGATGGTGACTCTCCTTCTTTTACCTCATAGGGAAATTTAAAACCATCATAAGGAACTGCCTCAAATCTTACCCCCAAATTTATACATTTGCCTGCATCCTTCCCTTCTTCCCTCCTGTCATGGTGGAGGACCCAGTTCCTTTTCTTTCATAGGTCATTCTCTCATCCTCTCCTCTGGATGCCATATCTCCTTTTTAATATAGTGCATTTAATTATACCCTCTCTCATCTCTCATTTAAACATCTAACCTTTCTCATTTTCAAAAAATACCAAGAATGTCCAGGCCTCATAGTTCCCATTCTGCTTTCTTTTCCCATCAGAGCCAACCTTCTTAAGTTCATATTTGGTCTTTGCCACCAGTCCTTGACATGGCGCTCTTAAATGCCTTGGAAGTTCCTGAGTGAAAGCAGTGTCTTTTCTTCTAATAAGGGTACTCTTTGCAGATGCCTAGGTATCTCCAGGATGAGGGCTGGTCACCAGAAACACCAAACCTTGATCAGAATCCTAGAACTTTCATCCCCGTCCTCAGCTTCTAAGAGGTTGATGAGCTGAAGAACAGGTTAATAATCGATCATATCTACATGATTAAACCTCCATAAAAACCCCTAAACAATAAAAAAAACAAAAACAAAAACCCCGAAGCAATGTAATTCAGAGAGTTGCCAGGTTGGTGAACACATTGCGGTACCAGGAAGATGGTAAGTCTGGAGAAGCCATGACATCCTTTCATATCTTGCCCTACGTATCTCTTCCATTTGAGTGTTCCTGAGCTGTATCCTCTATAATAAACCAGTAATTGTAAGTAAACTGTTTTCCTGAGTTCTGTGAACTATTCTAGCAAATTATCGAAACTCAGGTTGGGGGTGTGTTGTATGGTGTCACAGGAATCCAATTTGATGGTAGTGTGGGTAACCTGGGGGCCTGAAATTTGCGACTAGTGAGGGCACTCTTATGGGACTGAGTCTTTAAATCTGTGGAGTCTCATGCTAACTCAGGTTGTCAGAATTGAATTGAACTGTAGGATGCCCAGTTGCTGTCTGGAAAGTCAGAGAAGTGGTTGGTGTGAAGGGGGAAAAATCTACACATTTGGTATCGGAAGTGTGAGTAAAAAGAGCTCAGCCCCAAACACTAGATTAAAACCATTCTTGCTGAGGTTGCCTGAGACCTATTCTGCGTGATGCAGCCAAAGTGATCTTTCAAATGATCAAATCTGACCATGTCTCTCCTTTCCTTGAGAGGTACTGCTCATTTTCCATCACATTAAAGATCAAGGAAAAATTCCATTAATGTCAACAATTTAGAACACTTGTCCTTTTATCAAAGACAAAGGTGTAACCTCATGAATTTCAATGATCCTCTTAGTAATTTGCATGTGGTAACCAGCAAACCTCTCTGTGGTACAGAGGACTTCCACGGTCATTCTACGTCTCCTCACAGAGCACGTTAAGATTCAACGATTTGGTATTCTAGTGTAACATGTAAGGAGTTTAGAAGTTGCCACTCTGTCCTAACAAGTAAAAAGCTGAACAAACTGAAAAATTAACAACTCCTCTTAGATTCTTCAGAGAAGTGAAGTCACAGGACAAACTGCTATCCCCCATATTGGAGAGATAGACAGGCAGATGCAAGTTAATGGAGCAAAAACCTTCAGGGGAGCCAATGTGAGAGCAACTGATGAATTTCTGGAGGTTCAAAATGGACACGTTTGAGAGTTAAAAACTCTAGGGGCATCCAGTCATCAGGGAACCCCACACTTCTGTGAGTTTTACCTCCAAGAGCTATGCCAAATCCTCAGAATGAATATCACAGAAAAATCTCCTCATGCTTCTGGTAGAGAGAGGGGGAAATGAATCATTTTAAAATACAGCAGAGCATTCTGTACTTCTTGATAATGCTTGTCCTCACAAAAACTATTTTGCCAAAGCCTAATCTACAGGGATTTTGTCAGAACCTAACCTACCCAGGAAAAGGGAAATGCCCCAGCTCCAGCCCCCTCGAGCCATCCTGTCCCACCTTAGGGGGGAAAATAATGGAGAAGTACTGGTGAAGTTCAAGACCAAGATGAGGTCCATCAGAAGGCTGAGACCCACTCCTAGGACTAGAGAATGCTTTCCCTCCCCCCATACCTTACCACCACTTTACTAAAGGCCTGTTTACCAGAGTTCCTTTCACTCAGTACATCATCTCCAAATTTCAACAAAAAAATTACAAGACCTGCTAAAAGGCAAAAAAAAAACACAGTTTGAAGAGACTGAACAAGCATCAGAATAAGAATAAGATATGGCAGGAATGTTGGAATAATCAGACTGGAAATTTAAAACAATTATGATTAATATGCTAAGAGCACTAATGGAAAAAGTAGGCAATATGCAAGAACAGATAGGTAATGTAAGCAGAGAAACAGAAATTCTAAGAAGGAATAAAAACGATGCTAGAGATCACAAACACTATAACAGAAATGATAAATACCAAAACAACAATAATAGCAACCTATACCTAGGCATATCATGTTCAAACTTCAGGAAATTCAAGATAAAGAAAAAATTTTGAGAGAAGCCAAAAGGAAAAAGAAAAACTTACCTATAAAGGAGCAAAGGTAAGATTTACATTTGACTTCTTCTCAGAAACCAAGAAAGGAAGATGAGAATGGAACAAAATATTTGAAGTGTTGAGAGAAAAGAAACAACTAACCTAGATGTCTGCACCATGTGAAAATCTCCTTCAAAGGAAAAGGAGAAAAAAAGACTTTCTCAGACAAACAAAACTTGAGATAATTTGTTTCCAGTAGATCTGCCTTGCAATAAATGTTAAAAGAAATTCTTCAGAGAGAAGGAAAATGATAGGTCAGAGTCTAATCTATAAAGAAAGGAAGGGCATTGGAAATTGAATAAGTGAAGGTAACATAAAAACTTTTAGTTTCTCATTCTTAATCTAACAGATGACAGTTTGTTCAAAATAATTGCATATATAAGCATATATGCATATATATATGATTTGTACATAAGCATATATAGTTGTATACATTTTTGATAATTATATACATACATTGTATATAAGCATATGTATATAATTATATGCATTACTTATGTATAAGTGACATTATGACAGTAATGATCCAAGGGATAGGGGGAAGAATTAGAAATATCCTGTACTTATAAGGTACTTTCACTACTCATGAATCCATAGTGTTATTTTAAAGTGGTCTTGAATTAGTTGTAAATGTATAGTGCAAACTCTAGCACGACTGCTAAAAAAGTTTTTAAAATGTGTGTATATATATAACAAATATGCTAAGCAAGGAGATAAAATGGAATTATATAAAATGCTCAATTAAAGTTACAAAAGGCAGAAAAAATGTAAAAGGACAAAAACAGAAACAAAAAAAAAGACAACAAATAGAAAATAGTAACAAATATGGTATATATTAATCCAATTATGTCAATAATCACTTTAAATGTCAATCATCTAAATACACCAATTTAAAGATAGAGATTGTCAGTATGGGTCAAAAAACAAGACCTCAACCATATGTTGTCTGCATAAACCCACTTTAAATAGAAATCCAAATAGATTAAAAGGAATAGGTTGTAGAAAGATATACCATACTAACACTTGTCAAAAGAAAGCAGGGGTACCTGTATTAATTTCAGACAGAACAGACTTCATAGCAAAGAAAGTCATTAGTGATAAAGAGGGGGATTACATAATGATAAAGGAGTCAGTTCTCCAGGAAGACATAATAATCCTTAATGTGTATGGACCTAACAACAGAGCATCAAAGTTCTTGAGGCAAAAATTGATAAAACCGGAAGGAGAAATAGATAAATCCACTATTATATTTGGAGACATAAACTCTCCTCAGTCAGAAATGGACAAACCCAGCAGACAGAAACTCATTAATGATACAGTGAATTCAACAGCACCATCAATCAACTGGGTATGATTGACATCTATCAGCTACTTCATTCAACAACAGCAAAATGCACATTCTTCTCAAACTTACATGGAACATTTACCAAGATAGACCACATTCTGGGCCATAAAACACATATTAAATTTGAAAGAATATAAAATACAATGTCTGCTTTCAGATCACAATGGAATTAAACCAGAAATAAATAATAGAAAGATAGTTAGGAAATCCCGAAATACTTGGAAATTAAACAACACAATTTTAAGTGAAACATGGTTCAAAGAAGAAATCTCAAAATAAAAAGTATTTTGAACTAAATGAAATGAAAATACAACTTATTAAAATTGGTGGAATCCAACAAAAGCAGTGCTTAAAGGAAATTTTTATAGCATTGAATACATATATTTGAAAAGAATTAAGACCTAAAATTAATCACCTAAGCTTCCCCCTTGGGAAACCAGAAAAAGAAGAGCAAATTAAATTCAATGTAAGCAGAAGAAAAGTAATAAAAAAAATTAGAACAGAAATCAATGGAACTGAAAACAGGAAATCAATAGAGAAAATCAATGAAACCAAAAGCTAGTTCTTTGAAAATATCAGTAAAATTGATGTCTCTAGCAAGGCTAAGAAAGGACAAAATTACTAATATAAGTAATAAAAGAAGGACATCACTACAGGTCTCATGGACATTAAAAGGACAATAAATGAATATTATGAACAACTGTATATTCAAAAATTGGAAACCTAGATGAACCAATTCCTTGAAAGACGCAATCTGCAAAAAGTCACACAAGAAGAAATATACAATCTGAAAAGGCCCGTATCTATTAAAGAAATTGAATTAATAATTTATAACCTTACAAAACAGAAAACGCCAGGCCCAGATGGGTTCACTGGTGAATTCTACCAAACATTTAAGAAAGAAAGTATACCAATTTTCTAGAAAGAAGTAGAGGGAAGACTTCCTAAATCATTCTATGAAGCCAGCATTACCCTAAGACCAGAACCAGACAAAGGTAGTATGAGCAAAGATTCAACTATTTAAGAAAAGATAATCTACATGTATCTGTAGCTGAGTCCATGAAAACTACAATAGGTGCAAAATTCTGAAAGCAGGAATTGGTGGTGAGGGGGACCACTGTCCACCTTCTGCAGTGGGAGTTCCTGCTCTGCCCTAATACATGGTCTTTGCCAGACATGACTAAAATCCACCTGACGTTTGGTTTGCCAGACTCAACCTCCATATTAGTTATTAGTGAAGCTGGACTTCTCTTTTTTAAATAGATATAAACATGGATCATGTTACCTATCTAACACTGGAACCAATTCGGGAAGTAATATTTACCTACTAAGTTCCATCCCCGCGCTGAGTCCATAATGTGGATTACTGTATTTAATTCTCACAGCTCTATGAAATTAATTTCAAGATCATCCTCACTGATGGAAGAAATTGAAGTTCAGAGATCATCAAGTAACTTTCCTGAGGTCACTCAGTTATTGAGGGTTAGATGAAAATCCATATATTTCTGACCCTGTTCAGAGACATTTCTTTAACTGTATTTGTAATGGTAATCATAGGGCAATATCCCTATTCTTCACATACTTTAAGTCATCCTTTTTATTGGACACAAATCTAGTGCAGCACTAATGCTACACCTTTGCTATGACCCAGGGGAGGATGAAATCCATATGTGTCCCCAGCTGCCCTTGTCTCTCATTCTTGGATATTCACAGGTGATGCTTACGGTGCTCTACCAGGGATTGGATTGGTCCTTCTTTCTAGTTGGTCTTGTCCTATTTTTTTCTGAAGGAGTATCTCAAATATCTGAATTTATGATTTGGCAATGCTGCACTTCTCCACCTTCTAGCATTTATGAATGCTTTTCCTATTTCCATATTCTGTTGTTGGTCATTTCAGTGGAAATTTGGAAAGAAGTTAGAGTTCCACACAGATGTGTCCATTTTAGCTGGAGGTCTACTGCATAAAATAACAAGAGCTAAATATTTTTCTTGTGTCTAGAGCATGATTATGGGTAAGTTCTCTAAACTGAGACATTCTCTCTCATCTGGGCTAAGCACTTATACTTTAAGGTATTCCACAGTATGTATGTTTACCAAATTAGCAGGGCTAGGAGAAGCTGAAGGTAGAGGAAGTGAGGGTCCTTTGAAATGCCCCCAGGCTAAACTTTTCTGTTCACCCTCACCTGAACCCATTCAATGTTCACTGTTTACCAAGGCTCTGTTTAGCACCACAGCTTTTAGTGCAAATCCTGTGGGAGTGGGAACCCTGGAGAGTAGGAATAAGGCTGAGTGTGAGACTCCAGAGCCCCCCATTCCCATTTCACTCAAACATCTCTGCGTGTATTTATGCTAGAAATATGAGCTGAGTCCTGGTCAGACATTTATGAATGATATAAGTATAATTGAGCCAGAGGTATCCTTGTGAGAAGGGAAAGGGGATTTCTGAGGTTCAGTCCTCATCCTAAGCTAGGAAGTCTTATAGCAGAACCAGAAGGACCCTGCCCCAGGCAGTGGTTGTGAGTCAAGTCCCATCTGTACCCAAGGCTTGAGTTCAATTTATCTCCTTAAAGATGTCCATTTCTCTTATTTCACAGATGAATAAGAAATGTCTTTTAACTACATGGAAAGGGGAAAGAGTACATCAAATAAACACATCTTTAGGACTATGAGCAAGACTGGTATCCTGCTGCCCTGGAGAGCTTATGCCTCTGATGGGGGAGTTCGTCCTCTGCAGCTTCTTCTGCTCTAGGCACTGTGACCTGTTGGTCCCTTCTCTACAAGCAGCGGGCTGTGCATGTTGTGCTATTCCCAAGGCCAAACAGGGCCTCACGACCTTCTGAGGCTGAGGACAGCCAGGTGGTATCAAGCTTCAGGTACCATGAAGGCTCAGGAACTTTCAACTCTGCAGCCAAGTGCAGCTTTATACGAAGAGTTAAAAGCCCACCCTCTGTCATAGGGGTCCTTCGCCCCTGGCCATAAAGAGGAGCGATGTTGGTCAGCACCAAGGACAGCTCCTGGGCCGGTGCTGAATAGAATTACCGGATGTCAAGTCTCCGGAAAGAAGGTACCCTTTACCTACACTAGGAAGGGTCGGACTGAGGTTAGGGGTGTGCCGAGGTGCCCTGCAAATGCCACAAGCAGCTGACATACCCCTTTGTGTCATCACAAGCAGTTATCTATGTGTACCTTCTAAACTATGGGGCACTGTCTCACTTAGGGGCTGGGAGGCCAAACATTTGGTGCAAATGAACGCCAAAATGAATGCCACGAGAAGATTGGGGGCTGGACAACCTCCCTGGAGAAAGATATGTGATGTGTTCTCCAAAATGGCAAACTCTGCCTGACCAACAGAAACTGACCTCATGGCTCTGCCTCTTGGCCCAGAACACGGCTTCTCTCTAGCTTGTGAGCTCATGCTGTTGACCTGGGATGCTGAACTTTCCAAGGGCCCTTGATGTGGGAAAGGAAGTGCCTTTACAGGTCCACCTTTATATGGAGAAATCCTGAGAGCAGTAGGAGCCACTGCAAGAGGGAGAAGTTCTCTGGGATGAGGCTGCCCCACGTTCCCACCACAGGTTCCAACACGGCTGCTGGGTTGGGACAGAGCTCCATTCGAATAGAAGCTTTCTGTTCCCAGATCCTTGAGTGGTGTAGCACTGCTCCTTCCTTGCCTTCTGAAGGGCTACCCTTTACTGACCACTTCCTATGTCCCACACTGATCTATTATCTCTGTCCTCTCTTCTAATCATCACAGAAACCCTGTGGGTGGATACAGCAGGCAAGAAACTGAGACTCAGAAAGGTTAAATTACAGCCAGCAACTGTAGCCAGGACTGTCACTCATATCTGCCTCCCACCAATGTCCCTGTTCTGTACTATATGACAACAAGGGCAGACGATTCCTGGGGCAAGGATTCTGGGGTAAAGGACA
This sequence comes from Camelus ferus, assembly GCF_009834535.1. NCBI lineage: Eukaryota > Metazoa > Chordata > Mammalia > Artiodactyla > Camelidae > Camelus > Camelus ferus. The sequence continues at coordinate 64,273,025 of NC_045706.1, read as the reverse complement.
TGCCACAGCAAGCCCCATAACCTTCCTTTTCTAGGTAGTCAGAGGCCATTTAGATTTGGAGGTCAGACAACAAATGGTGTTGCTCAGTGCTGGGCTTACCAGATCTCTGCTCCTGAAGCCAAGAGTCCAATGGGAAAGCCAGTATTAATGCACAAATAATTCTATAGTGTTAATCCCCTAGCCTCCACTCTTTTCCTGTTCAATGGAGACATGACAATAACATCTCTCTCCCAGCACTTCTCAGGGAGAAATTGCACTAAAAGGTTTCTGGCCCATGGTACATGTTCAATAGACACGAATTCCTTCTCAGCTGCATGTTGGGGACCTGTGAACTGAGCCTGTTCCTTCTGGACACTGAGTCACCAACAGCTGTCAAGAGACCTTGAACAGCCTCTGCACGGTGGCATCATGGTGGATGTGCTATCCTGGGGGTAGGGGGTGGAATATTCCCCATGGAATATTTCTGGTCAGTTCCCTTTACTTCACTCCTATGCTGCTAAAGGTCAGTATGGGGGCCTCCCTGGCCACATGATGATCTTCTTCAGAAGCCCAAGGTGCCTCTCAGTAAGAACACTGCTCGGAACCCACAGAGCATGAGAATTTGGAGGGAGGAGTTTTTGTCACAAAGCGAGAGGTGAGAGAAGTCACTTGGTGCACCTGTATTAGAAGTAGAGAGAGCTGTGGCCCCAGAGGGCTTGGGAGTGATCACAGCTGATTTACATCTGAGTTCTGCCACTTACTGGCTGTTTGGACTTGGGCAAGTCCCTTGTACCCCACAAGAAGCAGTTGCCACATCGCTAAAGTGGAGTAAACTGAAGCCTCCTCTTCAGATAAAGGAAGAGGTAACACATGGAAGACACCAAGAAAGTTCCTCCCCAGTGGCAGTGATCAACAGAGGTTGACAGCACACACACACACACACACACACACTCTTCCCAACACATGTTTAACTGGTCCATAATGGCAAGCTCTTCAAGACTGGGTTTTGATCATGGAAACATTCATTTGAGAGTGATAACTGCCTGGAGGCTGACAGCATTTCTCAAGAAGTGTAGTTCCCTCCCTGCCTCCCACATGGTACATGGAGAGAGGCGATGGTTGGTTCTTGAAGAGGAAGGACATGAAGACCCGTGGGCCACACCACCTGCTTCCCTCAGCTCCCAGGCTCCTGAACCGGCACCAGCCAGGACACTGATGGTCTGAGAATGCCCCCTTCCTATTTCCCCTTCTCCCTTCCCCACTCCTTTCTCCACTAGAAAAAGGAGAGCCGCACATAGAAGGAGGCGTGTTCTGCTAATGGAGGGAAAAAAAGAGTTGAGTGCTCTTGTCTTTCTGGAGGTTGATGTGTTTGTCAAACTCCAACTTCTGCCCCTCCTCACAGATTAAATGACTAATTTCTCATTTGGATAAAAAGCTCTAATGTAGATAAAAAGCTCCTATGTGGGTGCTTCTGTTACAATATTTGTCTTTAATCTTAACAGATCACAACTGGTTAGAAAGTTTTCTCCATCCTTCTGATTTATCTCCTCTTAAATGTCAGTTTCAAGGAAGCAGACAATGGGCTCTGGGCTGAAGGGCCCATAAGCTAAAGGCTCCCAGAGAAGCGAGGATGCGGGGCTGCATGGAGGAGGAAACAGCTTTCAAAAGGCAGGGCTGGATCATTTTGCTGCAACCCCAATGCACATGGCAGGCTGAACAAATGAATGAATGAATGAATGGAGAAAATTAGCTCAGAAGTAGGAAATGCAGGGAAGAACTTGTGCTTGCTTAGTTGGCCACTCAGGTCCCGTAACACTCACATCCCACAGGTCACATCCCACATGGAAAATAGGCAGCTATTTCACAGAGGAGGAGGTGGCAGGGATCAGGCAGAGCCCAGGCCCCCCAGCAACAGGCCCATCCCTGTCCATCATGAGGCTGCTTACCTGGGCTTAAGGGGTTCACAGCCAGACCCCGAGTCATTCTTCCAGGTTGGACCAGCAGGGCTTCCTCTGGTGACCCCAGGACTGGAACCACAGCTGTCCCTCCAGGGGTGGCCCATGAACCCCTGCCCAGGAGATGAGGGATGGAAGATGAGGTGTTCTGGGGGGCACCCTGGGCCTCATCCCAGGGCAGCAGTGTCTGTGTGCTGTGAGCTCACTGCGGTGGGCCATTGGTCCTGATTTTCACACCCCATGACCAGTCATCCTCAGTCAGGGCAGGTGGGCAGCTTCAGCCTCGGCTCCTGTGCTCTGGGGCCATTGTGACCGGTGTTGAATTGATCTCCACTGCTCTGCCTGCAGCACAGTTGATGACTGATAAGGAAGGAAGGAAGGAAGGAAGGAAGGAAGGAAGGAAGGAAGGAAGAAAGAAAGAAAGAAAGAAAGAAAGAAAGAAAGAAAGAAAGAAAGAAAGAAAGGGAGAAAGGGAGCAAGGAGAAAGCTCCCTCTCCCTCTCCCTTGCTCTCTCTTCCCTCTCTCCCTCCCT